>NC_087265.1:13007857-13308571 GCF_015220805.1 Pogoniulus pusillus
TGTTCTCTAAACCCCACTGTGCAGATCAATGACTATATTTATTTTCCCTACACAGTTTCTCTGCTGGCTTTTAAATAGTTTTATGTACTTTAACCCTGTGTGTGTCATAAACTTATAAAAGATGCTCCTTAGAGATAAAAAAATACTAGGAATTGTAATAAAGCTTCTACTTCCTGAATGTAAGGAGGAAAATATTTTAGGGGAAGACTTCCTGGTGAGGGAAGAAGAGGTGTTAAATGAAAAACCCTGGAATTTTGTACTCGGTCACCCAGCACAAGTGACCTGACTCATTTCAGTAAGACCTCTTAGGTATAAACTGTTCTGAAACACAAAGCCTGACTGTGTGCCTGTAGTGGGAGGAGAGATGAAGAGGTATTTTTATGCTCGAACATCAACCTAGAAGGATAATCTTAGTCTCCCATTCCTTAATTCTAATAGTGTTTTTCAATATTATTTGTTTATTTTCAGATCATTGTTTAGCAATTCAGGTAGAACTCTCTCTGGCTTCCCATCTGGATGAAATAATGTCGTTGCATATCAAAGCAACTCATGAGTTACACTTGTGCGTAGTAGCAAAGGTTTATGAATACGGAAGTGGCTGTTGCTCTGGCTTGATTGGTTACCTGTCACAGGCAAAGCTGTGGGAGCTGCTTATGCTCTATGATTAGAACCAGCCAAGTTTATCAACTGAGACCACTACTAAGGCTTAACTGAGGTAGCAGATGGAACATTTCTTTCCTTCAGTGATGGCAGGCCAACAGTGTGCACATACTCACTTATGATGGGTTACCCAACTGTTGTCTTGTCAAGTTGTAGTAGCTTGTGCAGGTACAAGTCTCAATAAGGTTTTGTATAACAAGTAACAGTGCCCTTATGGCTTAGCTTTAGAGGAATTGTTATAGTTAGGAATATTTCCTTGCACTTTTGGAAAGGTGTACCTGCAACTGGCTAGATGACAGCTTTAAAGTAAAATGCTTTTGTAAGATTGGAAATCTGGATACATTTTTGTAGAGAAATATGTATGCTTCAGCAGATTTTGGCTTTGTACTTACTTGAGGCTTTCCTATTCACTTGCTTTTATAAATCCCACACACCCTCTTTTTTTTTTTTTTAAAGCACCAACACAATAATGCAGTAATTTACATTTAAAAAGTAGCAGTTTTGCAAGTGTTGGGTTGTTTACTTTAGGGAAATTAAACTCTGCAGTCACTTCTTCGGGAATCTTCAGCTAATTCTACTTCAAGATAATCCGGGCTGGGTCTTGCTGGCTGTAGCATTGTGGCTGTGTCTTGCATTCTGTGAGAGCTTGCTTTCATAATGGCTAATGATGTACTATCTGTTTCCTGCTCCCAGGAGATTTACTGAGCTAAAACACTATAGCGATGAACTGCAGTCTGTCATATCACACCTTCTGCGAGTCAGAGCTGTAAGTATTTCCCATGTGTGTTGTGACAAATAGTATAATTTATTTCTAAGGCAATATTTCTTGTTTAGCCAAGAGAACTGGTTATATGTGCTCTAGAGTAAGGGTGGGTTTGCCTGAGAGAGTCTGGCTCTAGTGTGGGGCAGGAGATGGTGAGGGGAAAGGGGACTGACTTAGTACCGATTTGTCAGGGAAAGAGTTTTGAATGTGGTGATTGAGCTTGACAGTCATTGAAGGAGTAAAGACAGTCATCTTGCTACTCTGCTCTCTCCATTGATGGTTATGTATCAGAGGGGTGTGTTTAAGGAGGCTGGAGATGTCTGCTTCTCTCCACTCAGAAGACAAGTTGCTCTGTCTGGATATCTGGGCTGGGAAGGGCTGTAAAACAGTTTCCTGGTTAGGCATGTAATACTTTGCTTTCCAGGGTTCTTGGTATGATATGTATATGCTTCCCAGCACCCTTTTTTTTTTTGTCTGTTTTTGGCATGGTCTTTGATCTGTCATGAATAATGGGTGAAACAATTCTGACACGCCTCAAGACACTCTATGGGTTGAGGATGGAAGGTTTTTTTTAAAGTCACAAAAATGAAATAGAAAATTACAGTTTCAATAATGAGTATGACACTGCTTTTTAGTATGTTCAACACAGATTTGATTTTTAATGAAAGCTATTGCAGAGAGGATAGCAATGGATTGTCCTGTTGTGCTGAGATTCTTGAGAAGTAACCACTGACATTCTGCTGACGCTGGCTTTTTGTTGGGCAACTTGCATGTGTCTGGTTTTTACTGCTCCAACAGACTAATAATGGTAACTCTTGCCAAACTTTAGTTTCATTTATTGCTGCATCACAATTACAAGGGCATTTTTTGGGTTACAACTGACACTTGAGAGTGTTAACGTGATCTTTCCTCCTGAGGTTTTTGCCAGTGTTGTAGTGCTGGCTGTAGCAGGTACTGGCTTTCCAAACAGCTGAAATGACACATCTAGCTTGAGCAATAAGTTCTGCAATGGATAGCTCATTTCCTTTCCTTTATTTCACTGACCTAGGTGGAAAAATCAAGTCACTTGTTAGAATGTTAGTGAGGCTTTTCTTACAGCCTCAGTGACAGGATGGACTTTTGTTTTGCCATCTTTCTGTTAAATATGTATATATAAATTCGGCATTATTTGGGTAAGGGAGGCTATGCTTACATTTGCCTATTAAAAAAATGAAGATAACTTGGTTATTTGTGGTCTCCACAGGTGTGCCCTATACATCAGTGCTTCCAAAGAACTATTTGAAATGTAACTTTTTGGTGTAGTCTAATTGTGACTTCAGTCTTCAAAGACTTAGTACTGTTGATTTTTTCTTTCAGTATTGGCTTAGATTAGATTTAGACCTAATCTTTGTTTACCTTTGTAAAAACATTAAGGCTTTAGCTTTAAGTTTGTATTTGGATTTTCATAAAGCAATTACTTTTGATGTTGATTACCAAAGTCTGACTCTAAAATGTTTTAGCGGGTGGCAGACCGGCTGTATGGTGTCTATAAAGTCCATGGCAACTATGGAAGAGTATTCAGGTAAGAGTTCATACCATTCTTAAATATATTCACAGATAGAGAAATGTGGGGAGGGAGGATTTGTTGGTTGTGTTATGCTTTTGTAAAAGTGTATCTGAAATACTTCAGTGTTTGACATGACAAACTTCATACTACTGTACCCAACACGGCAATCTCATTAGCGTTGCAATCTTTGGATCTGCTGAGCTCAGTTTGTAGAGGAAGATTTCACCTTTCTGCTTGACAGTACAGACCTTTTGGGCTTTTGTTTTGTAGGCAGTCTGTTTCTTCAGAAAGTCTCTTAACCTATGTACTTTCTTATGCCATTGTCTCTTAAAAGCTTCTAGGCCCTTTTGAGGTTAAAAATCAACAACTATATCCAATTTTTAGTACCATTTTTTAAGTGAATTTGCCCTTTATTTTTTGATTTATATGAGTGGATTGCATGCTCAAGTTTTCCATCCCACTGGAGAATTGAAAAATCTAAACTTCTGGTTAAGGGAAACCTCCTGCTTCTACACACTGTTCAAGTGCTAAATTTAATTCTGTGGGTTAATGGATTGCAGATGTCTTTCTCCTTGGGGGTTTTAAAGTGAAATTAGGTGTAGTTCTGTAATAATACAAAGACAAACAAATGTCAACATCAGCAGAGTGGAATGTTTATGAAAACAGTGAAGGACAGAATAGATGCATTAGGCATAAATTATGTGAAATATAAGGTGGACCCTTCCTTCTTTCTAGTAGAAAGATTTGTAGATGTAATTCTTTCAACTAAAAAGTTGTGTAAGGTTTCCCAAAGCTGAGGGCACAAATAAAAGTGTGATATGCATACTTGGATGTCCAGATCTATGGTAATGTTTATTGTAGCTCTGTTTCCTTCTTCTATCTAAATGATCTCCTTCATATGAATAGATGGTTGCAAGGTGATGCTTTTTTAGTGAATAGAAGTAAACAAAAGACAACATACAGCAAATGGTTTCAAGAGAAGTAAAGTGTTTGCAAATGTCCAACTTTTTGTTGTTTTGGTGTGAGAGGCTTCTATCTGATATGCTGTGAGTCCCTTCTTGATGAGCATGTTAGACTAAAGTCTCAGTGCCCCTCTTCCCCTTTGGTTTATTTTAAGTGCTAGGTTTTTTTGGTTTGTTTTTTTTCATGTTTTGCTTGGTAGTTTTTTTTCTAATTGTCTTTTAGCTATTTTAAACAAGACTCTGCTCAAAACCAATCTCAAACTAAGTATGTTTGAGGATGAGTTTAGATGTCAGAGACAATTATTTAATGGAGTGCTGCATTGTCAGTATTGCTTCTTAGAAAAGAAAACAATTTGACCAAGTCTAACTTTGAGGTACTTTCAATTCAGGTGTCACCTGGGAAGAAACTATATACAGGATGCAGCTTATTAACTTCCCTTACCCTTCATTTGTGATGTTGTTTCTCGTTTGTTTTTCCTGCAGTGAGTGGAGTGCAATAGAAAAGGAGATGGGGGATGGGTTGCAGAGTGCTGGTCACCACATGGATGTGTAAGTACTGACTGAATATCTGATAGTTTGATGTAAGCCAGATGTAGAACTCTCCTTCTTTCCTCTCTTTTTCCTCAACCCCAAAATATGTACAAGAAGGGCACTGAGAGATTTGGGGGTGCATTGTTTTTAGGTATTCAGTATTTCTGTGACTTGGATGCAGGCTCAATTTTAGCATCCATGTACTGTATTAAGTAGCTCAAAAGGTCTCAGGAGAACTGGAGGGGTTTCTTTTTTATTATTATTTTGAAATTGTAGAAGTGTTTGGAATTCTTCCAGTTTTCCTTTTAAGCTACTATGCCAGAAACTGGTGGAATACAATTTTAATGTACTGCAGACCTGATGAGATCCGTTTGGGTTTGATAGCAGCATTTTCTACCATGCAGTAGATGGTACACACATTTGGACTTAATTACAGAGTTAAGAAATTTAATTAATCAGCACCAAAAGGCCAGTGGATTCCTGAAACAAATACTGACTGGATGTAATAAAGTAGAGAATCCTCCCTCTTTGCATCTTTTAGAGCCAGTTGGCAGAGTATGAAAAACACAATCTTCAAAATAAGAGTCCAGCGCTTGAGATTGCTCACAGAATTGGTATTCTAGGCTCCTGCTTTCTGCTTTTCAGGTAGTCATAGTAAGTGAAACTATAATTTCTTATCACTCTGATTCCTCTTCTGTCATCACACAGTATAGATAAGTAACAGCTCAAACAGGAGGTGGAAGCAGTTTGAGTCTTCTTCATACAATACTTTTACTGATAAAGTGTAGCTTGTGTGAAGTACAGTTTCCAGTTTAAGCTTACACTGCAAGTTTACATCTGTGTTACTGCCTGGTGGTTACTGGTTTTATACTTAGTCAAGTGGAAGTATCTGAAGGCCTACACCAAACTCTGCCCTCAGCTTCTTCAAAGTAAGTCTCAAATTTTTAACGATCTGCTAAAATCAATCTTTTGGAATAATTTATTCTCACTTCCATGTCTTGGCAATACGGTAGTCTGCACCCACTCATTTTTGAGGCAGAGAGCTCTAGTGAGAGTAGAGAAGTGGAGAATGCATTCTACTTTCAGAAGTAAATAACTGAATTGGAGGTGGAATATGATGTTAAGCACCTACTGCAGTATACAGAGTTGAAATTATTATGAAGGCAGGGTATAATATAGAGGAGTGAAGAAGCCACAAGCAGGTTTTCAGATACACCACGTTAACATATCAAACACCTACAAATGCAATGACTGAAACCCATTTTAGTTGGTTATGGTCAGGAGGCTGAAATCTCTTCATGCATTGGAGATGTTTAATATTTGTTTGTAACACAGGGTTAAAAAAAAAAACCAAAAACAAAAATAAGAGAAGTGAGTTTCTGGGTAATTTTAACCACTGCATGAAGTCTGAGGTAGCTTTCATTGTCTATCATCTCTTATGCTCTGGCACTCTTGTAGAACTCTGATCTCTTAGTGACAATCAAGCAAGAAGCAGCAGATGTGAGATTTGGGAACTTACTCAGTGACCCATGTAGTCTTCTGCCAGTAAGGATCATATCTACAATCTCCTGAAAGTGTAACTTACCAGTTCAGTTACCATTCCCACAACATTAGACAGGAGTTTTATCACTTCAAAAAGCTACTTCAAGAGGGTTACCTAATACTGGTGTTAAACTTGAAGACTAATTTAATTATTCTCCATCTCAGCCATATGCTGTAGTCTTTACCAGATGTTTATTTAAACTTTTGAGTTGTTTTTGTTTAGTTTGAGTTAAAACTGCTTAATATTTGGAGAAGAATCTCAAAGCTTCTCTGGGTGTGTGCTGTATAACAAGATGAGGCTTGCTAAAGTGATAGAAAACAACAGAATATGCTTGAGAGAGCTCCAGTGAATGGCTGTAATCTTGGCATTTAAAAGATGGAAGAACAAAATGCCAGACCTTTGACTTGTGTCCTTTATGCTGTTAATGAGTGACCCTCTGTCTCTGTATCTAGACTGTCATTACAGATGGAACCAGTCTAAAGTGAAGCAGAACTTTAGATGACAATTCCCCAAAAGACTGGGAACCTATTAGGTGCCTTTTAGAACTTACTGCAGTGGTTCCCCTCAAGATTTCCCCTGGTTTGTCTGTCTGCTTAGGACAAGCCACTATTTAAACTTCACCTTAGACAGTCAGAAATACAGTTCATCTTATTACTTTGTTTTGTTTTTTTTTCAGATGATGTTTCAGTATTGTGAAAAATGTGTCTAGGTCAGGTGAGGCTTTGCTTGGTAGGGTTTTTGAGAGACTTCTCTGCCACAAATGAGCTCTAGCATTGTTCTAAACTTACTTGAAACTGAAATGTGGCCCATCTGCTGCCCTGAGAACTCGAGCCACTGTGCTAAAATTACTGCATTTCAGAACTTAAAAATAGAGAGGGCAAGTTACTTATTACTTGCGTGGCTCCAGGATTTTTTTTCAGAACAAGTATATCTTTCAACAGTTTGGACTACTTTACTTTGATTCATAATGTGAATTCTCATTCTGCTTGTTCTTTTGTCTCTTCTACTTAATCAGCTGTTGCTGGTCACTTCATATGTTAGGCTTATTTATCACCGATAGCCTTGGTAGAGCTTTTTCTAGATGTGTCATATCTTTTGATTTCACAGAGCATCAAAACTTAATCTCCCTTGCCAGCTTATAACATTCATGAACAGATGGGCATATTTACAGCTCCTCATTTTTTCCATTTTGTCCAGTTAGTCTGCAAGTAGCTGCTCCCTCTTTGAAAAGTCTTAGTTTGCATGCCTTACCGAGCAGGCCTGAGGATGACAAATTTGAGCAGGAGTGTCTCCCTTAGTTTCTCAGGTGTGACCTTCTTGGGTTTTTTTTGGAGCTTTCAGGAGGATTTCTTGCTCTCTCCCAAGTCAAATTGCTAGTTTTCTTTCATCTTGAAACTGTGCCACTTCTCCCATATAGCCAGGTGCTGGTGAGGCATAGGAAGAAAGGAAAAACCTCAAAGACTTTGCAAAAACTTTAACGCCAAGAGGGGTGACTTCTGGGTTTCTTTATGCTGGTCACTGGAAAAGCATGGACATAGGCTTGCTTCAAGAGAGACTGCAGCTGTGCAAGGAATTGTCATATACTTAAGAGTCCAGAGTGAGCTGGCAGAATAGGTGAAGGCATTTGTGATGGGATCTCATTCGTTCTGTTTATCTCCAGTGGCAGGCCCTGTAGTGCAGGCTGAAGTGGCATGCTATTTCCATTGCTGTGCCAGGCGAGATGTACAGTTCCCTCTCAGCTGTAGGCCTGTCCCTGCAGATGTGACCATGTGTGTAACCATCTTGGTTAGTGAGAACCTGAGCAAGATAAGCTAGAAATGGTTTTTGCTGGTTTTAGGAGAAGTCAGCCTAAATGACAGAACTCTCACTGAATGCAAGAGCTGGGTAGTTGTACTTCACATTTCTCCCTACAAGGAAGGTTTAAAGTTCTTGTTGCTCAGAACTGATATGCCTGGCTTACACAGCAGACAAAGCAATGGACTTTCATGGAACTGAAGGCCTTAAACTTGCGCTCAGAGCACTGCTCTGAGTCCTCTCTTACTAGGGCTGACTAATGAACAGTGAAAGCAGCTGCTTTGCTTTTCAGAAGGTATTGATGTTCATGTTCCTGTGCCTTAAGGCTTTAAGCCTTGCAGGGTTGCTTCTGCATCGTGTCTTTCTTTGCCTTGGTGCTGCCTATTGACAGTCCACTGAAGAAAAAGGAATAAATTGGTTTTCTTTCCTGTAAGGAAAAACTGCCCCATCTTCATCAGGAAACTTACAATAGACCTTGAACTTGTCAAAAGATTCACTGCAGTAACAATCAAATAAACGGGCCTGCAAGAATGTTTATATTAACTGGTTAAGAGTTTAATTAAAACAAAGGAAAAAACCCTTTTTGAAGTCCCTTTCACTGTTTTGCTTTGCAACTCATGGTTCTGTCAAACAGGTGTCCTCCCTTGTCACTGTATGTGTAGTCTTTCAAGGTTGAATTAAGGAACCTCATGTTAACCATGGCTGTTTTCACCAGATATGCAGCTTCTATTGATGACATACTGGAAGAAGAGGAACATTATGCAGATCAGCTGAAAGAATATCTCTTCTATGCAGAAGCACTACGGTATGTACAAAAGTGACTACAGCTTTCATCTGAGCTGTACATTTCCTCTGGCATTGTGTTGATGTTGAGTTTAGTTTGATATCCTATTCTGTTCTCAGAGAAATGGATATTTCAGCACTGTGGAATCTCCATATTCTCATACTTTTACTCATTTGATTGCCATGTGGGTGACAATACAAATTAAAACTGAGCTGATCCATAGTGAAATGTCAGAAATACTAAAATCTGTATCCTGCAGGAGGGAATGCTGCTCTTGGTTGTTCTGGTTACGTGGTTTCACAAAGTACTGAAAGTTTCAGCTTTCACATGAGATAGGCTGAACAGAGCTGCTACAGCTATTATGAATTCCAGCAAGTTTTATCTGCTGTACAGTATTGTACAGCTAAATACTGAGTTCTGGTTGTTTTGGTTTTTTTTTTTTGTTGTTTAACATTAGCCTTTACTCCCTTATAAGGATGAATACAAAAGGAAATTGCTGTGTGCTTTAAGATTATGCCTAAAATTATTGTGCTCTCCATGGCTGGCTCTGAACCTCTTGGAGAGTGCTGTGGAGAGTTGGGTTAGCAAGTGTGATGGCTGCTGTGTGGGAACCCAGAGCACCAGTAGCCTCTCCTGGGAGATTTGTACGCATCTGGCAGTGCAGTGCGGATGTAGCATTATCAGCCCACACAGGATTTGGGGTTGCTGCAGGTGGTCAGAGGAAACTCTCCTCTGTTCCAGATGAAAGGCACTGTATGAATCTAGAAGCACAGTTGCTTGTTTTGTTGTTTGAAAAATGAAATGAAGTATTTTATGATGGAGTGATTTTGTTGCCGCTGTGACGTTTTGTCAGTTGTGATGTTTCTGTAATGCATTTTGAATAAAACTGCTTTACAGTGGTGTCCTTAAGTAGATGGTAGGGCTTGTATTGCTGAGAGTGTCTTGGAGCAGAATGAACTAAGAGCTTTATACTTATGATTCAAGCTTACTTAGCTACAGCACTTGCAGTGTGGTGCATTCAGTGATAAGACTTGAATTCAAGCTAGGTAAATAACTGGAGGGTTGGACTCAATGATCTCTTTGGGCCCATTCCAAACCCTGACATCCTGTGATCCTGCCAAAAGAATGAACCAAACAAAATCAACTAGCCAACCAAAAAAACACCCAAACCCACCACTTCCCTTCACCCCAAACCTAACCCAGTCTATGGTGCTGTTTGTGAAAATGGAGAGACATAGCCAAACGAAGTATTATGTGACAGGTCTTTCATTTCTTGCCTTTCAGGGCAGTTTGCAGGAAACATGAACTAATGCAATACGATTTGGAAATGGCTGCACAGGACCTAACAACTAAGAAACAGCAGTGTGAGGAACTTGCAACAGGAGTGAGTATTTTTTTTTTCCCTTACTTTCTTCTCCAAGATGCCTTTTTTCTATTTATTTTTTGTTCAAGCCAAGTTACTTAGAATGACATTTAAATGGCACTAGCATTGCTGTCTGCTGCTTATGAGAAGCAGTATCATATGAGCTGTAGGAATCTGAGGCTTAAAGTGACTTAGTTCTTGGTGACGTAAGTTGTTTGTATCAACTTCTGTTATTGAATACTGAGTAAGTAAAGGGTTGCAGGAAATATGACTTGAGCAGAATAACACCAACAGCTCTATCCTGAATAAAAAAAGGCTGAAAAATCTGAAAGGCTTCCTCTTCCTTTTGAAAGGTGGATGTTACTGATATGTGATGTTAGTTCCCTTTCTATGGAAGATAATATTACTACTTCATTTTCAGATAATGTTTTAATGATTTAGAATTCCTAATACTGCTATAGGATCTATTGATACTTCATATGGAATTACTTCATCGCTTTTCTTTCTCATTCAGAATGCAAGACATAGTTTCTTTCCTATTTGAGTAGGAAAACTGCTCTGAAGGGTTACCCTAATCAGTTGAATGACTCACTTAAGGTCCAATCCACAGACCAGAATTTTCTTCCTTCCTGTACCACCATAGCTACCTATGAATTCCAAAACCAATTTAATTTATTAAATAGAAGTTAAAGCAGAAAATCAGATGAATAATATGAGTAAGCCCAAATGTTGGTAAAAACCACATAATGTCTTCTGGCTGTGTTCAGGAATTCCAAACCCAGAGCATCTCTTCTGTTTTTGTAGACTGTGAGAACGTTCTCTCTAAAAGGCATGACCAGCAAGCTCTTTGGGCAGGAAACCCCTGAGCAGAGGGAAGCCAAGATAAAGGTTCTAGAAGAGCAGATACAAGAAGGAGAAGAACAACTGAAATCCAAAAATCTGGAGGGCAGGTAAATGGGGTGGGATTTTTCCAAGAAAACACAAGGCTTGTCTTAAAAGTTCCTGACTGGGTGCTCTTGAAGGTGTTTGCATTTTATAAGTGTTTTTAATATATTCTTGGTGTTTATGAGCTGTCTATAAAAGCTCCTGTCAGCTGCAAGTTGTGAAATAAAGTACAGTACATGCAGCTAGCTTCTGGTGTGAGAGCGTATGGCTTATGTAAAACCTGATGGCTTTCCCAGTTACTGAGCCCACTCTAATGGTTGACTTGCATACTTTTATGTTCAGCTAGTAATATGTTTAGCAGGTGGACTTGTAGGCCTGTAGCTGAATAGCCTAAGACTCAAAAGCTGATTTGCTCCAAATCCAGTATTTAGTTTGGTTTGTGCGTATGGGTCCTCAGCTTGTGTTCTGCAACTTCTCACATAGGGGACAACTGTCTCCTGTTGGAAAGAGGTTAGAAATTCTGGCAAGTTGTCTGAGTAGCTGCTTCTTGGTGCTCTAATGAAATCTTCAAGAATGCAAACACGAAAAATGGGAACTAGTATTCTTAAAGCAATGTGATTGTGTCAGAACATGTTCACTGTCTAACACAAGGACTAATCCTAATATGTTAGGATTAGAGCTGGAAACATAAGACAAGTTCATGAACAGTTCAAAACAACAAGGTGCTCAGTGAATGTGATTTCTTAATCATTTTGACAGAAGTACTGGAGATGTGCTTTTCTAGCTCTGGAAGCAATTTTCAAGTGAATACTTGCCTTGTATGTACAGCCCAGCAGAAACGAAAGCTGTGAATTACAGAGAACTACCTCACTTTACTTAAGGAACCTGAAGGCACATCACCAAACCACAGAATTAATTCCTGAAGTGAATTGTTCAAGTCAAACTTGCATTGTAAATGTTTGTTGTATTTGCATGTTGAAATTCTGATAAGTGAGTTTTCACTTTGGAAAGATGACAATTCTGACTAGAAAACTGAAAAAGAAAATGCAGTGTTGTGTGCTGAGTGTTAAAGATATGTAGTTACATCAAGAGACACTGAGGGGGAAAAAGTGTATTCTGAGTTGTGCTGTTTATATATGTCAGTGATACTTGCAGGGAGGAAACAAACCAACCAAACAACCCAACTCCAACCCTCCTTATGAAACTGATTCTACAGCTTAAAATCCTTCAGAAGAAGAAGGAGAATTGGGTAGTAGTGCCAACTGTAAAATGAGGACACTGTGGGTTTGGTTTACTGAGTGGAAGATGAAGCACTTTGTCATAAATAGCTTCTCTGATGAGGGTCCAGAGGAAGGAAGATGAGCTGAGGGTAGAAGCTGTAAAACACTTAGTAACAGAAACGTTTATTTATTTGCAGGGACTTTGTGAAAAGTGCCTGGGCTGACATCGAACGGTTTAAAGAGCAGAAGAACCACGACTTGAAGGAGGCGCTCATAGGCTACGCGGTTATGCAGATCAGCATGTGCAAAAAGGTAACGCCTGGCATCTGGAAGGCCAGGCCAGTCTCTTTGTCACATCAGCAAGGGATCAATGCTAACTTTCAGTAACTGGGAACACTGCAGTCACAGAAGGCTGGTGGAAGTCTCTAGTGTAAACCCCTCCAAGTATTCCATCCTGCTTCATCTCAATGGCATGTTAATGTTGAGAGATCATAGGCAGTGTGGTCCCGTTCCCGTGTGGTCTCTGCCTTGTTCTTGTGTGAGCTTTGGTGAGACTTTTTTTTTCTGTAGAGTGTTCTGTGGAAGAAAGTCTGTTGGTGAGGTTTGTAAACAAAGTATATTTCCACCTATTGATTTTAAACTTTTTTTTTTAAGGGAATTCAAGTTTGGACAAATGCAAAGGAATGCTTCAGCAAGATGTGATTGTCTGGAAATGAATTTCTCCTCCAAGTGCCAGAAGATGGAAGCACAACTGTAAAACACCAATGTTAAGTTGCTACATGACTTACATACAAACCATGTAATAAATGAATCGAGTGAATAGTTTTTCTTTCTGATGATTGTACGTGTTAATAAAGGACAAAGAGGACACGTTTTTAAATGTTAAGCCCTGACTGCCACTTTTGTGGTATGTTTTATATGTGGTAGCAAATAATTCAGGGGTAAAAGACTTATTGAAAACTACAGCTCTGTACTGGGGCAAAGCTATAGGGAAAGTTATCCCAAAAAATACGAACTGCTATGTTCTGAGACTTGTGAAACACCATGCCCTGTAACATGTAGATCACTTCCAGATGCCCTTCTTTTCAGCCCTTGCTATTTAGAATTTGTAATGCTCAAGGGTGCTTTGGATGTATAATGAGGGACAGAGTTGTGTTCTTGAGGTCTACACCATAAGGGGACAAAAATGAAATACTCTTACAGCAAGGGTTCATATTTAAATGCCTTTGTGTGTCCATGGAGAAAAGAGCTTTTCCAGAGTTCAGGTTAAGCAGTCTCAAGTTCCTGAGATGTTTGAAACTCTACAGTAGAGGTGTTGTGCAATGTTTTGATACAATATTCTACATTATCTGGTTCCCATTTAAATTTTGATACGGGCATTGACTTCTTATCAGATATTTTCCTGCAAGTACGGGGACTATGATCCAGCTGAGCAGCAAGCCAAAGTCAAAGCTGGTAAGAGGCAGATGCAACTTCTGTTTGGTTGTTGGAACCTGTTTATGCCAGGTGTGAGTCTGGCCTTTGGTACCTCTTCTTGAACTGAAGTGGTCTGGTTCTTGAAATAATAGTTCTTCATGAAGATGCTGAAATAAACCTGGTGCAACTTCTGTAGTACTTCCGAGCAGTGATGTGCAAAATCCACAATGAACCAAGGTGTCTGTTTGGCTCTTGTTATGATGTTTCTGTGTATGTGTGTGTATATATATATACACACACCAGTACAACATGATTTGCAGTTACAGGTACTAGCATTAAATGTTTCCAATCACAAAAACACTCACCACTGTCTGCTGTTGGGCTTTTTCTACTTATGTCCCTGAAGTCTTGTGGAGTTTGTTAGGCTTGATTGCTAGTCCTAAAGAAAGCTTTGTAATGTTCTGTTGAAGTATGTAATTCTGGATCATAACACTACTCAGATTTTGAGGGGGTTTTGTTTGTTTTTAAGAGATACCCCAGGAAGTCCTTAAATGTCCTTTTGATAAACAGTTGCTGATATGTCCCATGTTACTTTTGTCTCTGCAACATTTCTTTTCTGTAAATCCATGATAAAGAACTAGTAGGCCTGGTGTATACTACAGTGTAAAACTCTGAAGTACAATGCTTGGTCAGTCTAAATTGTTCTGGCTTTTTTCAAGGCATGTGGCAGTGGCACTCCTGTCTGAGAGATGGCTTTGGGCAGAAGGAGGTCTCTCTGTTTAACACTGAGAGAGAAGCGTTGTTCTGTTCAGAGACTGCAGTATCCAGTTCCAATACAGGTTGAAGGACTCTTACATTCCAAACCAAGAAGTTGCACACCTGATGTATTCAGTAAACCTTCTAAAGGAGTGGTGCCTTAATACAATACCATGAGGCGCTCAGAGTAGGGATTTTTCATGCACTTTGATTTTTGGTAGATCTTTCTGGTGCCTCTTTCTACATTTCACTTGCTGTACAGCTAATTAAATGTATTAGTATGCCTTTTTTTTTCCTTGCTAGTTGTACTAAATTTAAGAAGGGAACAAAACAGTTCTTGTAAGTTTTGTGCCAAATCAGCTAAATAAAATTGCTCTTTGATATTGTTGTAATGTTGTATGTTGCAAAACTGCTATCTTCCCAATTCTAACTGAGCTGCTGTTCAGTTTCTCAAAATGAGTTCTTATCCATCTTCATAGAATTCATAAAATGATTTAGGTTGGAAAGGACCTTGGAGATTGTCACCCCCTCCACCCCCCCAGCCATTGTCAGGGACACCTTCCACCAGACCAAGTTGCTTAAGGTCTCATCCAGCCTGGCCTTGAACTCCTTCAGGAAGGGGACATCCGTGATCTCCCTGGGCAACCTGTTCCAATGTTTCACTACCCTCACTGTAAAGAATATCCAGTCTAAATCCACCCTTCTCAAACTTAAATCCATTCCCTCTCATCACAACACAACTTTGTAAAAAGTCCCTTCCCAGCTTTTTTGTAGGCCTGTTTAGGCACTGGAAGGCCTCTCTAAGGTCTCCGTGGAGCATTCTTAGCTCCAGGCTGAACAGCCTCAATTCTGTTACATCCCTGGTGCCAGCTGCCAGTAGGCAGTACACCTCTTTATATTGCAGGTCAGGATAGCAAACGGGTGCCTCTCAGTGGAGAGTTGGCAGCTGATGTCACACATTGCTTCTTTGTGGCTGCAGCAGTTGTGTAACAGGGAGCTGATCTAGCTGTCTTGCTTTGGTCTTAGCTCAGATGGCTTCTGATCTTGGGTGTGAAATTTGAGTAAGTTATGCACAACTACCTGATTTGCCTTCAGGTCAAAACTAGATGCTTGTTGCATGCAAGCTTTGAGCTCTGCTTTGTTTTTGCCCAGACGGAAGTAGCTGTCTGAATTTCATGTGCCTTCATCTAGGTAAGAGAAGATGCACTTGAAAGGGTTTGTTTGACAGAAACTGAGTGAAAGGCAAGTTAAGGGTAATTT
The DNA here is from genome assembly GCF_015220805.1 of Pogoniulus pusillus. Classification (NCBI taxonomy): domain Eukaryota; kingdom Metazoa; phylum Chordata; class Aves; order Piciformes; family Lybiidae; genus Pogoniulus; species Pogoniulus pusillus. Next base: position 13,023,341 of record NC_087265.1, read on the forward strand.
GCAATAACTCTTTCCCTTCTGTTTCCAGAAGAGCATCGCATGAGCTTTCTGGCGTGAGCTTTCTGTACTTGTGAATCTTAGCTAACAGTAATGGTTTCTCCCTCCTCTTTAGCTGTTGATTTTTTTTAAGGGGAATTAGGGCTGTTTCCATGTGGTTAACAGAGGAGATATGAATGCACACTTGTGACACATGCATTTTTCCAGTTACAGTGCAGATTTAACCTCTGTGCCTTGATCTGCTTTGCCTCAACAAGCTTCATTCAGCTGCTTAGTAAACATCAAAAACAGGTGGAAGTCCTTGAGAATAATAGGAGGTAGCTAGAACATTTTAACTTGAGCTTGAGAAGGTGCTTCTAGATGGAAGAGCTTGCCTGCATGGATGATCTTGATTTACTGATGGAGCTGTCACTTCTGTCTGGATTATCACTGTCCCGTCATCCCTGACCTTCCTCGTTGCTAGCCAGATCTTGACCTCTCGGTGTATTTCAGTTGCTACTGTTTGCTGCTGAAATGCAGCTAGGGCTAAGGGAGCCAGATAAATGGAAAGATGTTTTTATGAATTCTCTAGTTTTAAATTTATTATTTTGGTATGTCTGCCAGAGCAGAGTTAACCTAGCAGCTGTGTTCAGGGACTACCTTGGCAAGTACAGAGCCGATCTCAGAGCTCGACTCCACACCACCAAATTTGTCTCATGCATGCAGGTCAGCCAGAGAAGTGGCAACTGTGGCGAAACACATGGCACAGCCCAAGCCTGAGGGCCCAGAGCTGCTGTCTGGGCTGTGAGCACTGCACCCTGGGAGGGACTGCGTTTCCCTGTATGATGACTCCGTTCAACAAGAAACACTTTCTATTGTCCCCTAAAGGATGACAGGTAAGGGAGCTGTCCCGATTCCCCGCACCTACCATGCAATGGCAAGGCAGCACTCTGATTTGTGTTTCCTTGTCCCCCACCCTCTTGCGCATCTCTGGTGCTTGTCTTTTCACTGCTCCTAGAACTGTGTGGGGAAGTGGGATCTGTGTAATGAAGGTACAGGGCTGCCGTAGGGGTGATGGAAACAAAAGAAGCAGGCAGAACGGGAGCCGATAAAACGGGAGCAGAAGGTTTGGTGCCAAATCCGAGTACAGAACACTTGTGTAGCCTCAGCAGAAGCAGGGGCTTTGCTGCTGACGTGAAGTCGGTGCCCACTCTAAGGTCTGCCGTTGGAGTGCTTCCTTCTGCCTGGCGGGTTCCCCTCACCTCGTCCGCAGCAGGGCTGGGCTCTTTCAGGGCAGGGGGATCTCCATGCTGCTCCTGCAGAAACCTTGTCGCTGCCGGAGAGTAACTTGCGTGAGCTGCTTCCCTCTAGTGGGTGGCCACCGGGGAGGGCAGGATGCTCGCTGCAGCGGTGGTAGCCGGAGTGCAGTCTCTCTTCAAAGGGTAGAAGCTTCGTTGTCTTTTAATCACTGTCCTCTCTTCGTAGGACCTGAGTAATATCTCCTCCTGTCTGAGCAGTATGAAGACCCTGAAGTTCCTGTGTAAGCAAAAGACTGTGTCTCTTTGGCTGCCCTTTTCTGGTGCTTTTTGGCTGCCCTTTTCTGGTGCTTTTTGGTGTGACTGTGTTACCAAAAGGATTTTGCAGTTGTGACTTCTGTAGGGTCCAATGCAGAGGAGAAACCATTTTTGCTGTGTTTTAGTTGTTTTTGCAGGGCTTACATAAACTGGCCTTCTCAATGTTGTATTTTCTTTCCCCAGAAAATATTTTTGCTTTGGTTGTAGAAGGTATCTAAACCATAAAGCCAGATTGAAAAGGATCTTGGATGGATTTGCAGGGAAACAGCTCCAGGCAGAGAAAGTATTTGGAGGTAAGGGGAGATGGCACCATGCTGTGAGAGGCAAGCATGTGAGGAAAGGTGGGGGACCAAGGAGATGTGCATGAGGGTGAAGAGGTGAGGAGGGAAGAGAAGGAGAACAGGAAGGAGAGAGAGTGCAAAGATGTGATGGGTTGAGGAACTGGAGAGCGGAGAACAGATGGAAAGGTTCTGCACCTGTGGGCTGTGCTGTGCAGAAGGGAAAGGCAGCACTGTGTGGCCCTTGTTTTGAAGGAGTGGGAAAAAAAAGGTGAAGGTGGTAGAAACAGGAGGTAAGGAGATTTCAAGTGCTGCCAAAGACACAACTGTGTGATACTAATGACAGTTTACTGATAGCACCTAGATCTAAGTGAAACTTGTGCTGGTGGCCATGGTCTTAAAACTGAATTCATCAACAGTGTAACATTTCTCGTGGTCTCAGGTGGAGAGATTTAGTTGTGTCTAATAGTTTGTATCTTTATATGTATATACACAGACACACACTCTTGTATTAATATATTTAAATATTAATATATTATCTTTGATTTTTCTGAGTTAAAAACAGGATAAGAAGGTTCAGTCTTTAAAACTCAGCATCAGCTTTATGGACACTCTGATCTTAGGAACACCATCGTGATCAGTCACGTCCTCTGAGGGGCCTGCTGGCTGATGCAGGACTAGAAAAGGCTGCCCCACAAACTAAGACCAGTAATTAGCTACTTCATCTGCTGCAGAGGTTTTCTGTTGTCTCTCTGTATTGTGGCATAGGGTAACGCCAGTTACGTTCTCCTCAGAAAGGAGCTGTAATTGGTCGCTGAAGATGAAGGGCAACTTTGTGGTGAGCTTCTCCAGGATGCTAAGGTGGAAAATGCTGCAGTCGAAAGGAAAACGCAACCCCGACCGCCCTCTTGTGGGTCTGCAGCTTGGGCTGGCTGGGTCTGGAATGAAACTGCGGCAGGAAGGAGGCAAATGCCACCTACTCCCCTCCTGCTGCCCAGAAGCCCGTGGCGGTAGCGTGATAGATGCCTAAATGCCAAAGGCTGGCTGCACTGGAACAGATTTCCATGCAGCAATTCGGGATGAATCCATGTGTTGGCTGTAGGTTGCTATTAATAATCCCATGTCTTACATTCACAGCTTGTGTGCAAGTTCCTCCGGCACTTTTCACACCAGGCAAACGCTGCTGTGCTGCGGATTTAAAACACAGCGTTTCTTATTCCCTTAGTTTTTAATAACTGCTTGGAATTGGTGCTGGCTGCGTGGTCAGGAGGAGTGACCTGTGACCGTTTGTGTCAGCTGCATTCCCCGAGAAGAGATGACAAAGTCACTCTTGCTCAGTGCTGCTTTGAATTAGCCTTTTCTGAAGCGTCTGCTCTCTGATCCTGGCTTTGAACCTCTGCGGTGACAGACAGGCCAGATCTCATGATGATTGTTCCAGGGGATAAAAAGCATAGGCTTTATTTCCAGCGTTGTTTGTCTGCTTTACCTTCTAAGTGAATTGTTGGTTGGCCCCTGCCTGCTCTCTGCAGACAGGAGATGCTGAGGGAGCAGCAGGGAAGAGCCACGGGCTCCCTGTGCAGCAACTGTACCCCATCTGGGCCATGGGGCTGAGCCATGTATCCTTCTCCTGCCTTTGCCAAACTGGAGTGGGCATTGCAGCAGCCACAGCAGCATTCCACTCTTCCTGTTCAGCACCCGAGACTGTCACTGCCCGTTTCAAGCCACCCCTGGTGCTCCTGCTGTCTCTATCAGAGTGGCTCTTGCCCCAGCCTTCAGCTGTGCTGTGTCTGGCACTGAGCTGCTGCTTGTTTGATTCCATCAGGTGATTCTTGTCACTGCTTCTTAGCTTTGCAGCCTGCTCTTCTAGTAGTGACTCTAATCTTTTCATCACCCTCACCCATGGGCTCAGTAATGCTCTTACTGCCCAGTCTGTTAGTAAGCAGTAAGCTGGGCTATTACTACCCAGCTTTTGCTCTAACCAGAGCCGATGTGAGATCCCAGTGGAACCCTGCTACCCCAGAGAGTTCCTGTTCCCAGGGACACACTGAAGCCTTTGGCCAGATTTTAATCAGTTTTAAACCACACTAGGCTGGCACTCTGTTTTCTTATTCAGATCAGGACTGGCCCAACCTGAGTGAGTGTGGACCACTGCTTTAATGCTATTGCTCTATCAAGGAAAAATGTAGTCTATTAAAATGGGAGTCAATTTCACAAGATCTGTTTTCCATGACTGTATTGATTGACATTAATCTCTTTTAAAGTCTATCTCAACTATTATTTTCCCAGGGATTACTTTCAGACTGACAGGCCTATAATGATCCAGTCTCTCTAACTACATATTTTTTAATAAACAGGCAAAATATCAGCCTTGTTCCAGCCTTGTGGAATTTCTCCTGACATCCAGAACTAGTTGAAAGTCAGCAACCATTGTTCAGGGATCTTTAATGCTGGGTCTTCTATAAGCTTGAGAAGAAGCTATATGGATTTGCAGCTACAGGCATTAATTAAGCTGCTGTCTGGCCCTGCACCCTGGGTGTAACTTGGGAGAAATTATCTCCTCGTGATGGAGCTAACACACAGCTATGGTTCACGGAGAGTGCACAGAACATGATTCAGTTTTAGCATTGTCCTAAATGAAAAGCATATCCTTATCTATTTCAGCATGGTCTTGCATTATAACTCTCTGCTGTTGCTGAAGTTTGACCAACTCTCTGACATCTCGGAACAGAATTAACCTTTGAACCACGTAATGTGTCAGGAGTATTTGCTGGTGCAGGGGATTCCTTTGCAGACCAGGACACACCATTTGGTCAGGGAAGCTGAGCTATTAGAGGAGATGAGAAATCCTCCCTTCAAAATCTGTTTTTCTTCTCTGTCAGTACAGAGAAGTGCTAACTCTTCTGAAAGGATGCTTGGCTACATTATAGATATTCGATCTTCCCTAACTTCTGACTTCGTGTTATCATCATAGAATCATCACAGAATCAACCAGGTTGGAAGAGACCTCCAAGATCATCCAGTCCAACCTAGCACCCAGCCCTAGCCAGTCAACTAGACCATGGCACTAAGTGCCTCAGCCAGGCTTTTCTTGAACACCTCCAGGGGTGGTGACTCCACCACCTCCCTGGGCAGCCCATTCCAATGCCAATCACTCTCTCTGTGAAGAACTTCTTCCTAACATCCAGCCTATACCTACCCTGGCACAACTTGAGACTGTGTCCCCTTGTTCTATTGCTGGTTGCCTGGGAGAAGAGGCCACCCCCCACCTGGCTACAATGTCCCTTCAGGTAGTTGTAGACAGCAATAAGGTCACCCCTGAGCCTCCTCTTCTCCAGGCTAAACACCCCCAGCTCCCTCAGCCTCTCCTCATAGGGTTTGTGTTCCAGGCCCTTCACCAGCTTTGTTGCCCTTCTCTGGACATGCTCCAGCACCTCAACATCTCTCTTGAATTGAGGAGCCCAGAACTGGACACAGGACTCAAGGTGTGGCCTGACCAGTTATGTTTGGCTTTACCATTTCTCCCTTCTCCCTAATACCTCACCTGTTCCTACGCCTCCTCTGAGCCAGCAGAGGGGTTTGTATGTGTGTTGCCTTTTCCAATTTCAGGACACTTACTTAAAATATTTGGGAATAATTGCTGGTGATCATTCACTTTCTGTTCAAACTCCCTTCTCCCTGCTGATGCAGTCACTGCTATTTTTAGCTTTAAAATGCTCAGTACACAGTGCTTAGCTGGGTCTTTTTCTGTTTCCTTCCAACAAATATAATGATTGCGATTACAAGGCAATTTAGTGGTTGCTTGGTTTCGTGTTACTTTTAAATCTGAAAACATTTCCTTTTTGTCTCTCATGTTGATAGCCACTATGGAGCTTCCTGAGCTAGAAGAGATGTTAAGCCAGGGAGAGCAGGGTCGTACTGCCAGCAATGGTCTGAGTGGTTGGACAGATGCCTCAGTAGTGGTCCTCAGCAGGTGGTCCTGGAGAATTTTGGACTCAAATTTGGTGAAGTTTCTCCTCCCTCCCCACACTCTGTTACCATGCTGAGATGGCTTTTAGAGTCACAGAATTGTTTAGGTTGGAAAGAACCTCAAAGATCATCCAGTTCCAACCCCCTGCCATAGGCAGGAACACCTCCTACTAGAACAGGTTGCTCATGGCCTCGTCCAACCTGGCCTTGAACACCTCCAGGGAGGGAGCATCCATAACCTCCCTGGGTAACCTGTTCCAGTGTCTCACCACCCTCTCTGGAAAGAACTTCCTCCTAACATCTAGTTTAAATCTCCCCTCTGTGAGTTTAAGCTCCTCATCTTGTCATTACAAGACCTTGTCAGTAGTCCCTCCCCAGCCCTCCTGCAGGTCCCCTTCAGATACTGGAAGGTCACTATAAGGTCTCCTCCAAGTCTTCTCTTCTCCAGGCTGAAGAGCCCCAAATCTCATAGCCTGTCCTCATAGCAGAGCTGCTGCAGCCCTCTGAGCATCTTCGTGTCCCTTCTCTGGACTCGCTCTAACAGTTCCATGTCCTTCTTGTGTGGGGGTCTCCAGAACTGCACACAGTACTCCAGGTTGGGTGTGACGAGAGCAGAGTAAAGGGAAGAATCCCCTCCCTTGCCCTGCTGGCCACACTGCTCTTGCTGCAGCCCAGCACACAGTTGCTGTCTGGGCTGCATGTGCACACTGCCAGCTCATGTTGAGCTTTTCATCAACCCAGACCCCCAGGTCCCTTTCCTCAGGGCTGCTCTCAGCCATTCACCACCCAGCCTGGATTTGTGCTTGGGATTTTGCTGACCCAGGTGCAGGACCTTACACTTGGCCTTGTTGAATTTCATGAGGTTGGCCTGGGCCCACTCCTCCATCCTGTCCAGGTCCTTCTGGATGGCATCCCTGCCCTCGAGCAAGTTGACTGTGCCACACAGCTTGGTGTCCTCTGCAAGCCTGCTGAGGCTGCACTCAATTCCTCTGTCCACTGAAGTACTAGAAATCTTTGGTGATCAGGCAGCTGGGTCTAACAGAGACACTCCCAGAAGGTTATAGGGTATCAGATTCCTGATCTGGGGGTATTGGCAGGGTTTATCTGGTCTCATGCAAGCAGAAGGTGAGGAGCTGCCATAGAAGCCTGCCTTTGGGACTTGATAACCTCTGCATTGCAAAATCCCACAACAAGTAGGCAGATGAAGATATAGAGGGAAAATTAGCTGCAAATAGGAGCAGGGCTGGAGATAAGCATGAGGAAAGAAACCACAGAACTCTGGAAACCCAGCTGGAGGTTTGGGGCAAGGCTGAGCAAACACAGGCTCAGCTGGTGGAAGAGTTTGTTTATAAATTTGGCTTCCAGGGCTGACTTTCACATGAACCTTCAGTGGTTAGGAGGCAGTCCTGCTCAGGAGCTACTTTTTCCACCCAAGGGGCAACATGTGGGATGCAGGTGTCCCAGCTCCAAGCAACAGAAGTAGGATTTGGCACCTCAGGTTACAGTCTGGAATATAGTGGCCTGTGTGGGATGGGAAGGCACATTATGATTCTATGATTTGATGTCTTGGGCAGACTGAGCTGCCTGAGTGGGTGGACACAGGTTATGGTTCAAAAGTGGTTCCTACTGTCTTTGCCAGAGGGTGCTCCTTCCCTTCCTTTCTTGCCACCTACCTTCCCCAGGTGTCAATGCCTTGGTATAGGAATCTTTCCACCACATGCAGGTAACACTACTGTGCCAGGATTTTGTCTGCAAATCCATCCTAACAGTTGATTTTGTGTGCTACCTACTCTGTGGCACTGCTGTGCAGGCAACCAGCCCGTTTTTGTAATTGACTTGTCTCTGAGTGTCCTGGCACAGTGGCTGCTCCCCTTCACCCTAGTTCAATCCCTTTCAAATTGTTTAGCCTGCCTGAGCCTGCTGCTCAGAAAATTAGGATGGCTTCTACTGGTGTGGTGGGGATCCACAGAACATGGCTTCCCCTCGTGCTGGAAGCATGGGCCAGAAAAGCCTTCGTCTCTCACTCTATAATGCAGCTGCATCTCTGATTTCTTTCTGTTCTTCCACCAGTTAAGGTGGGGAAGGATCTCAAGAAATGTTGCAAAGATATTTGCCACTTTGTCTTGTGCAGAGTCCTCTAAAGTGCTCACCAACATGCCCAGTCTCCAGGGACATACACTGGCCTGGATAGCACTGCTTATTCACAGGTGGTTCCCCACCCAGCTGTCCCTGGAAGTTTAGGCTTAATTGTGCTTTATTTATTGGCTGTAGACAGACAGGAACTGCATCTCTTGAAGGATATTGTTCTGTATCCAAAAAGAAATGGGGTAGGGGGATGGGGGTGCTGCAGTGACTGAGGAGCCCTTTAGGCAGCATAGACTGCATTTCAGGTAGGATCCAGCAGCCATATTTACCTTTTGTCTTTGTGCCCTTTCCTCTCCTGCCTCCAGCCAACAGTGCTTTGTCCTTTTGTCTTGTGTTTAAAAACTGCAGAGCCTCCTGCTTGACTTTGCTAGGAACCACAACTACCTGAAGGGGCATTGTAGCCAGGTGGGGGGTGGCCTCTTCTCCCAGGCAACCAGCAATAGAACAAGGGGACACAGTCCCAAGTTGTGCCAGGGTAGGTCTAGGCTGGATGTTAGGAGGAAGTTGTTGCCAGAGAGAGTGATTGGCATTGGAATGGGCTGCCCAGGGAGGTGGTGGAGGCACCGTCCCTGGAGGTGTTCAAGAAAAGCCTGGATGAGGCACTTAGTGCCATGGTCTAGTTGATTGGATAGGGCTGGGTGCTAGGTTGGACTGGATGATCTTGGAGGTCTCTTCCAACTGTTGGTTGGACTGGTTGATTCTATGATTCTGTGACCATGCTCCTAGCAGGAGCTTTTCTTTTCCTCCTTCTTCCTTGCAGAATGAGCAGCCAGTCCTCTCCACCTGGATTGCCCAAGAGCTCTCCACTGGCTGCCTCAGCATTTGTCTTCCAAACCACCAGTATTTTTTTGCAGCACTGTGACTGGTGTTCACTGCCTAGGAACCCTCCTGCTGCAGGTTGGAGATGCAGCGTGCTGCAGTGGGGAAGAGATGGGTTTCTCTGGCTGGCCATGAGAGTGAGTCACCTCCTGTTTGCCTCAGGACCTGTCCCTGAACAAGGGGCATTTCTGGATCCAGTGGACAGGAAAGCAAACTGCTCTATGGCTGTATGGGAACTTTGGATATTAGATCGCCATAGTCTAGGGGATGAAAGGAATATAAAGCACAAAGTGTGAAATTGCCTCCTCTCACTGACTGATCTTAGCACTGCTACTAAAGGTCAACATGTGCTGAAGATGTTCTTTCACCTCCAGGTGCTTCAAGAGGCTAATCTTTGGGAGGACGAGCTGTTCTGCCAAGTGTGACGATGCAGGCTGGTTCATGTCACAGAAGATGAGATCTGGAGTCCTTTTTTGGGGGGGATCTCTGAGTGCTGGGTGTCTGAGGGAGTCAGTCACATCCCACAGGGTAGGTGTTTAAGGCAGGTTGAAGGAATTGCTCCCTGGAGATCCCTCTCTGTCTGCCTCGACTGCACAGGGAGTTGCAGAGGGATAATTAGATTTCAGATGTAGCTGGCTCTAAATATGGAACAGGAGCTGTAGCAGGTTGCTGTGGGTTTGCTTTTGAAGATTTTGGCCTCTTTTTTGTCTGTAAAAATTGGAAACTGGGAATTTTACAGAGGCTTCTTGGATTTGGTCCAGAAACACCAGCTTTGCTGTCCTCTAGGAAAGGGGACTCTTATCTTACAGATGTTTCTCCCTCTCTGCCTCAAAACTGAGAGAAAAAAATTAGCAATTCAGGTCAGTGTGCCTCTGGCACCTGTGTGCATGTGCTTGAAGCACAGGACACTGCTCCCAGAGGAACCAGCCGCTGGCTGGAGAGCTGGGTGCCATTGCTTGCTGTGTAGGTGTTTTGCCTAGCAGGAGGGCTGCAGGCTGGCACCAAAGAGTTAACTGGTGGTATCTAGAGTCGGTGTGTGCAGAGCAGCTGCTAATCTGCAGCTGAATGCGTTCCAACAGGAAAGATAAATCTTGTTCATACCTGTGCTGGTTTGCTCCCACCAGAGGCAAAAGGCAGCGCTGCCTGCCAGCGTGGCCCGGGGCTGGCTCATGGGGTCCGGGCGCTGCCAGCGCTGGCTGCACCTCTTGCCTGGCTCCTGGAGGCAGAGGCTCCTGTGCAAGCAGAGCGCAGCTGGGGGCTCCGTGCCTGTGTGCGAAGGCAGCAGGGTGAAGCCGCAGCCCACAGGTGGTTTGCAGCGTGGCCTCTCTCCGCTGGCTCGCCGGCCCCATGGCGCCCGCAGTGCTGTTTGCTCATCGCTGCTCTCCAGCTGCCCTTGCACGCACGGAATTTGGCCGTGCGGCTGCTTGCATCTCCCAGGTGTTTGCAAGAGTGTTTAGTGGATTCTTGCAGGTCCCCGATGTTTCAGCACAAATGCTCCTGGGTGCCACCACCACGCAGCCACTGCAGGTGAGCTCCTGGCCGGGCTGTGGTGACAATGTGCGTGGCACAGGAGGGAGCAGGCAGAGCAGACCCACGCTGCCTACCTTGTTCAAACCAGGGCCGTTTGTTCCAGCAGGCTTCAGTGGAGAAATCCCAGACTAGGCTAAACAAGGCCAAAAGAAGATGGAGAAGGATGTAAGGTGTGGTTTCCACAAGGTGAATGATTGTTTCTGGGTTTCTTCTTCGACCTTCTTTGCTGGCCTTTAGCTTTCCTCTGGAAGCCAGACTAGCACTCACAGGGAGGTGATGCTTGCTAGGCAGACTGGTTTGTGAAATGAAAGTAAAACAATGACCCCCACCACCCCAAATCAGCTGAAAAATTAATCTGAAGTAACCTGAAAAATCTTCTAAACGCCCCCAAAATACCTCACACACATCTGTTTCTGGCCTTAGTTTGCAAGCTGATACACTGCCTTTGTCATAACCATGAAAACAAAACCCTTCTGCTCAAGTTTTTCCTTACTGGACAGTGTCTGTGAGAGAAACCATTTCCATCTCTGGGCCCAGAGAGTTAAAATGAGAGAACAGCTTCTTTGCTAATGGGTAACCTGTCAAATGAAAGGCAGATTTTGGCCATCACACTTCTGCCTCCATCCAAACTTCCTCAACATTTGGAGCAGACTGATTTGATCCTTTCTGTTGTATATGGCTTCAGATGAAAAGCTTTGTTCCAGCTGCTCTGAGAGGCTTTTTGGATCTCCCTTTTGGCTGGGGACCATCTCTCACAGGAACTCGAGGAGCAGAGCCTAGACTTGTACCTTCTGTTTAGAAAAAAACAAACAAAACATCCCCAGGGCAGAAAGCATGGAGTCAAACTGCTCCTCTCTCCTGCAGCTCTCTTCTGTGCTGACTTCTTCCAGCCTAGTGGGAGATGCTTCTTCCTCTCCTCTTCTTGCATAATGTCTGTTACAATGAAACCCTTATTTTCTGTTCTTGTACTATTTTTTTCATCCACTTATTTGACAATTTATCTCCTTGTTCCTTGTGACATGCTCTGGCTCATCTTTACTATGTCTGCCATTTTTTTTAGTGCATCTAAAGAAGCTAAGTTGTGGGTTAGTCCACGTCCTCCTGGCCTTGCCGCTGGTGGTATGGCTGTGGCCATAAATCCTAAGATGCAGAAGGAGATCACCTAGCAATGAGCTCCTTCTGAATCTCCATGCAAATAATTTGTGATGTATCATTAGGCTGGGCTGCCAAAATGCAGGTAAGGGGCAAATGAGTCAGAAAGCTCTGCAGAAAGATGAGGATGTGGTAGTTAGCCAGCTCCATCCTCTTCTTTGGGTGTCTACAGCACAACACAGGAGGAAAACAGAGATGGATTCTGTTCCTGTAAGTTTATTTAATGAAACATTGGAGAGGCTGCAGAAAAGGTTTCTAGGGGATTCTGTGCTCAGGGGCAAGGCTGATAGGGACAAGTGGTGATGATAGTGGCTGTGCTGCCCATGGAGCTGCACAGCCATGTTGCTAATGTGCAGCCAAGTCTTCTCTCTTCTGCCTGTTCCCTGGATGGGACACTGGCAGCCCCCGTGGTCTTTTGATCATGTCTGAGTAATTTATGGTTGCAGGTTGGTGCCAATACAAGATGAACTGGGGCTTACAGACTCCCTGGAAGTGTTAAAGATCAGATTGGATGAGGCCTTGAGCAACTTGGTCTATTAGGTGTCCTTGTTCATGGCAGGGAGGTTAGAACTTAGATGATCTTTAAAATCCCTTCCAAGCCAACCCATTCTATGATTTTATGATTCTCTGATAACTGGTGTCCTCAAACACTGTTTTGAAAGGGGCTCAGATCTGTGTCTCACTGGACTGTGAACAAAACTGACTTTATCCAGCTTTTCATCCCTTGAGGAGTGTCCTTCTCTACAGGGTAAGGACTGTTCCCAAAGGCTGGGACAAGTGCTCCTTGGGTACCTTTCCATAAGGAATGCACTGGAACATCCCTTGGGGCCAAGGAGGTGCAAATCCGTCTGGCTGCAGGTGGATGCAGAAGTTGTGGGAGAAGGAAGAGATGGAGGAAGAGGAGGAAGAGATGAACCACCCAGTGCCATGATTGCTGCAGTCTCCTCACTTTAGGAAGGAAACTGAAGGCAAGTTCTTTTCTTCATACTGTGGTCCCCAAAATTGTTTCATACCGATGTAGTGGTCTGGCACCTGACCCTCTGAATCTTGAGGGGAAATCCTGCTGTGCAATGAGTGCTGCTTTAGGTTCTGCAATGAAGCCTGTGAGCTGCTGGTAATTAATAAGGTGGCAGGTAAGGCTTTTGTGGGCTGAGATACCCATATTTTGTCCTCCATGTGGAATGCCATGCTCTGTGGCTGCTTTACTGAAGATGGCAGCCATTTGTAACCTCTTCATGCCAGCTCTCACCAGCAGTTTGACCAGTGCTCTCCAGCAGCAGATCTGGTAATTCCAAGGGTAAGTGTGTGAGTGATTTGAAAAGACACCAGCTGCCATGTGAACCTCCTTTCCTGTGAGTGTGGTCCAGCACAACCACGGCCCCAAGGGCTTTTCCCTCTCCACTCTGCTCTTACCTCTGCCTCAGAGTGGTTCCAATGAAAGTTTATTGATATGGGGATAGACACTTCATATACATAAATATTTATATTGCTCTCCCACTGCTTACCCCATCTCTCCTGAGCTGCTTGGGAGCAGAGCTGTCACCATTCCTGTCTGGGAGAATGCTGTGGCTAGTTGGGACTGGAGGTCAGTTGCTTGATAGAGTTAGGACATCTCCAAAGGGGTGCCTGCAAGATGACCCCTACTTTGCTCTCTCTTGATTCCTCTGTTTTTCTTACTGCCTCTTGTTCTCTTTAAAATCATGTGTGCTTTGCTCTTCCAAGCACTGCACCTGGTTGCCACCTCCCCTTCATGCTCACCTTCAGAAATACTTTGCATTGTACCATAAAGGAGGTGCTGCAGCTGGCCTGGACCTGTGCCCCAGTGCCACATTTGCTGTACCCTGCTGTTTGTATTCTGTGCTCACTGCAAAGCCAAGGAACCTTATAAGAGGCCTAGAATAAAACCCTTCTCTAAGTTGGTGTGCTTAGTGGTGAGACAGTGACAACTATCTTATCCCCCCTTTCCCAGGTTGGAAAAACATTCCTAGGAAATAAATTGGGTTGCTGTTGGCTTCTGATAGGCCTGAAATATCCCTGCAGGAGGAAGCAGTTCAAAGAGCGATTTAAGGACTTGAAGATGTTGGCAGAGAGGCTGGGCACAGGCAGCACCCATGGCCATCTGCACAAGGGAGTTCCCATCTGTGTGGGTGCTCCAGGGAAGTGATGCTTCATAGGGGACTGGTTCCCATCTAGTGGGACTGCTGGTGACCTGTAAGGGAGGGGATGACAGAATATGCAAGGATGCAGGACCTGTGCAGGGAGCAGTCAGTAGTGTACAAGAGATAACAGAGCCTATGGTGTTTTGAAGCTGGCTCCAAGGGTCCTGCTCCTCAAGCAGACCTTGTGAGTGTGTTTGAAGGCTCAGCTGCTGCATCAGTGGCTCTGGGATCAAACAGGGGCACATTGTATAGTTTAAGTATTTTGTGAACAATTAAACTGCAATTTGTGCCAGCGCCACTGTGCTTACTCACGTTGTGATGACAATTAAATGAAGTGCAGTGTTTAATGACCAGTATCTCGTTTTCCAGAGGGTGATTGAGTTGTACTTTTCACACTACTTTAAACTTAAGATCTACTAAGAGGAAAAGGGAATGATTCATCTAAAATAAATCACAGAAATTGGCTAATTCCTTCAGGTGTGTGCTCTGTGTTGCTGCTGTTTTGGTGCTGTGGGCTTTACTACAGGTCTGGAAAATCTTCCACTGTGCAGTTTGGATTTTTTTTCTGGATACCAAAGCCATGACCCTCACTAGAAACTATGCAAACACAAAGGAACAGCCTGACCGTGCAAGGTGGAGCTTTGACCTGCAGCTGCTGGTTGGGCTCAGCCACATAACGGGGGAGGATCATAGCAGTTCCTTGCTCTCCCTCTCACCTCCCCAGGTTCCCCAGCTGTGGTTAATTTGTTAATCCAGTTGTAGTTACAGAAAACAGACATCTTGCAGGGAATGGTAAGGGGATGTGCAAATTCGGCAACAAGAGACAGAGAACACCATATTTTCTGTTGATGTTTGTGTCTTTATATGTAATAAGAGGACTTGAGGATGAACAGACATCTCTTTCTTTTGGGAGTTGTGTCCAGCACAAGCAGGTCTTCAGTTCCAACAGGGCCTCTTAGTTGGTACCACAGTACCAATTGGTTAGGAGTGATTTGAGTTATTAAAAGACTTGGTATGTCGAGACTGTTAATGATTTCCCATAGTGAGCAGCTTCTGTGGTTGTTTCACTCTGCGTTGTTTCAGAGGGGTGTACACCCTGAGCTGCTGCCGTGCAGGTTGGGGTCGGAGTGGCTGGAGAGCAGCCAGACAGAGAGGGATCTGGGGGTGCTGATTGATACCTGCCTGAACATGAGCCAGCAGTGTGCCCAGGTGGCCAAGAGAGCCAGTGGCATCCTGGCCTACATCAGGAATGGTGTGGTCAGCAGGAGCAGGGAGGTCATTCTGCCCCTGTACTCTGCACTGGTTAGACCTCACCTTGAGTACTGTGTTCAGTTCTGGGCCCCCCAGTTTAGGAGGGACATTGATATGCTTGAGCGTGTCCAGAGAAGGGCGACGAGGCTGGTGAGAGGCCTCGAGCACAGCCCTACGAGGAGAGGCTGAGGGAGCTGGGATTGTTTAGCCTGGAGAAGAGGAGGCTCAGGGGTGACCTTATTGCTGTCTACAACTACCTGAGGGGTGGTTGAGGCCAGGGGGAGGTTGCTCTCTTCTCTCAGGTGGCCAGCACCAGAACAAGAGGACACAGCCTCAGGCTGCACCAGGGGAAATTTAGGCTTGAGGTGAGGAGAAAGTTCTTCCCTGAGAGAGTCATTGGACACTGGAATGGGCTGCCTGGGGAGGTGGTGGAGTCGCCATCCCTGGAGCTGTTCAAGGCAGGATTGGACGTGTCACTTGGTGCCATGGTCTAGCCTTGAGCTCTGTGGTAAAGGGTTGGACTTGATGATCTGTGAGGTCTCTTCCAACCTTGGTGATACTGTGATACTGTGAATCACCATCTGATGTATCTGCCAGCAGCTGGGGTTTGCCATTGGCTCCAGCACGCTGCTCCTGCAAGGTCAAGTGGAGTACCTGTGCCTTTTTCTATTTTAGCTTCAAAGGACACATTCCAATAGCTCCAAATTGTTGTGAAAACGACCTTTCACTGGGCTAGACTTTGAAGCTGTAAAATGAACCATTCTGTATGCTTACGATTGGTGTTTCTGCGGTGAAGATGCAGCGATGTCATCTTTCTGTTTCAACTCAGACTGTTTGATATTTTTGCATTTAGTATTTTAATGTTGCCTCACCCTCTGCTACACCCTGCTCTTCTAGTTCTTTTTGTTATTTGTGATTCAGGTCGCTTTTGTACTACCAACATCACTTAGCTTGATACCACTTTCTACTTAAGAGAGAAAAAAAAAAAAGGTGTTTTGAACTTGCTTTGTATCGAGTTTGGGTTTTTTTTCCCCCCCTCCCATCTCTCCCAAAGGCTTTCATTTGACACTAAACAAGACCTGGTTTTC
This sequence comes from Pogoniulus pusillus, assembly GCF_015220805.1. Taxonomy (NCBI): domain Eukaryota; kingdom Metazoa; phylum Chordata; class Aves; order Piciformes; family Lybiidae; genus Pogoniulus; species Pogoniulus pusillus. Next base: position 13,039,279 of record NC_087265.1, read on the forward strand.
TCCCTTTTAAAGGACATCGACTTACCAATTTCTACATGAAAAATTCACCAGCATTAAGACTGCTCATTAGTATGCACAGCTCTAGCACAGGATGGTTTATTTTTTGACAGCTCTGGCTTTGTAAACTTCTCTTGTAAACCGTGGGGGGAAAAAATAAAGCAGCCATTTTAGCACATAAGTGGGCTGCACTACAAACGGACACATTTCCTAAGCAGGAACCCAGCTCCAAAACATTGCCACTTTGCATGCAATTAGGAGTGAGATTGACTATCATATCTTTAATTAAATATGCTAAGTGAGTTGATCAAAAATGGCCAAGCTGCCAGAATGAAAAGTATCCTTGATCTACATCTAAATGTACTTTTTTTTTCCCAAAGGAAGTCGTAACTTTTTATCCTGCCTTCGTATTCCAATAGCTGGCATTGATTTCAGCCTGTCAGCCTGCATTTATTGGTGTTGATAAGGAGTCTTTGATACTATGCTGATTTCTTTCACAATAATAAATCTCCTCCTGGAGATACATGGATATTGGGTCACCTTGTTGGATTTGCCCTTTTCATATGCACTGAGTGATCTAGAATCTCCCTGCTGCTGTTTATTTATGCATTTTTGCAATTTTGGCCAAGTTATCAGACAGATATTTTATCAGGGTCTGTTTCCTCCATGCCTCTGAGTTCTGAAAATTGAGGGTTAACTTTGTCTGGCAGTTAGGACCAAAACTGCACAATGGCCAGCAGCTTTGCAATGCTTGCCAGCTCACTGGGGTGGCTGCAGGATGGAGAAGCTGCCCCTTGTCTTGGGACAATGCTTTTCACCACAGCTTTGATCCAGAAAAAAAATCCAGTGCATTACCTCTGCCTGCTGTCACCATTTGTCCTCTCCAGTTATGTATTTTCATTCTCTCACCATCTCCTTCTCCACTTACCCTTTGGAGCACTGATGGGACCTTTTAGAATCATAGAATCAACCAGGTTGGAAGAGACCTCCAAGATCATCCAGTCCAACCTATCCCCCAGCCCTAGCCAGTCAACTACACCATGGCACTAAGTGCCTCTCCAGGCTTTTCTTGAACACCTCCAGGGACGGTGCCTCCACCACCTCCCTGGGCAGCCCATTCCAATGCCAATCACTCTCTCTATGAAGAACTTCCCTTTTAACATCCAGTCTATACTTCCCTCAGCACAACTTGAGACTGTGTCCCCTTGTTCTGTTGCTGGTTGCCTGGGAGAAGAGGCCAACTCCCACCTGGCTACAATGCCCCCTCAGGTAGTTGTAGACAGCAATGAGGTCCCCCCTGAGCCTCCTCTTCTCCAAGCTGAACAACCCCAGCTCCCTCAGCCTCTCCTCAGAGGGTTTGTGTTCCAGGCCTCTCACCAGCTTTCTTTACTACAGCTCTTCTCAGGCTGGTCAAGAGTCTTTCCTTCCACCCAAGATATGCTTTTTCTTCATCTGGCTCTCTGGCTTGGTGTGCAAACATCCAGCCAGCAAAGAAGGGCAGCTTAGAAGGACGCATGCTTTTATTTATTGCAAGCCATTTTAAATAATTTATTTGACTTTTAAATTATCCTCAGCATTGAACTCTCATCTGCTTTGCAGATGGAAAGCAGCACTTACCAAGCAGCCTTTATTGTCTGGTATATCCCCATCTCACAGGCAAGCTGTTCTGATGCTCTTCTGACCACTTGCATTGTATGTCATCCCTAAGGCTCAGCCAAACGCTCAGATTTTCCTTGCAGTCAATAATTGCTACCCTGGAAGCTTTCTGAGCTGGCATTGTATGGGTCAGCCTGCTGAATGACTTCCCAGGCTTTCTGAATCTGCCTGGGCATGAAACATGAGGGTCTACTGTCCTTCAGGGTCCCAGCTGCAGAATGCAGTTGGTTCTCCTTATTCCTCTCTGAAACCTTCTAGGTAGTTATGTCAGTGTGAAAAGGACTTCATAAATGCCAGGCCAGGTGTGATGCTCTAGAAGACCAGGAAAGATTGTGCTCTTGCATCAAGATGCATGAAGTCATGGACAATTTAAAAGCTGCATCAGTACTGTTAGCTGAAAATAGTCTGGTGTTGCTAAATCACTAGCTCTAATGTTAAAAACCAACTGCTGCCACCAGGGGAGAGCCTGTATCACATGCAGCATCCCTTCTTTATCAAAGTGCATGCCAACACAGACCCATGGAGAGAGGCTGAGGAGAAACTTCTGGCCTCATGTAGAACACTGCATTGCAAAGGTCACATTCTTCTTAATGCCCACACGCAGCACCCCACTCCTTCTCAGAAGCTGGTCCCTTGGTGTTTATTTTGCGCTGCAAACAAACCCCTAGCAAAATTTCTGTTATGTCTCTGAGATGTGTCCCTATACTGATTTTTCCTTTCAATTTGGCTCTTCACAGGCACTAGCTTGAAATGTATAAATAATTAAAAACGTAATGTTTGGAGTTACTCAGCAACAAGTAGGTTTGTTAAGTTAGCTTTGGGTAAGGCTTTGCAAGGGAGACCTTTGCCCTTCTGTTTACAGATACCGTCAATGCTGTTATCCGGGTTGGAGATCCTTTGTCACTGTTTGTTCATTATTGGCTAAACTAGACACACAGAGCCAGATACACCTCCTTGATACACACACATTCACTTTTCTTAGGATAATAACAAGGCCATGATCTTACAAAGTCTGTTGAAATCACTGTTTTTGGGGCAAAGCAGTGGTTTTGGAACAGGACACATTATCCATCTAAGACAAAAAGTGCTTGGATCAGACCTATCATAGAATCATAGAATCAACCAGGTTGGAAGAGACCTCCAAGATCATCCAGTCCAACCTAGCACCCAGCCCTATCCAATCAACTAGACCATGGCACTAAGTGCCTCATCCAGGCTTTTCTTGAAGACCCCCAGGGACGGTGACTCCACCACCTCCCTGGGCAGCCCATTCCAATGCCAATCACTCTCTCTGGGAAGAACTTCTTCCTAATATCCAGCCTATACCTACCCTGGCACAACTTGAGACTGTGTCCCCTTGTTCTGTAGCTGGTTGCCTGGGAGAAGAGGCCACCCCCCACCTGGCTACAATGCCCCTTCAGGTAGTTGTAGACAGTAATAAGGTCCCCCCGAGCCTCCTCTTCTCCAGGCTAAACAGGCCCAGCTCCCTCAACCTCTCCTCATAGGATTTGTGCTCCAGGCCCCTCACCAGCTTTGTTGCCCTTCTCTGGACATGTTCCAGCACCTCAACATCTGTCTTGAATTGAGGGGCCCAGAACTGGACACAGTACTCAAGGTGTGGTCTGACCAGTGCTGAGTACAGGGGAAGAATAACCTCCCTTGTCCTACTGGCCACACTGTTCCTGATGCAGGCCAGGATGCCATTGGCTCTCTTGGCCACCTGGGCAACTGTCCTCTGTTACTTCAGCAATGCACAAGTACCACCAGTCAGTCCCAAGCTTACTGGGATGAGTGGTGTCCTCCTGAAAACAAGCAGCACTGCTTTTTTGCCCCCTTCCTGTCTTTTAAGAGAGCAATTTCCGAACCATTCTGGCTGCCTCCCCCCATCGCATGCCTGCTCTGTGACTGAGCAGCTAGTTGGGTTTGTGACACAGCCTCCCTGTGGTTTAGGGGAATGCCAACCATGATGGCTTTGGTGGCTCTTGCTGCAGTCCTCGCCCTGTCAGGAGCATAGAGCTGGTGGCAGGCAGCCACGTGCCCTTCCTTCAGTGATTCGTGTTGTTTTGCTAAGGAACAGTGCCAGAGGGATGGAGCACAGCTGTAAAGGGCCCATGTGGGACAGCAGAGGGTGGTGCAAAGGGCTGACTGATGTCAGGCAAGCTGGCACAGAGTTCTTTGCATACACACTAAGGTATCTCATGTACCTATGTTGGTAAAACCTTTTCTTGCAGAATCCTTTTGGTTTTAGTATCAATAACTTGGAGGTTGTACCACAGCAAAGAAGTTCTCCATTTTAATCTCTGGTTGTGTACCCCTTTTAGTGTGGCTGTTTGGGGTTGCTTGTTTTGGTTTTTATTTATTCATTTATTTGTGTTTAGATTATTTTCTTTGCTTGCTTTACATATTCTTTCTTTAGTTTGGTAATTCAGAGAATTTATTCTACAGTATGAGACAGGGAGAAATTTCTGATCGGTCTATACCAGACATTACTCCATGTACTTTCATTCTGTCTCTCTTGTTCTTCTCTGAAGATATTAATTCAAATCTTTTCAATCTCTTGTGAATTGCCATGCCCTTGATCCTACTTGTTGCTCTTCTTTGCATTCTCTGAAGTTCTCAGTCTCTTTGAGGTGACTGCACCACAGCAGTCTGCTTGAGGTTATACCACAGATCCATGGCAAGATACTCTATCTTATTGTTCTTCATCTTGATTTTCCCACTTGCTTATTTTATCTCTGCATTGAAAGGATGGAGTTGTTGAGTTTTCTATTACAAAACAGAAAACAAGTCTGGGTGGCACATGGGGGCAAAGGCATTGATCCAAGTTACTTCCTAAAGCATCTCTTGTAAATACGTCCAGTCTGTTCCTAAAGACTCCTGGTGACTCAACTGCCCTCTAGGCTATCCCAGTAGACTTGTGCTACTAGAAGAACAGAAAAATACCTAACCTAAAGCTTCCTTGCTGCAATTTACATCTCATATATTTCCCATGGGCAGGGAAAACAGCTTTTTCCACTTGTCTGTGCAATGGCCTCTTAGCTACTTGAAGACGCTCATCATGTTTCACATTTAGCATTCTCCTTGGGAACTAGTGTAGTTCACTGAGGCCCGTGTTGGTCATGCTTTCTAGATGTCTTGCCATCCTTCCTGTCCTTTCCCATTGAGCCATGTCTTTCCTGAGCTTCATGCTCCAAATCAGACAAAATACTTCTAGCTGAAATTGTAACAATGCTGTGTAGCCTGAATGGAAACTATTTCTTCGGGTCTTACAAGGTATAAGCCAGTTTGTACACAACAGCATGATGTGTTCATCGCTTCATGTCCAGCTCCTGAACAACCACATTGCCCTACTAAGCTATCTGAAATATTGCTGTCTTGTGGCTCTGATGCAGTTTCAGTGCAGGTCTTTTCCTTTGACCTTAAGGAGCTGAGCTCAGCCTTCTCCAGCTTACTCCTAGACTATCAAGAGGAGGCTGAACCTGGCCCCCAGCCATTCTTGCAGATGTCTGCAGCTTGGTGCAATCTGAAAATTCAGCAGTTCTCATCATCTCCTTGAACCACTGAATAGTCTGGTACAAGCAATTATGATCATGTATGTTGAAAGCAGTTGTAACTGCTTTCAAGAAGAGCTTCATTAGCTCGCATTTGCCTTACAGAAATTTCATCTAGTTCACTTCTGATTTTGAGAAAGGCACCTGAGAAAATCACTTATCAACAGCTTCATCTTATTGCCTTTCTCTGTCAAGAAGCCCCCACCTGAAGCTGTACCTTAGCCATTTTTCATTTGTAAGGCATCTCAGCAGATTATCTTTTCTCCTAAATGCATAACTTCATGTGGATACAACAAACTTCCTTGGCCATTATATTGCCCTTTCATCTAGCTTTTTTTGAAGGTCTCTGAAGCTTCCTTTAGTCCCTGGTTACATCAGAAAGAAAAATCATACCTATGCTTTCTAATTATAGGTATCATATCCCGGTTTAGCATTCATCTTTTCCCACTCTGTACTGTAACACACAACATGAAATGGACTTAGGATGGAAGGCTGAGGCCTTCCACAGAATCACAGAAACATTCAGGTTGGAAAAGACCCTCAGGATCACCAAGTCCAACCAATGCACCCTAGACCATATCCCCAAGCACCACATTCAAATGACTTTTAAACACATCCAGGGTTGGTGACTCAACCACCTCTCTGGGCAGCACATTCCAGGGCCTGACAACTCTTTCTGTGAAAAAATGTTTCCTAATGTTCAGACTAAACCTACCCAGTCACAGCTTGAGGCCATTCCCTCTTGTTCTATCACTAACTACTATGAGAAGAGACCAACACCAACTTCTCCTCAACATCCCTTCAGGTAGCTGTAGACAGCAATGAGTTCTCCCCTCAGCCTGCTCTTTTTCAAACTAAACAGCCCCAACTCCTTCAGATCTGTTCTCCAGGCCTTTCACCAGCTTTGTTGCCCTCTTTGACACTTGCTCCAGCACCTCAACATCCCTCTTGTATTGAGGTGCCCAAAACTGAACACAAGACTCAAGGTGTGGCCTCACCAGATCCAAGTGCAAGTGGGAAACCACCTCCCTCCTCCTCCTGGACACAGCATTTCTTATGCAAGCCAGGATGCCATTGGCTTTCTTTGTCACCTGGGCACACTGCTGGCTCACATTGAGTTGCTTGTTACTAGAACTCCCAGGTCCCTTTGCTGAATGATAACTGAATACCTAACCCTCCTCTCTGTTTTGTGTCTTCCCAACAAATTCTGTCATTGTAAATCTGTCAAAGGTATTTGGGAAGACAGAGTAAAATGATGTTTTTTTTCTTAGTCCTGATACAAGCAGTAATTCTGAGAGATTAGTGAAATCTTGTTTGCCAAACCTTACTTGCCATAACATGATCTTTCCAATGTTTTGAAAAGACTCTTCTGACCAATTGCAGGTAAAGATGAGTAGCTGCAGTTTTGCTGGCAACCCAGTTGTTTCAGCTCTGACAGCCATGGATATGCTCTCTGTGATATGGGCAATGATTAATAGTCTGTCTCATTCCAACACTCCCTTATTATTCTGATGCAATTTTTGAGAGACCTACCAGAGGAGACTAGCAAAAAGAGGACAATTCTATCATGTTTTTATAAGGCTGCAAAACCCTAAACCCTTTCTTTCTGTCTCAAAGAATTGACTTCTAAAGTTCCAATTCCAGCCTTTTGTGGTTTTGTTTTGTTCACTTCTCTTCAAGAGAAGAGAACCATTTGGTCTTCAAGGTCCATTTGTGCCCTTACCATTTCCCCCTGCTTCAATGCCAACTGAAATTTGCTAACACATCTTCCTTTTTTTTGAGCTTTCAGATTCAGATTTCTGTATTCTGATGGGTTTCCTGTTGGCTGAAATAGTGTATAGAAACTTGTCACTTAGCATAATAGCTTGATCCTCATCACCCTTGGAATATATATCCTCTTGGGCTTGTTTTCAGCAGTATCCATGACATCATAGCATCACAGACTGGTTTAGGTTGGAAGGCACCTTAAAGGTGATCTAGTTCCAGCATCCCTTCCACTAGACCAGGTTGCTCAAGGCCTTGTTCAGGTTGGCCTTGAACACCTCCAGGGAGGTGGCATCCACAGCCTTCCTGGGCAACCAGTGTCACCACCCTTGCTGTGAAGTTTAATATCCACTCTAAATCTACCCTCACGCTTCAGTCCATTCCCTCTCATCCTGCCACTACCAGCCCTAATAAGAAGTCCCTCCTCAGCTTTCTTGTAAGCCCCCTTCAGGTGCTCACTTGAGCCTTCTCTTCTCTAGCCTGAACAGTCTCATAGCCTCTCCCCCATAAGGAAGGTCTCCAGCCCTCTGATCATCTTCATGGCCATCCTCTGGACCTGCTCCAAGAGTTCAATGTTCTTATGTGGAGGGCACCAGTACTGGATACAGTACTCTGGGTGGGGTCTCAGAAGAGCAGAATAGAGGGGAAGAATGACCTACCTGTCCTGCTGGTCACACTTCTTTTGATACAGCTCAGGATATGGTTAGCCACCAGAGCTGCAAGCGCACATTGCTGGCCCATGCTGAGTTTTTGATCAACTGACATCCCCAAGCCCTTCTCCATGAGACTGCTCTCAAGCCACTCCTCACCCAGACTGTATCTGTCTAACCCAGGTGCAGGACCTCACACTTGGCCTTGTTGAACTTCACGAGGTTGGCATGGCACAGGCCATTTCATGCCCAAAAGACCTACCATTTTTTTTTCCCCCTTAGCTTTTCCTGCTTTAACTTTGAACTTTTAGTTAATAAGTATCAATCTCCCATTCATTATCACTGCACCACAGCCTGGTATCTTACTTGCTCTTTGAATCTTTGAGTCTCACTTTTAATCGGGTAAATGTCAGCCTCGTGAAGGTGTGAATATGAATTTAAAATGCAGCAGTTGCTTTGCACAAACTCTCAGTGCGTGTTAGGTGCTGTGATGCAGCCTACGACACTTTAAGATAAACTAGGAGTGTTGACACAAAGTAGATATGAAGTAGTCAGTTGCTCTGCACCGAGTAACCTCCCCCATATGGACAAGCCTTTAGCTAATGGTTCAGCTAATGCTATCTTTCAAATTAGATTCACTGTAATACTTCGAACTAAAGAACTCAGCTGCAGTGGGACACTTGGGAAAGATTAAGATAAATGAAGTAAAGGTGTGACATTAAATTGCATTAGTTAAAGTCCACCAAATCCCTGTGTGGATGCTCTCTCTTTAACAGATGAAATATCCCCAGCTTACTTTACATTCATTTCTGAAAAGCTTAATCCTAAAATGTTCATGCTGAGGTTTGAGGCCCTCTAACTTTCCCATTTGCAGTTAATTCAACCTAAATGTCTTATGTAGACAGCCAATCTAAGTTAAGAGATGGCTTTCTTATCTCCTTACAACTTGTGTAAGGTAGAGAAGCTGGTTCTCTAAACTTCTGCCTCATTGTGTCATTTGACAATTTATGTTAGGCAGAGTACTACATTATTGTAATTTTTGTTGCTTTTTCTGCCTATTAGGCATCTCAGCATGGGACATTAAACATCCTCTTTTCTTTTAATCTGGAGATTTTTAATGCTAATTTTACTGGAATGCCATGTGGGACCAAGTCAACTATTACAAAAATTTGGATGTTTTGTGTCTACATGAAACTACCTTGACTGACACTGGCTTATTTTTTAATTTCAGACAGGTGTATCTCTTATCAAACCATTACTTTTTCTCTGGGATTTTGGTGATGTCTTCAGCTCAAGTTTTAAAGCACTTCAAGCTGCTGCATTACTGTAAAAGGAATGGGGTCAAGTCAGGCATGCTTGTGGCATTAGAAACCAATCTGACACAAAGACTTCACAAGAGCTCAGGTGGGAGTGAAACAGTGTTCTCTGAACAGATTTGGGAACAGAAAAGCTTTATGCAGTAAGAACCAGGCGACTTGCATGCACCCTCTCCTGATTAGTATTGTCCATCATCTTCCCTCACAAGCATCACTTGCACAGGTCTTTTGTCACATACCACATCATCACATTTCTCTGCAGTAGTTAATGTCAGGATAAGCATATGGTACAATGATGTGACTGGTAGTGCTATGATTGACTCCTGATCTGCCAGCAATATGGGACAATGCAGTATCAACTGAGTTGGGATTATGTGGGATCATGAATTGAAAGCCTGCTACAAGAAAAAAAAAATAATTAAACTGAATTCAATCAGGGACGTTGAAATGGAGAGCAGCAATTTACAATGTGAGTGGATGCTCAGAAAGTAAGACTCATTTAATTTTCTGCATTGAATATTTGTGCTAGTTAAAATGCTAGTGAAATATCTGGATTGAAGAAATAGATGGAAAGAGGTTTTCTGGCTTACTATAGCAAGTGATCCCTGACTGCATGGCAGGCATTCATCTAAGCATTTATCTAGGCACGTCTGAAGCATCATTGCATTGCATCACTGGCACATACTAGTATTAACAAGGGCTACAGTGACCTCAGTTGTCCAAGGGAGGAGGGGAGAAAGAAATTTAAGGTGGCATTGAATTTTCTTTCCAATTCAGTGTCTTATAGCTCCATTTAATTCAATGGGCTATTTGCATTTTTGAACTTGAGACATGTGCCGACTCTGCTGCTGAACAGGGAATGAGACAAAATCTACAACCAGGACTAAGTAGTGTTTACCTTCCCCTCTGTGGCGAAGAGCCACATACAATAAACCAGGTGATATTTACTTCTTGCTCTCCATCCTTGGTCTAGTCCTAATAATGATTCCTATTTCTTTATGCAATTTGTCAAAGGTTTTCCAGGCAAAACTGCAGGTCATGCCCAGAGTGTAGACTGCTTGACTGGTGAGACAGATGCTGAAACTTACAAACTAACTTTCACATTAAAAGAATAACTCAAGTAGGTGGGAGAAAACACATCTATTATCTCTGAAAGTCAAGTTAATCTCGTCCTGCACCAAAGTAATTAACTTCAATTGTTTGATGATTCTAGAAGCACAGAAGAGGCTGGTTTAGTGTTGGGAAGATGAACTGTTTATTTCCACACCTCAGCACGTCTTAGCACTTTCTCTTGCATTTACTTTCAACTTTCTGTTTTGCAAATACTTTTGGGTTTTTTTTTGTTTGAGAACATAAGCATTTTCCAGGCAGTGTTCTCCATATATAAACTAATGACATGAAGTCTTCACTGATAATCCAAAGACTTTTTCTTTCCAGATCTAGCATGGTTATAAAGTTGCCATGTGTGTTGCTTTTCACATTTCCTTTGGCCTGATCTTGTAACCACCTACAGACAGAAATAGTTCAACTGATTTTTTAATTGTTATTTTTCTTTTTTCACTCAAGAAAAGGCAATTGTGTGTGTTTGAAAGGATTAGACTACTTAGTGTGAGCTGCAACACCCACAAGGAGAAGACGGAAAGACGGACACATTGTATCCTTGTTTGACTTGAGGAAGGGCAGAAAAGCAGCAAGGAAGCTTCACCTCAGGCAAGTAGAAAAAGTCATCACTAGATTTTATACATCATCACAAAGGTTATGTGGATATATGGAATCTCAAGGGAAAAACGTGCATTTGATGTTTGTTGATTTACCTGTCAGTGAGCTAAATTATCAATAGAGCAACAGGCCCACAATATTAAAAAACAACCAACAAAACAAACCAGAAAGTACTTTTTGTGAAAGTGGAAAGGATAAAGCAAGATCTGGAAAGCAAAAGTTAAAAATTATGATACCCAGTAGCCAAAACTAATAATTAGAAGCTCAGGCTAGATGTATTCAGACAATTATGAAAGTAAAACTGTGAGTTTGGCTAAGTGGCCATTTTGAAAACTTAACCGGTGGACTTTTCTCAGATTCCTAGACTGGATCTTTCCAGACCAGTTGCTGTTTCACTAGAGGTTGCTGGCTTGATGCATAAATTTCTGAATGAAATCCTTCAGTTTGTCCTGCAGGAGGACGAATGAGACTGTTTTGCCTGTCCAACAAAGTTTCTTCTGAAGTCACTTCCTGTTTAAGATCTTTTAAAGCACACACGTTACTCTCCCAACAATTCCCCAAAGCCACTCTTTTTAATATATAGCCTACTTGTGCTTCCTATTTTTCTTGGTTTCTAGATTACACAGAAAATAGAAGAAATAAAAAAAAAAAAAGGGGGGGGGGGGGGGGGGAAGAGGGGAAGTACCTTTCACTTTCCATTACTCATCCCTACTTAAAAAAGGAAAGCGAAACATACTTCACTCTACACTGCACACATTTTGCATTTTAGAGGGTTTCTCATGGGTGGGCAATTTCTGAAACTCTGAAGGCAGAGGAAAGGCAGTATTAAAGATCATAATTTTGTTCCCTGTGGAAATGCAGACTTTGTCTGCTATGCACAGAATGGCATAATTTAAAAAAGACCAAAATGCAAGTGCTCCTTTAAGCTTTTCAAACTACTGGCCTTATATATTCCTTTTCTTTGGTTAGAACAGTAGTATTACATTAACACCACAGTATTAAATGTGTGTCATAAACATCAGTGCAAACATCAGTGCCACAGCTGGGTGACCTGTTGAGAACTATCATGATTTGAAAATCTGTGTGGCAAAGAGGCAAAGGTCCAAGGGTTGATGTGTCCCTTGGCTACTCCCGTCTTTCGGGGGACACACACGCACTTCCAGAATAACAAAGTGCTGTCAGATTCTCACTGAACCTGACAGTTTGTACAGGCTCAGTTCCTCCCAAAACCACAACAGAAAACTCCATCTTAACCAAAACTGGTATTTCAAAACGGGGAGCATGTCTTGATTAATGTCACAGAAGAATGGTAAAAGAATTATGAACAGAGCCTGAATATGCTGAGTCTTACTTCTCTGCATTAATACAAGACACTCTTTCTTCTTCATATTACACTGCTAATTGCCAAACAAATTTCTTTGAAAAGCAGGTTCCAATTGATGTGTCCTTGGAGAAAGACTTATGCTCACCCTGCAGAAAGCTTTAATTCCTCTGTGTATTTTGAAAGGTTTTAGTGCTTAGATTCCTGACTCAGACTTAATGAAATTCAAAAGATTTTTTTTGACAGGTAGAGTCACCAAATTAATTGTCTTTGAAGGGAAAAAAAATAATAATCAAAGCTGCATAAGCATCCATCTTCCCACAGTTTCTAAACCTCTATTTTTAGAAGTTAAAAAATTTCCCTTTTTTTTCAACAAGCAGGTAAATGACACTTCTTGTATTTATGTGAAATTACAGATGACTGCATGAAATGGAACCACATTTTATTAACTCCTTCCTCTGTTCATACAGATTCAGCACTCAATGCAATTATTTTGACATTTATGTACTGCATAAAGTCAGGGCAAACCTTCAAACTGGACCTTTATGTTGTTAGTATTTTCTTCTTAATGCAATTTATTACACTTTAACCGTGTGGCACAAACTATGACCTGCGTAAGGATGCAGAACCTTATTAATGCATCTCCTTAAAGGAACTAGAAAACCTACATAAAGCTGACTCACCAAGCAGATGCATCTTACTTCTAACAGGACCTGAAGGAAGGGCATAAGCCTTGTCACAGAGACAGGGTGATCCTGCAGGACAACCTGGGAATAACTAAGCTTGTAGCAAAAAGCTTTGGGCTGCTGCTGATTGAATGAGTCACAAAGCTAAGCCCGACGAAGCTGGTAAATTTTACCCAACAGAGCTTATGCAGATTTTGGCTTCAATCCAGCAGAGCACTTAAGCACATGCTCAATTATAAGCAAGTGACATAAAGCAATTTAGTTAAGCACGTGCTTAAGTGCGTTGCTGGGCTAAGGACTTTATTTAGTGAAACGTGAAAAAGTTGGTAACCTCTAAAAGAGACGAGGCTGAGAGATGCGAGTGAGACCAAGGCACAGGCACAATGACAAGCTATTCCAAGGAATGCGTGGGCTTTAAGAAGATTTGGCCTCTAGCAATTCCCCAAATTGTTTACTGTGTGGGGTCATGAAGGCCATCCTGATCACGGAGATTACAGAGCAGAAAACTCATCTCAGGACTTCTGGATGGATTTGGAGGTCCCGGGAGCCCCACGGCCGCCACCACCTCCCGGCGGCCTGGGGCCTCCCGCGGCCTCCTGCACCAGGCCTGAACCCCTCTGCCTCGTAATGCCCTGGCCTCACCCGAGAGCAGAGAGGTGCGTCGAGAGAGAGAGAAACCGCTCAGAGTCGGGGTTTACTTCATCTTGCTCCCTGACACGGACCTCCGTCGCGCCGGCCCCCTCTCCTCCGAGAGCCCCTACTGGAAATGAAGCCACGCGAATGACACCAAGAGAGGGCATTCTGAGCCCCAACGGCAGCGCCATCGCTCGCCCGAGGCCTGCCCACCACGCACGGCCGAGGGGCCCTTCCCGCCCCACCTCCCATCAGGGCTGCCACGGGGCAGCGCTCGGCCAGACCCGCCCGGCGGGGCTTCCACGGCCGCGCCAGCCTCCTGACCCGCACATAACCCGGGCCGCCGGCACCGCCCTGGCCGCAGCTCCGGCCTGGCCGCAGGCCTGGCGCAGCTCAGCTCAACGCGGCCCAGCTCCCTCTTCGCCTCCTTCTCGCTTCGCCGCGCCGCCGTCCCGCCGCGCCCGGGCGCCCGCCGGTCCTCCGGGCGTGTTTCCCATGCTGCACCGCGGCGCGGCGGCGCTCTGGCCGGGCTGTCGCTGTCACCGCCAGGAGGAGGCTGAGGGAAGGCGCCGCTCGCCCCGCCGGAGCAGGAAGAAGCTGCCGCCGCCAACTTCCCCTCGGCCTCCCCTCCCCCGCCGCCGCCGCCGCCGCTTCCCCTCCCCCGCGCCCCGCCGCCGCCCCGCCATGCCCGGGGCCGCGGCACGGGCACTGTGAGCCGCTGCCGCGCCCCGGCCCGGCCCGCCTTCTCTTCGCAGCTCTGCGGCCGGTAAGTGCCGGCGAGCGGGAGCTGGCAGGGTCCGCCCGGGCGGGCCCGCCCGCCCGCCACCACCACGGCGGGAGGTGCGCGGAGGGAGGGAGGAGGAGAGGAGAGGAGAGGAGAGGGAAGGGGGGGGGCCGTGGCTCGGCGCTTCCCGGCCCGGCGCGTCCCGCCCGCATGGGCCGCTCTTGGCCCCGCCGGTGGAGAGGCCGGCGAGCGGCGGATGGGGAGAGAGGCGGCGGGCGCCCTTCTCTCCCGCTCCCTGCTGCGCGGGGGGGCGTCGGGAGCTCCCTTCCGCTCCCCTCGGCCGGCGGCGGGGCTTCCCCGGCGGAGCCGGCCCCCCATGTGGCGGGCCGGGAGCCGCGGGGCCGCGGCGGGGCCAAGCAGGCCTCGCCGGGAAGGTGGGGATGGGGCTGGCGCTGCCAGCGGGGCCGTCTGACAGACGGACAGACAAAGAGCTGGCGGAGATGCGGGCGGACGGACGGACGGACAGGCGGGCCGGCAGCGTGTCCCTGCAGCCCCGTCCTCCCAGGCGGACGTATCCTGCCGCTGCCCGCGTTTCTATTGTTCCTGGTGTAAAATAGGCGAAATGTGCCGACCTGGGAAGACTTATTTAATTTAATTTATTTTTTTTATTAACCTTCTCCGAGTCTCCTCTCAGCTGCTCGGAGGAAGCTTTTGCAGGGGAGCTCTCTCCAGCGTCGGAAGCTGCTAACAAGTGCCGGGCTGAAAGTGGCAGAGAGGGCAGGGGGACCAGTAGGAGTTGAGGAGAAATTAGTTGGGCTTTAAGCACTCACTCTTCATCGTCTTTCCTCCCCCAATTTCTGCCAGACCTCAGCTGGGATGAGTGCTGCAATGTCTGTATTAAGCTGGCTTGCAAAAAGGGAAGACATTTATGTTGCAAACATTAAATCATCTTTCTGATCACTTTCTTTTTGTAAACTGTTTGGAGCAACCGTGAGGGCTTTTGTGCAGTGATGAGTATAGATATGTGGAATTTAGTGATCACTGCTTTGAAAGTCTGCCTGCAGCATGACCTGTCTCTGTATGCATGTGACATTCTGGTCCAAGAAATTTTAGATGGGAGAGATGTCTTATTTCTGATGAGCAGTGTCTTTGCTGTAGATATAAGGCAAGTGACAGAGGATTATTTTTTTGCTCTCTGAATAGGATCTCTGTTGCTTTGTTTACTTGCTGTACTTACAGATTTCAGTAATACTTTACAAGCTTGCTTGTATGCACCTGGGCTTGTCATGCTTAAACATTTTGGAGTGCCCATGTCACATTTTGTCCTTGTAAGTGGTAGAATTTATGCAGTCGTTCTCTATGAGTTCGGTGAAGCATGCTTTGTGAATGAGAGAGGTGGAAAAATGATGCTAACTTGTATCAATTTTTGCAGGTGTTCATATGTTTTGCTCAAAATCAGACTAGGAACACTAATGATCCAATCTGGACTTAAAAGCTATCTTGATATGTAAAAAAGTTTTCATATCTTCAGGCAGTGTTAGTTTTCCAGTGTTCCACTGCTGGTGTTTGGGATTCATGCATGTGTCCAGTGACAGCTGTCATCTGCAGAAGCTTTGGCTGTGCTGGGAAGCTGTACAGCTCTTGAGGCCTGGTTTCCTGTGGATTTCATGGGATCTGCAGACTTCTGGTACAGGATACAGACAGATTCACTGGAGAGGCAAGCAAACCCTGCTCTTGTTGCAATAATTAAGGAAAATTCTGCCAAATATTTTTTCAGTTTCCTGAAAACTGTTGTCATGTCCTTTCTTGATGAGTACTCAGATGAATTTATGTGTGTGTTCAGTTTCCAAAAGTATTTTTTTTTGGTAGTTATTTCTGGGTGCCTGTATGCCCATCTTTCCAGATATTCATGTAGTTAGAGAGCTCATGTAACTGAATAAAGCTGAAAAAGATGAGGCTGATGTCTTGCATTTAGACTGTCCTGTGCATATGTACTTTCATTGTTTTCAATTCTTAGGCTAAGGTCTGAGAGAACAGATGTATTTGTAACCTACGTTTCTGTTACTGTCCTCATCCATATGTATTTAATTTCTAGTATTGCAAACATAGGCCATTTATGGAAAACCCCTATAATGGATTATGAAATCAAATCCCAAGTAGGTAAGTAGTAACTTGAACCACAATAGCTTAAAAAAAAGTGAAAGAAGGAAGAAAAATTACTCAGAATGTGAAAAGTTACATTGCTAGCTAAATTTTTCACCTGATGGAACACTTACTTCTGCAGTATTACTATGTGGCTTCTCAAAAGACCATTTTTCCTCTTAGCTAAGTGTATATAAGTTTATTTGTGTGAGGATTTAAAGCTCTGTGGTGTGTGCACATGTTCTGGAGACAGCTGGCCTTGCAAAACCACTGAGGTTGAAGTTCTTGCTTCCAGCTGAGAACTTATGTGTACCACTAATGTAAGAGTTGAACTATGAGAACACGATGGATGTATTACTCTAGTGAAATACAGTGACAGCACATCTAAAAGGATTTAGCTCGTTTCTTAGTGGGCTCTTTGCACCACAGGTTCACTAATGTAAGTTTTCAAATAGTGAAGTTCTGAGTCTTGGTTCTAAGTATATGGATTTAGGTAAAACAATACAAAATTTGCTCATGAGAAGGAAGGGTTTATTGTATTCTTGTATTTGGGGGAAACACAGGGTAGGATTGTTGTCTTTTTCTTCTGTTAGAGATGTAGTTGTGATGTTTTTTTTGTGGCTAGGACCTTTGCAGAGTCCTCTTCTGGTGAGGACTGCTGTGTGGCCTCTTGTCCTGTTGTGAATATTACAAACGGAGACCTGTCTGTATGGAGCAGCATGATGAAGTGGACCTTAATCTATCAAAACCACTTTAAATCTTTAGCATAATTTGGAATTAAGTTTGATGTATTTTATTTTGGAAACAAAATTACATTTTTTCTGTTTGAAGTAACAAAAGTTACATAAGAAATAGCAATGTTGCTATAACATCTTTGATAAATAAACATACCACTGTTACCCTAAACATGAAACCCAAGTGTCCAGCTCTCTTGTCCAAACTTAACAATGTCTTGTGTATTAAATGAACAGGACAAGGAATGAAAAGTAAATGCCTTTGGAAATATTTTTTTACTTTGAAGACTCTTAAGTGGAGCTAACAGAGGAATAGATTTTTTTTTTTATTTCAAATTAGTACTTTTTGTTGCTTTTGCCTGACATTTTAATCTCAGCTGCCTTTCAGACCAGCATCATTTATGATGAAATAGATTCACGCCTTCCGCTTACAGTCTGATCTGCATAACTGAGTGTTTAAAGACAAATTAACCACAAAGTCCTCATGGATGTAAGGAGACATGGGTGTCTGCTTTTATCATGTTGCAAGGCTTAAGTGAAGCATCAGTGGCATGATTAACTTGCACTTTAATTTGCTTGTGTTTTTGACAGTAATACTTTTGAGGAAATAATTTTTCTTGGAGTATTGAGTTTCATAAAATGTTTTCCTTTTTTTTTCCATTTCTACATACTGGAATTTCTATAGAAACTCTTGAACTAGTATTGAGTTCCTACATTTAACTTACTGATCTTTGACAACTGAGACATAGCTATTGACAGGCCATGTCAGCGAAACACAGCCTTTGGCTATAATGTATAGCTACAGGCCAAGCACAAACTGCTGCCTACTAGAGAATATCCATTCAGGTTTTCATGAGATTTATTTTTGTTTACTGTTAGTAACTTTACAGTGAAGTTAAAAACATAACTCCATCTGTTTAGCTCATTAGAAATCTATATACATTTTAAAGTTACATATTTTTTTGTCATTTGCGTAGAAGGAGATATACATCAGCAGTAATGCCGTAAACTACACAAGTGACATAGGTTTAACCTATTTTATCTTATAATTTGTACAATAATTAGTAAGTTAATAACATATGTGAGTATTCAAATCTTACATGTATACACTGCTTTCCATTGAATCCATGTAGAGATCTTGTTTCATAGGTCATTCAGTGTGCTTGATAAAATAGATGGAAAAATGTGTAACACACTCTCACAGAACTTGCTTCTAAGTGTGTCCAAAGTGGGAATTTGGTGTCTTCTAGAAATACCATAAAGCACAACACATAGGAGGATTAGAATCTCCTGATAACTTTTTCTGTACTGTCAGAATTTTATTTCGGAAGACAATATAGAGACTCATACTACTTTTCCTTGGAAGTGATTTTGAGTGTAGTCTTATGATATTATTAGTGTGTTAACATATTCAGGGATGGGATATCAAGAAATAACAGTGTGAATACTGTAATATAGTTAATGTATTACTAATTTATATTACTTCATGATTTCATTGCACTTTGGAAAACAGCAGGACATAGCACTTTAATGGGGTTTGTATATTGGCCTGAACCTGAAATTAATGCACTCTACTTGCATATTAGTGTTACAGTATCTGCATCTTGCCATAGTTTGTGCAGAAAAGTTTTAAGACAGTACTGTCTAATTCTTCCCTTATGACTAGGATGACATTTTTATAAGTGCAGAATTAAACGGTCTGATGATAAAATGAAATCTGTGTGGGAAGAAGTTCCAACCTGCAAACAGCAGTAGGGTATAATTTATGAAAAGCCTATCAAATATAAACTGTCTAAATCTCTTGCTCTGGGAAAAAACCCAACAAACCAAAAATCAAGGTGCCTGTGAAACGTCTGTAAAACAAAATAATTTCTTGATACAGCTTCATTACTAATGCAGAAAGCTGTTGTGATGTCTGCATAAATGAGCTCAGATACGAGGCTGGTAAGCCTTCTGCTCTAAAATTGTCTCAAATGGCAGCTGCATCAGTAAGGTAGAAAGATGCCCATTCATAAAAAAAGTATCTTCATGTTTTTCTAATAATGTCCCATATATCTGTATTAGCATTTACTACTTGGGTACCCCCAAACAGATATAAAAGACACCATTAGAAGGGGTTACAGTGCCAATAATATCATAAGCAGCTCATGTTACTTCAGTGCAAGATGTGAGAAATACTGATGCTGTACGGTTTTGGCATAGTCATATGTTCACTAGCAGTGTTTAAAAAGGGGAATCAAACATCTTTTTACACTCTAAATTTTAACTGCTACATTGTTGCTCTGAAAATGTGTCAGATTTTTTCTTTTCTATTGTTGGGATTAGATTTGAAACAGGAAAATCATGACATGCTCCTGGAAAGCATGTGTGCATATATATGGTATGTATGTGTGAAACACTTGTAGCGTGTATTTATGATGATGTCTGGCCTAAAGCCCTAGTCACTGAGTATGAGAAATGTTCAGCATAAAGTGAAGTTTATTCTGCCAAACAATAAACAGTGCATTATGTGGGTTAGCTGCCTGGGATGTAGCTATGAGCTGTAGCTTACAGGGAAGGAGCAAAGCAAGCAACTTAGAAATTCACCTGCTTTTTGCAGGCTTCATTTGATAATGAAAACGATTTAGTCTTGCTTTCAACAAGTCAATCTGTAGTATTGCTTTGCAAACATTCTTCAGTTTTATAAAGGGAGGAGAGGGGGAGCAAAATGAGTATTAAAGCCAAGAAATGAGTACATTTTACAGGATCCGTGGATGATTCTTTTAGTCTGTAAGCATTATAACAGTCAGTATTTCCAGATGCAATGGGCGATTTCAGAGTTTCT
Organism: Pogoniulus pusillus; assembly: GCF_015220805.1. NCBI lineage: Eukaryota > Metazoa > Chordata > Aves > Piciformes > Lybiidae > Pogoniulus > Pogoniulus pusillus. The sequence continues at coordinate 13,058,996 of NC_087265.1, forward strand.
CAAATAAGAGTACTCAGAAGCAAATTACTGTCTCAGTTGCTGACCTCCTGAAGTACGATTCTCTAGTTCTGACCACATGTGCAGTGGTTTCTAACGTAGGTCACTTGTTATGTTTGAGTATCTGACAGAAGAAATGTATGTGAGGTGGATTGCCTTTGTCAGGCTTTTAAACTGGGTCATTTATAGCACTAAGCATTTCTAGATGGCACAGTAACTGTGTAAATAAGTTTGACAGATATTCTCATTTTGTGTCCTTAAATGTTTCCCTCAACAAAGGATTTTTTGTGCAAGATTGCTAAACTCAAACAGCTTCTTTTTTGCTGGAGTAATCTTGCACTTTTTACCTTCAACAAAATGTTTGCAGTGACCACAGGTGAACTGCAGAGTGAAAGTGGTCAGTCCTCAGGGTACCAAGTTGTGACACATTTATTTTAGACTACAGTAGCCTGCAGATTTTCTAGATGTGTCAGTGGAATATTGGTTTTCAACTTATGCTTTGACCTTGTAACTGTTTTTTGGGGTAAAATCTGCAGAGGTGCCCTGTGTGAATATTGCTTTACCCGTATCAAATAAAAATGAATCATTCATATGGGAGAGAGACTACTGTTATCCCTCAAGGAGGAAAGCTTTATTAGGCTGCTGTTCTCAGGAGCTTCCTCTGTCACTGGTTAATCTGACAGTTATACTCCATGATGATTTTTAATCTGAATCAGCAAAAAGATGTGAAAGTTATGTGATTGTCTTCAGGAGGCTGAGATAGCCTGTATTGTTAGCAGGTATAACGAAGTAAGGGAAAGCTACTTGGTAGAGAAGTAAGGGAAGGCTCTTCTGGTAGAGATTCTAAAGTTTTATTTCTAAGTGACTTGTAGAAAATAGTTTTAATGTATTTATTTTTTATGTATTTATGTATTTTTTTATGTTCACTCATTATTTATACTTGATATAAAATTAAGAGATTGGGAGGAGGAGTAAAAGAGTTTATGGAAAAGGTGCATACAGAGGATAGCATCCATTTGTCACAGTATATTGCTTGAATATGTAGACTAGATGGCAATTTGTTGATAAAACCAATGGATTTGTCTTAATCTGGTAGTTAGAAGCAGATCATGCAAACCAGATGTGTTAAAGCTTTTCTGGTGCATGTTAGGAACCTTTACTCAGTGTTACATACACTGTATTGGATCAAATAAAAGGCAACTTCAAGTGTGACTTTGCTGGCACTTTTAAATGAACAGCAATGTAAAAGGGCAAACTGACAGAAAACTGAATCTCTTAATTCTTTATATGGCCTTGCAGTTCACTGTCTAGTGAGTCTTCATGTTGCCCGCAGCTTACATTCCTTGTAGGTCACAGGATAGGCATGGGGCTTTCCACAGTTGTGGTGGTGATGAGCTTAGGGCTGCATATCCAGAAAGCATGGCATCTGTTGTAGTTATTTGTTAACATTGCTAATTTTTTTTTCTGTGACATTGGGCAATTCTTAAATTTCCCATCTTTGGTTAGACCTAAGTTCAGCAAAGTGGTCTTAGCTCTAGTATGTGCATCTTGGATGCCTGAAGTGTTACCTGTGGGATACATCTGTACATTGAGGGAACGTGAGTGAGTGCAGCTACATCAGTGGGTGGAGGACTTGAGGTTCTTCACATGGTTGGATGAGAGCATAATGTCTGGAAAGCAGTCCATAAACACAGGACATGCTGAACTTTTCTTTGACCAGAATCCTGTAAGAATATTTTCTTTACAGATTGGTTTCCTGCTTGCATAGTAACATGGATTGTAATCAATGTATTTCACTAAGACATGGCTTCATGGTGAAGTTACTTGACTATGGGTCTCACAAGCTACCATCCCAAATAGTTTTGAAGTTTCTAATTATTGGCTTGTGAGTTAATGGCTTCAAGAACCTTCAGGATTCTTTTTATTAATAATTAGAGAAGTTATTAAACTGAGGAATCATCTTTTGATCAATCTACATTTCTGGTTTAGTGTATCCCGGCACTTAATTAGCAGGAATTAGCTGCAGGGTTCCAAAGTAGAATCCAATTTCCACAATATTTTTATTTGAGAGGACACAGTCCTGAGAAGTCTCAGTTTTGTGTTTTGGATTATTTTCAGTGTTAGTTAATAGGTCAGGATATCTGTGTTATTAACGCTCTTATAAAATGGCTTCTAGACATCTCATGTTTTGGCTTGCCTTGATCTGAAAATGGGTTTAAGTGCTTTTAAATTGTTTGAGAAATGTATAACTGTAATGAGGAGTAATCACCTTAGGGTATGTGATAGAAGTCAGTGGGATTCCTTGTTCATACTGTTCTCAGAGTCTCAAGGTAAAGAGTCACTTGAAAGTTCTTGTTGGGGTTGTGGATAGTCTTTTGAAGAGGATATGCTGCAGGAGCATACTGGATTTAGTAGTTACTTGATTTGACTTTTTTCCCCCCCCTTTGGAGTGAGGATCAACCAGATTAAAGAGACTAATTTACAATTCTGGAATTTTATGTATGCAGGATAGGAATAGTTCTTAACTGATTTAATCTGACCACAAATGTTGGTTATCAGTAGGGAGGTGGTGAATTTGTTGCAACAATGTGGGGGAAGAAATTCTAACTGTACAGATGTGTACTCTTAAACTTCTTTGTTGTCTGAGCAAATCTACATAGCCTGCAACATATTTGTGTTCCAAGGGGTGCTGGAGAAAGTGACCTAGCTGCTCACTTCCATGAATTTAGAGTTTTTATTTCTACTCCTTCCCCCTCTGCTTGATTTCATAATGTCTTTAAATACTAACATATGTCTATGTGCTGATTTCTGCTTTATTCTTGATAAAGATAACTTTATATTGTTCTCATGCCATTGTAGCAGAGTAGTGGTTAGGCCACAACAATCCCTTATTCCGCTGATGAAAATTGCTCTTTGGTGCCCAGTTTATAACTGCTTGGATACTTTGAAGAACAGTGATTGGTATTTTTTGTGTTCTGCTTGCTGTTGGTCAGTGGTCTCCCTAATGGAACATCACAAGATTCCCTGCTTCTTGTTTTTCATCATGCATTATGGGAAAGGGCTGCCACTAGAACATAACATCCGAGATGCTCCTTTTAATAGTACCTAAATCATTGTCACTGCACTGTTTTTATATTCTTACACAACTGTTTTCTCTGAGGGGTCCAAACTCGTTGGGCAGAAGAGTGCATTATGATTAGGAGCTGTCACATGTCACACTTTTGCTTTCCTCAGAAGATTATAATACAGGCTTTTAATTTTTCTATTGACTGTGTTATGTGTACGATGCTGTATGTTTATGTAAGCAAAAGTGAAGTAGACATTTATGTGCTCAAAAAGTTTATTTTGTATGTTTTGTGTTTATTTTAAATTTCTTTAGTTGCTAAGTATATCAGTCTTGTTTAATAGGTTTCTGAAAGGCCCTTATTTTTTCTTCTAGATAGTGTAGACCTATGGCGTTTCAGGAGTGAACAGTCAACAGAGATCTATGTGTTTGAGCTTCAGGGAGAGCTTTCTCAGATCTTCTGGCCCAGACAGTTAGTGGCTCTGAAAGATGGCCACCAAAGATTACACTGGGATGTTTGAAAAACAATATAGAAAGCATGAGATTTGCTTAATCTTTCTGCAGTGAATCTTCTACTGAACAGTTACTAATTCTATAATGTTTTGGACTAATTGGAGTTTTTTAGGTTACTGTTCCATGTGTAGATGAGGGATATGTTTGAAACGGTTGAAATGAAATAAATAGCCATTAAAAATGAAGTTACTTTGGGGTTATGACACTGACTCCTCAGCATGTTTGAATGAGAAAATGTTCCTTACCAGTATCACCATGTGAAAAATTAATCTGCAAGGAGCCAATAATAATGTGCAGATTTTTTTTTCCTAGATGTTGCACAGGATGTAATCTTACCCTAAATAAGTTGAAAAAGATGTGTACTTTGTCCATGCTGATGTCCTAAAATTGAAACTGCAGTTTAGGAGAACGATTCCTGTATTCTAAAACACTTGCATTGTCCTCATGGGGTCAGAGCTTGTGTTGAAATAACACTTTCAAATACTGAAGTATGACCTAGAAATGTTGCCTGTCCTCTGTGCAATCTGCTTTGTGTCATTATTCATGTTCTTCTCACCTATGGTTCAGATTATTGTTGGTATTTTTTTCAAGTTTTCCTTACACTGTCATGTATGTAAATAGGGGATGTCTTCTGGAGTCCCTGAGTCTGCTTTTGTTGCTAACTTTAAGGTGTTTTGGTCGGAGCTTTCTTGATTATACTTTAATTAACCTATTGTCCAATGTTATTTAGTCTATATGAATGTATTAAGCAATTGGCTTGAATTTTTCTGTAATTACTATTTTTCTTTAATGTGTGGAGATGGCCTTTTAGAAAATAATGAAACTGAAGCAAAGATAATTCAGGCAAGGAAAGCATGCTTTTAAAATAAGTTTTAGGCATAAGTCAAGCATGCAAACTTTAGAACTGCAGCACTGAACTTTATCTATGCCACTTAAATTTTACCATCCTCACTATGTTGCTAATACATTGTACCTTAATGTCATGTTGTAGTCCTTTGTAGTACAATTGTCCAGTTCTGGGCCCCTCAATTCAAGAAAGATGTTGAGGTGCTGGAACATGTCCAGAGAAGGGCAACAAAGCTGGTGAGGGGCCTGGAGCACAAACCCTATGAGGAGAGGTTGAGGGAGCTGGGCCTGTTTAGCCTGGAGAAGAGGAGGCTCAGGGGTGATCTTATTACTGTCTACAACTACCTGAAGGGGCATTGTAGCCAGGTGGGGGGTGGCCTCTTCTCCCAGGCAACCAGCAATAGAACAAGGGGACACAGTCTCAAGTTGTGCCAGGGTAGGTATAGGCTGGATGTTAGGAAGAAGTTCTTCACAGAGAGAGTGATTTCCCATTGGAATGGGCTGCCCAGGGAGGTGGTGGAGGCACCGTCCCTGGGGGTCTTCAAGAAAAGCCTGGATGAGGCACTTAGTGCCATGGTCTAGTTGACTGGCTAGGGCTGGGTGCTAGGTTGGACTGGATGATCTTGGAGGTCTCTTCCAACCTGGTTGATTCTATGATTCTATGAATTATTTCCCCTCTCAGAAGCCCCCACCTTTTTGAATGTACAGGATGCATGCTGCTCTTTGAATAGGCAACTACTCTGCAGTTTGCTTTCTTCTCATTGCATAACATGTATTCACTTGCTGTCCTCTGCCTGATCCTGCTCTGAAGGCAGAATGAATATATGTCTTTGTGAAATTTCTGTAACAATTACCAGGAGGCTTGTGAGGCCCTCACAGATAGTTCCTGCTGCTCTCTTCGTGCCTCAGTTCTGGGTGGATCATTGCTTCTGTTTTGAAGATGAGGAATTGGCAATACGGACCAGGGGATTATTTGCCAAGATAACAGATCTGCCCAACAGCAGTGGCAGAGAAGCGAGAAGGAGAAAGAATCCTTAACAGTTCTGTTACCACATTATGGTGGTAACCAGTGTTTCTTTCCAGTCTTACTGTTTTGTGTACCTTTTCTTGATGACAGTTCTACATCTGTGGCCCCATTCCTCTAGTGATTCTCCGTAAGTGTGGCAACTCTTGTCAGTTGGAAACCTGCTGGTTGGTTGCACTTTTTGAGCAGTGATTAGATCCCAGGGGATGCCAGATGCCTCTTGCCCACCTTCTCACAGCAGTGATCTAAGTAACTGATGTGGGCTTACCTTTTCATCTTAGGTGTGCCACCTTCTTCCCTCAGGAGCTATGCTGGCTGCAGGAACAAGCACTATAAACCAATTAGTTCACCCTTGTGGCCTATATTGAACCATGCTTATTATTACAAGTATTTCTTTATGCCTCAGGGAAAGGAAATGAGTGTTTCTTATTTTATGGCTTAATTGATGATAGGAGTGAGGTGAAAACTTGTGTTTGGTGTGGAAGTGCACTGTGCTCTTCTAAAAAATAAGATGCATACAGAACTACATTAATTTTTTGTATTTTCAAAGTATTGCTATCATTGATTTAATTGCAACCTTGAGAACTCAGTGTTTAGGGTAAGTCTGACCCAAATGCATCAGGGTAAGCATCCAGGAAATAAAAGAAGTATAATTATTGATCATCTATTTAAAAAAAAATAAGAAATAGCTTGTGTAAGCTGGCAGCATTAAAGATAGGACTCTATTTTGCAAGATGGTATTAAACTGCTTAAGCGGTTGTGACTTCTGATGCTTTTTGTGTCTCATTTACACTTTTCAGACCTTGCTTGAATGGAGTAATGATATTACAAACTGACTTAGTAATTTCACCAATTTCTGTGAAGCAGTTTGCTGAAGGAAATTATGCTTTGTAGAAAAAACATATACATACACACATATACGAATAATAAGAAATCACAGTGCCAATAGGCTATAGGTCAATTATGATGCTTCAAGGTACCTTTGTTATAGTAGTCTCTGAAACTTATCTGTGTTAGCATGCAACTTCTTGTGCTCTCCCAGGGGTTTTGGTATATAATGTTTTAAGGATTTAATAAAAACAATCTGGAAAGAAACACCAGAAATTCTGTTATACATGTGTAGAGTTCTTGGCCATTTGGGCTGGTAGGGTAGCTGAGCTAGGGTTGTCATCTTCTGCGAAACAATGCTAGCCTAGTGATAGTGACGAGAAGAGATTCTTCACAGATACTTGGAGATAATAGAGGAATGGTGAGACCCAAGGAACTTTAGGGCTTGTCAAAAGACACAGTCACAGTTTTTCTTTTCCATTTATTTTCAATATGCAATTATAAGAGAATGTCTGAAACAGGTGATCTGTGAATACTGATCAGGGAAGGACCTACTCCTGCACTCTGTTAAATCCAGTCAGTGGGTTAACTGGGGAAAAGAAAGCAAACTGCTAGGCCACTGGAGTGTACAGGCCAGTAGCCAGTATGTCTTTATATAAGCATCAGATTGGGCACAAAAGATAGGGTGAACTCTGACAGAAATGAGTGGGATTGCCCCTTCCATGACAGTTAACTGTTAGATTGACTTAGCTTTTTCATATGATGGCACTGTTAGCAAAATAAAGTAAAAAAAAAAACAACAAAAAAAAAAACCCAAAAAACAGTTGACACATCTGAAATAATTTTGCAATACATGGCATTTAACAAAACTTTAAACAGTTAGACTGAAGTTGTAAGCTACTGAAAGTACTTAGAAGATGCTGGGTAGCCTTATTTAGTGCGTAATGCTGACCTTCTTACATTTAAATTTTATCAGAAGTCTCTGGACTGAGCATTTTTAAGTGCTCAAGTTTCATAAAGGCAGAAATTCTGCATTGGTCATTTGAGGTTAACTGCTTGAAATTCCCTATTTTCTGGTAATTTATAATATATTGCCACAAAACTAGTGGGCTTTCTTACAGATAAAAAGCATAGCCTATGATTTGGGGGATATTTAAAGTGACAGCTACACTGTAACATGCCTGTGGAGTTTGACATGTAGCTGTGACTTTGTTAATAGAGCATCAAAAGCTTTCAGGTACACAGGTTTGATACTAGTTCATGTTTATGCATGTCATGGCCTAATACTGATTTTAGGATAAGCAAGGTGGCAAAGATTTTCACGCATGAATAACTTCATGCACGATAAGTAGATTTTCTGCGAGTAATCCTGTTGATTGTAATAGGGCTATTCACAGCTCAGTATGAGTGTAAATCTTTGTGGGATCAGGCCCTGTGCTGTCATGTGTTCAGCAACATGGAGCATTTAGATATAACCATGCAACAAGTCTTAAGAGTGTTTGTATCAGAGTGTTATATTTTAAAATGTGTTATTTTTATGATGTGTGAACCTTCTCATGGTGATTTAGGTTTGGTTACTTTTGTTTTGCAAGTCAGTACTTTTTAATTAATCCGTACAAGCACTTGTGTGCTTAATTTTTGAATCATTTAGCTATGTCTTATTTTTCTGGGTAGGAAGAAGAGATAATTTTATTCAATGTCCTTTGTTTAGAACCATTAAGTAGCATATTCTTCTTTACTTTCCAGGCTTCTGCAGTTGAACTTTGATATTCTGAATGCAAGTTGTGTTTTCTTTTATATTGGATTATATCCAAACAAATGCAAATAAATACATTTTGTGATGTGAAAGTGCTCAAGATGTTTAATGTTCTGATAGAGTTTTTGAAATGGATGTTAGAAACCTGTCAGGATTTAATTTTTTCCCTTCTTTTGGAGAGAATTGCATTGATGGCAGTTTTATTCAGGGTGATGCTTAAACAGAAGTAGTTTGAAGTGTGTTTTTAAGCCATGTTGTTATCTTTTTCTTCATTAGCATTAGGAATTGCAGAATTATTTGTGACTTTTAAAGTTCTTTTTAGGAAGAAAGCATTTGAGACTCTAGATTTATGTATTCCTCCTGATCTAAATTTGGCATAGCTGTCAGGTATGTGGCAGCTGTGACTTGTTCGATTGTGTGTGTACATTGCATTGGTGGAGCGGTTTCACAGCATGCTTTAATCTAATCTAACCACTGACCACAGCTGAAAGAAGCAGTCCTTTTCCCTTCTCCCTGCTTCTTTATTTCTCCCCTACACCTTGCCTGCATGGTGCCACTGATCCAAAGGAAATGGTAGCTTTTCTAGTGGCTACCTTTTTGTCTCCTTTCTTAGTTACACGCATTGTGTTCAATCTAGTGAAGGCAACAAGAAGTTCTAACTGGGGGAGAGGTGCAAGGGCACTCTCCCTTTGGGCAGGTAGCCCATAAATGTGATACTTTCTTGCAGCTGTATGATTGAGTTTTGGATTGGCTTTTTCTGAACAAGAAAGCACACCATATGTCCCATTGGAATGACGTTTTAGTTGGTTGTTTCCTTATCTGGGTTTCATAAAGGATTTAATAGTCACTTTCTCATAGAAGAATGTGAGCTTCTCTTAGCAAGGCAACAGTCTAGTGGGGTCTCATAGTTGCTTTTTATAGGAACTTGTTGACTTAGGTTTTATTAGCAGTGCCAGTAGAACAGCTCTGATTATATGATTGGCTTTTTTTATCTAGCTTAAGTGTTTCTAAAATGAATGATACTATATACAGAAGGAAAAAAAACCCACAATTCTCTACTAGAATAAGAATGTTCAGTTAGGAAGTTTTGTAGATTTATATCTAAGTTTACAGTTTGGCACAAATGATCATAGTATGGCCATGGAGGCAATCTCTAAGAAGCTAAATATACTTAGGGGTTTCCTCAGATTGCCTTCTCCCCCCCCCCCCCCAAGTTTATTGCCTGCTCATTTTGTATTAGTAGCCTTTATATAGTTTGTTGACAGGGACCTGTATGCACTTACTCTCCTAAAGGCTGGTGGGGAAGCAAGAATGGGGTAGGAATGTACTCAGATTCATATCCTGTAGCTTCAGGTACTTGTTTGTTAGGGAGTTTGTCTTGTCTTACCTTAAATGAAAACACACTTCTCAAAATATAGAACTAAAATTATGCCATTGGGCTACTTCAGGTTAGTCTGAAACCATCTAATACCTTAAACTGAGCTCAGCTTTTGTGAGGGGAATTGTGGAGGTGGATGTTTTCATCAGAACAATATTGAGTAGCTAAATGAATGTTGGAATTGCTGTTGTGCATCGTGGCTCTTCTGTTTGGGTTGTTGAGTTTTGGAAAATGTGGTTCAAGGGAGTATACAGAGATCTATGGAGGCACTATTTCTGTGTCAAGTCTTTGTTAGAAACCTTCAAAAGGTTTAACACAGAAGAATAAATTTCTAACAAGCTTTACTTTCCTGTTTTCTTCAACCTTCTTTCATTCTATTTTGCCTTGGAAGAACAAGAAGTTATTATAGGAAAGATGTGGAGTCAGATATGGATATAGAAAGTAATGAAGCTTTCAAATGCTTTAAAAAGAGACAAAGTCTTAAATAAAATTGTTTACAAATAGAAAAAAAATTTCCATCTTACTTTAAACAGAGAAAAAACCATTAAAGTAATTCTATTTTACAAATTGATATTAAAATACAATGTTAATATTTTGCCTATCTCTTATTAATCTTTCAATGTAGTTTCCTTTTTCATCTCTCATAAATAATCTTTTAAATCCTAAGCACATAAACTCAACCCAATAATGCATGTATAAATTTTATTTTTAGAGTGAATCCAATTAGTGTCTCTGAGTACTTGCTCATTAAATTAAACAATGCTTTACTACTTGCTTAAGAAAAGAAGGGAGTAAAGAGGCTAACCCTTACCCACCATCAGTCAAAGTGGAGAAAAAGAGCTGGACGATGTGCTGGCTAACAAGTATTGCCACTTTGGTTCAGGGGCTCTGTTAGGCTTTACTTCATAGCAGTCTGCATCCCAGCAGACTTTTTAAAATTCATTAATGTTTTCATTTGATTTTTTTTTAAACTGAATTGGAAAGGTCATCCTGCTTTTTATTTTGTATGTTTTAGTTTAAATGGTTGTTTCTTTAATTAGGAATATTGTCTTTACTGCTTAGCTCTCCAACTTGCTGCACCAGTAATCTCTGGAAAAACTGATGTCAGGGTTACTGAAATGAATAGTTCTGAAGTACTGCTGTAGGGTTTGGCATAGGAGCAGCAGCAGTTTTTGAAATGAGGCAACATGGTTCACTGGCTGTGGATGTTCTGCAGCAGCCATGGAGCACTGTGTGAAAAGAGAAGGCGCTGGGAGGGCTTTTGGAGACTTGAGACTTTTTCTGTGCAGTCTCTCCCCTTCCCTGCTCTCCTTCCCTAAAGTATGTACATGGCCAGGAGTCCCTGCCTGTAGGCATCTCTCCTGACATGCTTTGCCTATGGTAAAGGCTTGGTCAACCACTAGCAAGCAAAGTGAATACTTTAAAGGTTTTGTGAGAGCTGTTTTATTATCAATGTATAGAGAAAATATATATTCAAAGAAAAAAGATATGATTATTTGATGAAGCTTAATAAAAGTTCTGAAATTCTGTGGAAAACATCTCTAAAACAAGGATAACAATGCCTTGTACCAAGAAACTTGCTCGTGGCTGTGGTTTGTGTTATTGTAGCTTCCCTCAGGATAGCTTTAGAAAAAAAGTTGTTCTTTATTTCACAGATGCATCTTGCACTTAAAATATTTACTTAATCTTTGCAAGCTTGGTAAGGTGAGCTTATTTACATGCTTTTAACTTACATTTTCTTTATCACACTGCCATTCTTCTAAGAACACTTCTCTGCATCCTCAATTTAAATGATAGGATTCCTTCTATGAGAGCCAAAAGGTGTCAGTTGAGAAATTACAAGTGTTTTGTTGAATTGGTTGCAATTGGGATGTTTCTTGTTTGGAGTAACAGCTTGTTTTTGTTTGTAGTTCTTCATTTTAAAACACTACTTATGTGTCAGATAACTTACATTGCATTTCATCACTTAGGCAGCATAACACTATGAGTTTTCATTGCTTCTCTATGAAAATCAGATTTTAAAGCATGATTTAATAAGCAATACACTCACTGTACCAGCTTCTGATATGACTCAAGATCATGGCTGGAAAACAAGTTGAGTGCTTTTGGTTGCATGACTATTTCTAAGCCTGCTAGTCAGGATGAGAAAGAAAAGTTTCCATATCTTTGGCAGTTGAGACAGCTAACAAGACCAATAAATACCAGCACACAGCTAGCTTGTCTTCTGGGCAGCTGCCGTATCTCGCCAGCTGTCCTAAGATTCTGTGTGTCACGAGTCTTCCCATCTCTTGGTGACAGCAGCAGGCTCTTTTGCACCATTAAACACTCTGTAGTATCTGCAGTATCTGTCTGCATTTGCCTGCCTCCCTCTCTGCTAAAAAATAGCTTTAAATCCAGGATTCCCCAGTTCATACCTAATTTCATAGTGGTAACAGCAATACCCTCCATGTGGAACAACCTTGTGGGCTGTTCTTGTCAGTGGCTTGAGCAGACAGATTAGGGCCACTATGTTCTCACACTTGATACTGTTTTTTCTCCCTTTAATGTGTTTGAGCATCTTGAGTTCTTGTATTCTTGTACCTGTCCACCTCAATTCTCTAAAGAATCTGCAGTGAGCATATGCTGTCATGCATGTGTGGATCAAAAGCATAGTAAACTGCAATCTGTGTGAGATGTACCCTGAGTATAGATTAACTTGGCATAAAGGCTGAAATGAGTAAATGTATCTGCTTGTTTTACTTAGAGTCTGTCTGTCAAACTACATACTTAAAAGGCCCTACCTAAGAAACCAGTCTCAAATTCAGATCTTCTGCGTCATCTCTTATCAAATAATAGCTCCATGGGAGGCGGTCTTAAGAACTTCAGTTCCTTCTCACATTTCTTGCTTGGTACAGGATATTCCACACCAATAAGATGATCCTTATTTTCTTGTTTCAGAATGTTGTTGCAAGATCTCTCTGGGAGGTCTGCATTGGTGGAGAAAATACAGCCTTAGTGCTGTGCCAGGTTGTTTTTTTTTTCTTGTTTGTTGATACTATTGCTGAGAAACTATCAGTATGGTTCCCTAGTTATGTCCAAAAAATACTACTTGGATTATACCAAGTGTGCAGGTGACTGTGCAGCATGCTGGATGTGCATTTTCACTTGAAGACACATGAAAACTCTTTCTCTTAAGTGGATTAAGTTGGGAGTAAACTTGTCACTTAGCACTGCCTGAGATCACTTGGGTCATTGAGAAATTATGGCCTGGATTTCAGGACAGATGCTGTGGAAATCAAGAGTAAGGTTTTAGACTGCTTTGTGATAGAATTGCAGAATAATCAAAAAGGGCAAATAGCAAGCACAAATGTTCTGAACAGAGAACTTATGTTGTTCTCCTATCACAGGCTTTTTTGCTCCATAGAATGTGCTTTTTATATAGGAAGGAAAAATACTAAAATTTTTGATGACATTGTCATGTATAAACAGATTTAGCTTGATGATTTTGTCCTGACTCCCAGCAGAGGACAAGTGGCCTCTTGAACTGGGGGATGGGGTCAGGGAGCGGTGTGTTCCCCTGGAAATTCATGAAGAATTAGTTCAGGACCTGCTGAGCCATCTGGACACCCACAAGTCCATGGGACCAGATGGGATCCATCCCAGGGTGCTGAGAGAGCTGGCAGCTGAGCTGGCCAAGCCGCTCTCCATCATTTTCCAGCAGTCCTGGCTCACGGGAGAGGTCCCAGGAGACTGGAAAATGGCCAACGTGGTCCCCATCCACAAGAAGGGTCGGATGGAGGAACCTGGGAACTACAGACCTGTCAGCCTGACCTCAGTGCCAGGGAAACTGATGGAGCAGGTTATCTTGGGGGTGATAAGAGCGTACCTGAGGGATGGCAAAGAGCTCAGGTCCAGCCAGCATGGGTTTAGGAAGGGCAGATCCTGCCTCTCCAACCTGATCTCCTTCTATGGTCAGGTGACCCGCTTGGTGGATGTGGGGCGGCCTGTGGATGTGGTCTATCTGGACTTCAGCAAGGCCTTTGACACTGTCTCCCACAGCAAACTGCTGGCTAAGCTGTCAGCCCATGGCTTGGATGGCAACACTCTGTGCTGGGTTAGGAACTGGCTGGAGGGCTGGACCCAGAGAGTGGTGGTGAATGGTGCCACATCCAGTTGGCGACCAGTCACTAGTGGTGTCCCTCAGGGATCAGTGCTGGGCTCCATCCTCTTTAACATCTTCATAGATGATCTGGATGAGGGCATGGAGTCAGTCATCAGCAAGTTTGCAGATGACACCAAGCTGGGGGCAGATGTGACTGAGTTGGAGGGCAGAAGGGCTCTGCAGCGGGACCTTGACCGCCTGGACAGATGGGCAGAGTCCAATGGGATGGCATTCAATAGCTCCAAGTGCAGGGTGCTGCACTTTGGCCACAAAAACCCCATGCAGAGATACAGGCTGGGGTTGGAGTGGCTGGAGAGCAGACAGACAGAGAGGGATCTGGGGGTGCTGATTGATACCCGCCTGAACATGAGCCAGCAGTGTGTCCAGGTGGCCAGGAGAGCCAGTGGCATCCTGGCCTACATCAGGAATGGTGTGGTCAGCAGGAGCAGGGAGGTCATTCTGCCCCTGTACTCTGCACTGGTTAGGCCACACCTTGAGTACTGTGTTCAGTTCTGGGCCCCCCAGTTTAGGAGGGACATTGAGATGCTTGAGCGTGTCCAGAGAAGGGCAACGAGGCTGGTGAGAGGCCTTGAGCACAGCCCTACGAGGAGAGGCTGAGGGAGCTGGGATTGTTTAGCCTGGAGAAGAGGAGGCTCAGGGGTGACTTTATTGCTATCTACAACTACCTGAGGGGAGGTTGTGGCCAGGAGGAGGTTGCTCTCTTCTCTCAGGTGGCCAGCACCAGAACAAGAGGACACAGCCTCAAGCTGCACCAGGGGAAATTTAGGCTGGAGGTGAGGAGAAAGTTCTTCACTGAGAGAGTCATTGGACACTGGAATGGGCTGCCCGGGGAGGTGGTGGAGTCGTCGTCCCTGGAGCTGTTCAAGGCAAGGTTGGACGTGGCACTTGGTGCCATGGTCTAGCCTTGAGCTCTGTGGTAAAGGGTTGGACTTGATGATCTGTGAGGTCTCTTCCAACCCTGATGATACTGTGATACTGTGAAAGCTTACTGAAAAATTAAAATCTAATTGATTGTAAAGGCTCTTTCTTTGGTGTGCCTCTTAAAAATTTGAAACTCAGAGGAGTCAGACCATGCTGTCTGTCAGCCTTCCTAGGATACATTCAGAAATGCAGAATCTCTTGGGAGAGAATAGGGACAAATGTTTTTTCAAGATACAACTTGAGTTGTCAACAGAAAGTGTTTTATATATATATATTCTTTCTTAATATGTTGGGATGTCTGGTGGGCTGGTTTGTTTCTTTATTGGTTTGTTTTTGTAGGGTTTAAGAAATTGAGTGAATTTTGCATTCTGAAAATTAAGAACTAATAGTAGTATTTGAAATAAAGCATAATGTAGAAGAACCTTGAGGCCTCTTTCAGCTGTTTCTGCTGGTGGCTTGCATTCCTACTAAGTATTCTAGCATCATCTCAGCCAAAGAAAGACTACTATTTGTTTTGTAATCTCAGTGTACTTGGGTCCCAAAAAATCTTCACAATTGTTTAAGATACATCAAGAGTATTCAGAAGTTTTTCCCAGTGAAGAAAATGCTTTGGAATGTGATCAAACGGATCAAACTTAAAACTGAAATGTATACATTTCGTGTCCTTTTGTGTCATCCAGGCTTTTTACACATCGTCAGGCTGTTAAACTGGCAAAGTGATGTAGTGGTACAGTTCTGCAGGATGATGGTCCTGCCAGTTCTAGGCAGAACAACTTGATTTTGTTGATATAAGTTGTCATTGAGAGCTACAGGGAAAGAAGCATAGCCTCTGACTTGAAACTTGAATGGAAGTGGAGCATTTCACCGTGCCACATGCCTAGGGAACAGGAGTCAAAGCTGATGACTAACAATATGCCAACATCCCATCCACATTGTAATTCTGAATGCATCAAAATCAAAGGTGCTGGTGCTGTCATAATGCTCTTTGAGATACCTGTCCTGTGCTTGGGTCAGGCCTGCTGTGTGTTGCCATCTCTGCTGCGCCTCTGTGCCCATCTCTGTGTCTGCTGTATCCTTTGGATAGCCTTTGTCCTTCAGCTGTGGGAAGATAGAGGGATGGAGAAAGTGTCTCTCTGTCTGAAGGAGTAGACCAGAGCAGTGTGGAATGGATTGGAGTTAAGGGCTTGGGAAGTGGGGTGGAGGAGACTGACTGCTGTGATTGGACACTCAGTATACCAAGGAGATGAAAAGTCTTAGGACTGTCTTGCATATAGGATAGTAGCTACAGCAAGAAGATGTTGCTACTTCCAGCTTCCCAAAACCCTACCATCTTGCAATAAAAAGCAATTAATTTTATCATGACACTTGTTGGAATATTATGATTATATGTCTATTTGTGTACCATAAGTCAATGTAATGGTATTGCTATTCATGACTTGAACTAGCAATAGAACCAGGGGACACAGTCTCAAGTTGTGCCAGGGTAGGTATAGGCTGGATATTAGGAAGAAGTTCTTCACAGAGAGAGTGATTTCCCATTGGAATGGGCTGCCCAGGGAGGTGGTGGAGGCACCATCCCTGGGGGTCTTCAAGAAAAGCCTGGATGAGGCACTTAGTGCCATGGTCTAGTTGATTGGTTAGGGCTGGGTGCTAGGTTGGACTGGATGATCTTGGAGGTCTCTTCCAACCTGGTTGATTCTATGATTCTACTATTTCTTGACTAATGCCTCTGTTGAGGCAGTGTGACAGTGAATATCTTTTTTGTAAACTGGTTTGACCTCTCTACAGTATTTAGTTGACATACATCTTCAGCCAAAAAGTTGTGTTTTCATAGAACAGTTTAGGTTGGAAAAGACCTTAAAGATCATGTAGTTCCAACCCTCTGCTGTGGGCAGGGTCACCTTCTATTAGACTAAGTTGCTCAAATTTGTCTGTATCCAACCCAGCCTTGAGTGCTTCCAGGGATTGGGGCATCCACAGCCTCTCTGGGCTACCTGCTCCAGTGTCTCAACACCCTCACAGTGAAGAATTTCTTCCTGATATTTTCAGTATGAAACCCTTACCTCTTGTCCTATCACTACACTCCCAGATAAAGAGTCTCTTCCCATCTTTCCTCCAGGCTCCTTCAAAGTTCTGGAAGGCTGCTACAAGGTCTTCCTGGAGCCTTTTGTTCTTCAGGCTGTACAACCCTGACTCTATCAACCTGTCCTTGTAGGAGAGATGTTCCAGCCCTCTGAGCATATTTGTGACCTATCCCTGGATGCACTCCCACAGGTCCATGTTATGCTGGGGGCCTCCAGAACTAGACTCTGTACTCCAGGTGGGCGTCTTGTGAGTTTGGAATAGATGGGCAGAATCTTCTTCTTGGCCTGCCAGCCATGCTTCTTTTGATGCAGCTGGGTTTTCTTTCACTTGTAGATATTGAGATAAACCAGTAGCTACAGTATGCCCTGGGGTATCAGCAGTGAAAGGGCACTTAAAGGACAAGGAAGTAGGGAGAGCAGGACCGATATGAAAGAGGCATTTGTGAAAGACAGTCAAAATGGAAAGAGGGAACAAAATTAAAAGGCCAAACAGGATAAAACCAGTTTTCCAAAGAATAGGAAGGAGGAATGAGATTTAATTACCCTTTTTTTGCCAATAATCACAGGGCACTTTGATTTGAAACTTTTTGTTTGAAGGTGTTCAATTGTGTGTACATGTGCATGTGTGTGAAAAGACAATCTTTTAATGTTGAACCAAGCTATCAAACTTTTTGCTTTCATCTGGATGTTTTAGGAGTGCTTGTGTGTGTGCAGAGTACTGAATGAGTTCTTACAAAATGTTATTAAGTAAAAACTTAAAAGCAAGAGAACCAATCATAGATGTTTACTGTTAAAACTTTCTTTGTAGGTTATTGCACTTAAGAATGAACATTGAAGACAAGCTGGGAGGATTATTTCTTAAATGTGGTGGCATAGACCAAATGCAGTCATCCAGGGCTATGGTAGGGATGGGTGCAGTATCTGACCAGTCCGGAGTGTCGGGAGAACGGCAAGAATCAGTGCTTCAAGATCGGACTATGGCACACCAAGAAATTCTCGCCACAGATGAAGTGTTACAGGAGAGTGAACTTCGACAGCAAGAGATGATTTCTCATGATGAACTCATGGTCCATGAGGAGACGGTAAAAAATGATGATGACATGGATACGCAAGATAGACTTCCTCAAGGGCTGCAGTATGCTGTTAACGTCCCTGTAAGCAATCTCTTTGTGAAATATATGAGAAGTTACTAGGAAGCTTGATCTGGTAGTCTAATCCTACTCTGGCAAGAATCTATTAATTGCTTGTTTAGATTCTAATATATCAAAATATTTATGAATGGATGCTATTTATGAAAATGTCTTTTGCCTCTGGCTGTGGATAGATTTTGCCAATGAAGTTGTAATCTTAAGTATCTGTTTTACACATATTTTATTAAGCAGGCTGTTACTATAGAATTAATGCGTTAAAATGTGCGCTTTTAAATATATTTAATGTTCAAGGGCAACTGCAAAGCAGAATAAATAGCATTATTAGAAGGTGCATATTGGCTATGCCTTTCATAGTGCTATTTAGTTTCTTTTGCTATAGGAAGCATCTTGTATGTTTGCAAAGTATGTGGACGCTTAGCAATTGCATTCACACTGCAGGTTGGACTGTGACACTTCATACATGACCATAAATATGCCCCTCCTCGATACCTCAGCATTCCCAAAGAGATTATAGATGACTTCCTTTTGAAAACAGAGCATCTGTTTCAACATCATCACTGTTACCCTTCAAACATAAAGGATAATTACCAGGACTTTAGATAGACTTACCCACGAAGAATAATCTTCAGAAAGGTAGCATTATTAAAACACTACTCTGTTAGCTCTAGATCAGGTGGTTCAGGTGTTAGAAAAAAAATCTGAGTTTCATGCTTTTTATTAAGGTTTACAGGTCAAGATTTTTTTTTTATTTTTGAGAAAAACTTCATTAGTACTGTTCCTTTTTTCTTAAAGAGTACTTCTGTCTTAAATTATTATAATAAACTATTCCTTTAAATCATGCATTGACAACTAGGTATGAAAAAGCTGAATGGTTTTACAAATGGAAGTGATTTTAATATAAGAACTGATCTCAAAATCACCACAGGTCAGAAGGAGAACAGACCTTGGAAGATGAACGAAAGGATACATCAAAATGTCACTGTAGAAATTAACGATGCCCTTTTTATTTACGATACTTACTATTCCTTTCACTTAAATTTCTGAAAGAATGAAGCCACAAGATAATTCCCTCAGAAAAGGTTTTCTGTTTCAGCAGTTTGTCATCTTCTAAAATTGAAAAATTGCTTTTCTGTAGTGAGAACCTTACCTGAAACTGGCACTTGGTATCTTAACAGATCAGTGTAAAGCAAGAAATTACCTTTACTGATGCATCTGAACAACAGAAACGAGACAAAAAACAAATACGAGAGCCAGTAGATTTGCAGAAAAAGAAGAAAAGAAAACAGCGTTCACCAGCAAAAGTAAGACATTGATTTGGCAAAACCAAGATTAAAAGAACCTGAAGATTTGGTTGACTATGACTAATTTCAGTATCATTTGAAGTAGTTAGGCTGGAAATTGTTTGTTTGCTCAGTAAAGATGCAGTTCTGAAGTTCACCAGAGACCCAAACCAAAACCTGATATAACAGTGTTTTTTTTTTCTTTGAACTCTCTTTAACAACATGAACCCTTGACATATTTTAACATCTGTCTCTTCAGGCAGTTCTCTCTCCAAATATTTTTTTGAAAATTATGACTCAGTAGCTTTGTAGACAATTTATAAATCATTACTCTGTATCTATCTAATAACAGTTGTGCTTTTCTGTGAGCCTGATAACTTTATATGCTTCATGCATAGTAGTGAATTTTTTTTAAAGAAGAAATCTAAAATGGTAGTTTTGAAAAGCCTAAAAAGTTTACTAATCTATATATAAAAAAAAATTACCAGTAGGGAATATTCCTGTGGTCATAATCATCTTCATTTATGTATCTATTTCTATCAAAAGATTATTACCATAGCTGCTGGTTTGTTACTTCAAAATTTGTTTTGTAGATCCATTCATGAAGAATATGTATCCCTGTATGTCTGAAAACAATTTTCTTCTATTGAGAAGCACTTCAGATAAAACCAGAATCATTTCACCTTACGAGGTAGCAGTGTTATATCTTCTAGTAATTCCCCAAATCATTATTAATCTTCAAACTTAAAACAGAGCATATACAGGCTGCTCCGATAGGCAAAAACCACTTGTGTGTTATCACACAGCGGCATTAAAATAAGCCTACTCTGAAATCAACACAGGCTGAGTATACATTGAAGGAAGTCACCCTAACACCAAGAAACAGATGATTCTATGATCAAGAAAAAGTCCAAAACCTCCTTTTTTTTCTTTTTTTTTCTTTTTTTTGTGTGTGTGTCCTCTTCAATGTACGCTCAGATCAGGTTGCACCTGTAGTATTTTTGGGAAATTGTGAAATTGTTTCAGATTGGATGTGGAAGCAAGTTCCAAATCCTGTGCATCAAGATCCTTCACCCTTTAGTAGAAAAAAAAAGAGATGTAGGTTGACTAGGTCCAGAGATCACTTCCATGGAAACATGGCAAGGTAGGAGAGGCATGTGTGTCTCTCTTTACAGACATGTACTTGCATGCTTCCTCTAATCTTTCAGTCTGTCAGTGTTAGGCTTTTGAGATGACAAAAGACTGAAAAATGGTCAGGAGAATCATTAAACAGGTTCCTTTCCACTCTCTCTTCCCCTTTTTTCAAACTGATCAGAGCAGAAAGGCAGAAAGAAGCTGAAGGCCTGACATAGGTGAGAGCCTACTGCAGTGTTAAGTTAGTGCTGCCAGCGTAATGGGGTGGATTTTCCATCCAACAGCAGCTGGGACTTTTACACATGGAAGTCAATTAATATACTGAAACACTCTGAATTTTATGTTGTAGTTACGTAGTCATCATACAAATAAGAAGTCATTAGCTTCTGTGAATCCTGTCTACATGTCCCTCTCCCCCACACACACGCACACATGTACACACACACACACGTGCACACACACATGCACAAGCTTTTTTTGTTGCTTTTGTTAGAAAAACTGCACCGATAGAGTTAATTTTCTTCATTTACTAGATGGAGCAACGAATAGATGCAGTATAAGAGCCCAGGTTTAGGATCAACGTGAAATGAAGTATATTTTCTACACGATTACTTAAAAATTTCAATTGAATATCTGCAAAGCATTTCCTAATCTGTGTTTAAATTTATTTGAAAGAGGCAGTCAGTGTTTCATTAGCTGTATGTTGTTCCAGAACAGTTGTTTTAATTGTCTCTATCTGTGACTTGCTGGAGCTGTAACATACCAATCTTACAAACGTATGAATGTGCTTGTCCTTCAGAGTGAATGCACAAGAATTTGTTAGCTCGAGACTTTCACTCTTGCTGAGTTTTGAAGCAGCTGAATTAAAAAATGTTTAAGTAGATCCTACAATATTTGCTTCTATTGCAGAGGTACTATTTCAGTTATTGACTCTCTCTTTCTCATCACTGTCATTATCATACAACTTAAAGCATTGTAGCTAATCAAATCGCAGACGTGCTCCCTAGCAGCTTCTATTTTTTGTTAATAAGTAGGGACTAAACTTGTTTTCTTTAAGGTTACTTAAGCTCTTCATAGTTCTGTTTGCAGTTAAGTAAGACTTTTAGAAATGTAATTTGTTTACTGATATTTTCTTATTCTCTTGCCAGAGATGTTAGAGAGCTTGGGTTTTGCTGATTTGGTTTTTGACAAACTAGAGAAAACCTGTGATAAGCTTTATGGTGCCTTTTTTTTAAATAAGTTTTTTCAGCTTTATATTAAAATAGCAGTTTTGTTTGACAGCAGAGCAGTTGAGTGTGGCAAGCTGAATTTGTCCAGGAGATAATCTAATTGTATATCAAGTGAGCAATACTTCATTGAGTGAAAACCTTGAAAAGAGAATAATAATAATGCTATGTTCTTGGTTGTTTGGCTTTGGGGTATTTGGCTTTTAAAATACAGTTTTGCCTTTGAGACTATCAGTATTAGGTAATTTCTATGACTGTCTTGGATAAGTTTTAATGCCTTTTATCAAACATTTAAAGTTATGATTTTAGAAAAGAAAGTAACTTTTCATTTTTGCTTTAAAATATGATTATCCATGGTTCAGTAGCCAGAGGTGATTTGGTTACTTTGCATCCATTCCAACAGATGGACAAAGTAAACAGTAGCCTATAACGTGACACAGCTGTGAATAGAGGATCTCTGAGTTGATTTTCCTTGAGCTGCTTTTGTCTCCATCTTGTTGAAATGTCTCTTAATATGCAACCAGATGCAAGTTGGATTGGACTGCAATTGGAACTGTATACTAAGAGCTTAACTCGTAGCTTTGTAGAAATTAGCACTGTTTAACTTGACATATTTAAATTTTCTGCATAAAAAAAAAATGTTTGTTTTTTTTTTTGTAGTTAATAAGACATCTTTAGAGGGTAGTGTGAGAACAAATTTTACTCTTTTTAAAATAGATCCTTACAATAAATGAGGATGGATCACTTGGTCCGAAAACCCACAAATCTCATGTTTGTGAGCATTGCAATGCTGCCTTTAGAACCAACTACCATTTACAGAGACATGTCTTCATTCATACAGGTACTGCTTCACTTCAAATTTGTCTTTTCTACTATATAAAGATGTTTTACTACTATGTTAAAGATGTTTTCAGCTTTATGAGAGTTTCAGTTTTTGGAGTGTAGCTAACTTGGCATCTAAGCCTAGAGATTCCATGCACCAAAGTGTCAAAAGAATACCAGACAAAAAAAAAAAGTAATCATCATATGTTTAATAAACTGAAGGCTTAATTATTACAAGGTTTCTTTTTTTTTTCTTTATCAGAAAATAATGGGTTGACTTGTAGCCTAAGTGCCCAAATTGACCCCTTTGTAAAATGTGCTCCAGCTGCTTAATTGCTTGATGAGGTATCTCTCTGATTTGGAGAAGTGACAGAGGTACTTACCGTTATCATAGCTTGCCAGTATCCTGAATGCAGTGTTATGCTAGCATCATGGTTGATCCTGTTTGTGAGGGAATTATGGCCATTTCAGATCAGTCTTCTGTGCTAGTCTTAATGTGACCCTTAGGATCATGGGAAGAATTCTGCAGTTCATGTACACAGTAAGGCAAATGTGGGTTGTTATTTTTTTTGTTTGGGTTTTTTTTTTCCTGTTAGAGTATTTTTGGAATTTGCTCAGATGCTGTTCTTTTAATAGACATCTTAATATTCCTCAAAAGTAGTTATCAGAAACAACAGTGTGCAGTTACTAACTCATGGATGTGGAATTATATTGTTCAAGGTGAAAAACCATTTCAGTGCAGTCAGTGCGACATGCGTTTCATACAGAAGTACCTGCTACAGAGGCATGAGAAGATTCATACTGGTGAGTATATAGTGCCTTGAGTATCTTTACTGGCGTGCTTAAAAACTGTTTCCTTAACTCAGGCAGCATTCCTGGTAATAAGTTTGCAGCCTAAAACCCTGTTTTAGTTTGGTTTAAATTAACAGATGTTATGAAACTTGAAAAAAATAAATCAGTTTTGTGCTTTCAACTTGTTCCACTTTTCCTTGGCTGTGAGGTGAGCATAAACTCTAGTAAGCAGATCTGAAAGTAGTGTTCTATAAATAACCCTAGAGTAGCAAATCCTGAAGTTTGTGCATTCATGAAAGTCAAGGTTTGTTAAGCAATTCTGTCTTTAGTTGTATCAAGTTAATTCAGGCAGTGGGAACTTCCAAATTACATTTCATTAGATTTATTTATTTACTTACTTATTTGTTTAGGAATTTGATGGAAAAGTGCCAGGACTAAAATGGCCAAAATGCCTAACCCCAAAGGTATTAGTATCAGCTTTACTTTTCTCCTGCCCCTTCTAATTAAAAAAAAATAAGAAATTAAGGTTTAATTCAGAAGTGTTTCAAAAATAAGAGCCTTAGTTTAAAAATCTGTGATATAGGTCATATAAGGCCCTAAGTTTGAAGCCAAAGAGAGGTAAAGTTTGTACATGTTTATTTTTATCTTCTTGCACCGCACAAAACCACATTCTTGAACAGGTTTGGCTTCATTGGGTTTTTGGCATTTTGGTGCATGGCCTTTCAATCCCTCTTTAAATATTTTGTAATATAGTCCCTTTGGACTAGATGCCAATTTCTCAGCCTCTTTTTCAGAAAAGCAGAGCTGTTGAATGTGCACAGTGTTTCTTGGCTGTAGCATTTAAATGGATATGGAAGCTACTAACACGCAGTGCAGTGTGTGCATGTGTAAGAGTGAGAAAAAACTCCACAAAATTAATTTTCAGAGCAGTGTACAGGGAGTTACATGCACAAATGCCCTCTTGTTTATGGGATTTTTGTATCCTACGTTGCCATGAGTCCAGACTAAGTAGGTTTCCTTCAGCCAGGCAGCCACAGAAGAGTCTTCCATTCTTCTGTCCAGTGTCTTTGTTCTGCTCCTAGTCTTTCCTCGGGCTTTGAATTGGTGAACCATGCTGCCTCTACTTTGTGCAGATACCATTCTTGAAAAGAATGCTCATTCATTCTCTCCCATCTATCTGCCCAACCCCTCCTGCCCAAAAGGCAAAAATTTTAAGTGCAGTCTTCACATTTTTTTGAAATTTGTTTTGTTGTTTGTTTGTTTTTTTTAATGAGGATTATTCCCCATACATGGCTTTGAAAATGAAAGTCTGGGCAATGTAGTTAATTCAGACTTGACTGCAAACATTTTATAAATGGATTTAATTATCTTTTAAAACTCAGCTTCTAACTTTAATGAGAATTCTGTGTTGATTGTAAGCTAGGGAGGGAGGGAGTGAGTGGTGGTGGTGGGGCTGCAGGTTTTTTGCCAGTTCTTATATATGTATAGGTCTTTGTTCAGCAGAGAAAAGGGTGCCTAAATTTAAACAAATTAACCACGTTGTTATCTGACTTTTTAAGGTAACCATGTTTTCTTCCTTTCCTCATCATCCTGAGGTATAGTTTGGTTGTTTCTCATAAAATCAAAGGCAGTGCTTTTGTTTAAATTGCTGAATTGTGGGTGACTTCCTTGGTGACAACTAGTAGGTGGTTAGGAGAAAACATCCAAGACCCAGCTTCTGGGAGTGGAAAAAACTTTTTTGAAGTCTGCTCAGTTAGCAAGTATTTGATTAATGCTTAATTTTTGGCTTGGCTCAGTTACAGTATAGCTAATTTGCATTCTACATACCTGTCTGTGCTTTCACTGCCACGTGATAATAACCACTGCTGGGCCTTAGCTGTCTGTGTAGTTACTCTGTTGTTTAGGACTGCACAATTGAACCCATCCAGAGAAGCTGAATTTCCAGCTTGCTTCTCTCACCAGAAAATGAGCAGTGTTTTAGAAGTCAACGAAAGCTCTCTTTGTATTATTCATACCCTTTTAAGAACTACTCCTTATAAATACAGTACTTACACTTTTTTCTCTTCATTTTGCATTTTTATCTCTGTGAATGACCACTTTTAGAACTAGCTTTTGCGCAGTGTTCAAAACACTGATGAAAAGGACACTTCACAATCTTTTAAAGATGTTTATCAATTTTGTTTTTCAATTTATTTTAAGCCAATTGAAGACAGTGATAATGCTAAGAATCCCCATTTTATACCAGTTACAAGCCCTGAATTTGCAGGTGCTCCAGCTAGTTCTGGCATGATCTGAATTCAGTTCAAATGAAATGTTACAAGGGAGTTAGGAATCAATCAATGAACAGCCTTATTCAGTGTAAATAATTAAATAGTTGCATCTAAAAGCAGACATTGCATTAATATAAAATTCACTTACTAGAAATAATAGTAGAGGAGGACAGCAGGGCTAGAACCCTGCTGCTAAACTTGTCACTGATGACACAGAAAATCACCATTTCACTTGTAAGAGATGGAAGAGTCATTGGTACACAAATATTTTCACGCTTTGAGTTTACTAGGCTCATGGAGATGCTGAATGTTGTTTTTTTCCCCCAAATATGTCTGCTTTCTTTTTGCTTAGAGATGTTTTTCTCTATACCTTGACCATTCACGCATTCTTGTGTCCTAATTCTGTAACCCACCCTATGTTCCATTTTAAACAGGAAAAAATGAGATAACATTAAAAAAAAAATAAAGCATCATTTGGTCTACCAATTCAGGCATCTTATTATTCACTCATGTTGCCCCCCTCTCCTATATTTTTTTCTGTCTTAGGCAAAATAGAAGTTATAATATACCAGTTTGGATTATAAAATGCCTGGAAGCTTATATTTGTTACAGCTTTCACACTGTATTTGTGTGACACTCTATAAATTATTCTTTTGCTCATTTTTATTAGATTTCCAACACAGGCACAAATTATTGTATTTTAAAATTTTTGCCTTCTTAAAACCCCATTTATTTATTTATTTATTTATTCATTTATTCATTCATTCATTCTACTTCTGATTCTTTACCACTTGCCAGGAAAATATGTCCTGGATTCTCCCTGCTTTAGGAAAAGGTTGTTACTAGTGATGATTTGCCATAGATCCTGTTTGAAAAGTAGAACAAAACTGCAGAAGGCATCTGAATTTTCAGGCTTCTGCTAGGGAGAAATTATTATAAGAAGCATATCTTCATGTTAATTTTTAATCTTTCTCTAGCATTATCTCCCATATGAAGATTAAAGCAAAAATTAAGTAGGGTATCAGTATTATGAGGTATTTCTTAATCTTTCTTCCAGAGTACTCTGTAGTTATATTAAAAAATAGAATTTTCTGTGTTAGGTTGAGTAATTCAAGGATAGCATCCCCAGACTTTTCTTCCTGTTGAGACATGCCCAGAGGTGTCTTCCTGTGCATTCTCAATGTCTCTAAAATAGCTGAACCCCCTTTGGCCCGATTTTAAGCCATGAAATGGAAGTAGGTAGCTGGAAAAGTCTTCTGCCAGCAAATAGCCAGCTTGAGTAGACAAATGTTAAGAAACTGTGTAATCATTCATTTACAGAAATGAGTAAAAGGCCGAAGGTAAGTATATTAGTGAAGTGTTCTGCGTTTCCTAATATAGTAGGCTCCATAGAAGGCTGTTCAGAGCTACAAGAAGACTAAGCTGCCTTGTTTCTCTGACTTAGTTTTGGCTTCTCTAAGGCTCAGGATAGTTTTCATCCCAAACAGATGCTCTTTTCTCTAAAACAAGTCTAAGTGTGAAAGCAAACTCCCAGACAACATAAGGAGAGTTGTTTGAAGCAGTGATTTAAAAGAAACACAAAGTAGAATAGTGGAGCAAAGGGAAAGAAAACAAGGATTAAGTAGTTGTCTTTGTAAATGGAAGCATTCCCATGTATTAAACAAGAACAAGATTAAATGTCTTGCCTCATCTTTAAAAGTGAAGACAAGGATTGAAATTTGATTCAGAAAGTCTCAATAGACTTGTTGCAAGTAAAACATCATAGTAGTAGGAGTGCCTAATGAATAAAGATAACATGAGAAATTAAACTCCAGTTTGAAAGTTAATAAATAATCCAGAGAGGAGGATTTCCTTATAGACATTAAGAGAGGATTATATGACAGGTGTTACAATTTAGAAAGGGTGCTGAAAAAAACAAAATTTTATGGTGATTATTAATAAGCAATAAATGGTAGAAGTTATTCTCCAACTAAATACAAAGAAAGAGGTAGAATGCTGAGGTTGTGAGTCTGTAGAAAAATAATGGATTGAAGATGAAAGATCCTAGGTAATATGATGCAGGAGAAAATAAACTGAAATAATTTCATCCAAATAAGGGATTGACTGAGAGGTAAGAGTCAAGAGTTGGAAATAGGACATAAGCTTATAAAGACAGAGATTTACAAATTGCTTTGAATTAAGAAGGCTGAAACTCTGGGCATTAATGATCTGACTAGGATGAAATGTGTAGGTGAAACAGATATTTTCCCTTCTAGTTTCTATAAATGCTGCTATGTTATTTTAAGACACTGTATTTCCATTGGTAGGAGGAATGGAATATAAACACTTCTAAGTAATAACGCAAAAGTTACAAACCTTTTTGATAATTATTAGTAATAAATTAATAAAATTAGTTCATAAAATATTTTTTAAAGAGTAAAACTACCTCAGAAAAAATAGAAATAGTCTACATATTTATGGAAATAAAAGGTAGATGGTTCTATCCCAGAAGTCCATGCAGTACATATCCAGCATAAAGAGGATGTTGACAGGCACTGCTAAGGCAATCCCTGATCTGTCAGCTCAGAAGATTTTATAGTAACTGTTAAGAGGGGAATGATCACTGTTGTTCAAGCTGTATTCTCTTCAATAATAGTGAGCTAACAGTGTTCAGCAAAACTAACTTTTTGAATGCACATGGAATTTTTAGGTCTTGTCAAGGAAATCTAGAAAGTAAAAACATCAGAGAGAAGATGTAAGGCAAAAGTTAAAAGAAATAAAAATAGAGTTCCTCCATGTTCTGAAAGAATCATTGCAGGGCTTCTTTGTGAGGAAAAAATAAGAGGAGAACTAAAGGTGAGTTCAGGGCAATGGATGGTAGCTGAACTAATATTTCATGAAAGTAAAATACCAAGAGCAAAACAACCAAACAGAAGAACCAGTAAGCATGCAAATAGTGATTCAGCTATGGAAGATTCTTGTTTTCAGCTTAATTTTTAAAAATAAAATAATTTTCAATTGTTACTGTTTTAAAAGAAATGTAAATTTAGGTTCCAGCCAAAATAGATTTTTTTCTGTCAGAGCATACAGATAAAGGGAAAGAATATAAAAGAAAAACAGAAAAATATTAAATTTAAAGAGCTTGGAAATGCATAAATCTCCTGTAGTAAGGATGGGTTTGAGTTAATGAGTTGGTGAGAGAATTGAGATATTTTTATGCAAATGCCTGACCCCCAAAAAATATGTAGTTGAGGAAGGCTAACTTTGCAGTTCTTAATTTGTTAAAGATAGATAACCTCTCCTACCTTAGAAAGAGGGTAAGAATTTGGTTTTAAAGATGGTTGTAGGTTTTTGGTCTAAAGGCTTAAAATAATTTTGAGGCATCAGCTACTGAACATTGGGAAAATAGTGCTGTGAGCAAGCCCTGTGCTGTTTTTAGTTGCAACAGACTAAATCTTTTTTAATTCTTATAGAAAATGTACTATTTGATGTGGTAACTGTATGGAAGAACATTGGTTTACTTTTCTAGTTTAACATTGCTACATGTTCTTCATCAGGGGAAAAGCCATTTCGTTGCGATGAGTGTGGTATGAGGTTTATCCAGAAGTATCACATGGAAAGGCACAAAAGAACTCACAGCGGAGAGAAGCCTTACCAGTGTGAATATTGTTTGCAGGTAAGAGGACTTTGTGAAGTCTTTCCCAGTTGAAAAACATAACACCAGTCAATTTTCAAGTAGCCCAGACAGGACTTTTCTCCAGGTGTTGTAGTCACATGCATGCAAGTAATGAATGAGTTATTTTCAGTTTTGGTGCATAGGTGGAGCAGGGTCACAACTGTCTGTACTTGGGTTTATCGATTAATATGCTGTTGTGTGCCACTTTGTTAGAAATTGGTAAATTGGATGAATCATCAAGTTAATTTGTTATCAAAAAGAAACCATAGAATCATAGAATGGTTTGGGTTGGAAGGGACCTCCAAAGGTCATTAGAATCACAGAATGGTTTGGATTGGAAGGGACCTCCAAAGGTCCAACCCCCCTGCAGTGAGCAGGAGAATCCTCCACTAGATCAGGTTGCCCAGAGCCCTGTCAAGCCTGACCTGGATTGTCTCCAAGGATGTGGCTTCAACTACCTTCTTGGGCAACCTGTTCCAGTGTTCACCCTCATGGTAAAGACTTTCTTCCTAAGGTCCAACTTGAATGTCCTCTTCTCTGATTAAAACCATTGCCCCTCATCCACACCTTTGTTAAGAGTCCCTCTCCAGCCATCCTGTAGGTCTCCTTCAGCTGGTGGAGGTACTTTTCATTCTAATACATTCATTTTTCTATAATAATAATGACAATATTTTGCAGTATTTCTCCAGGACTGACCGTGTGTTGAAACATAAACGTATGTGCCACGAGAACCGCGACAAGAAACCGAACAGAAGTGCCACCAAAGTTGGCTTTTTGCCATCAGAGGAAGATTCTGGTTTCTCCACGCCGATGAAAGACAGCTCCTTGCCAAAGAAGAAAAGGCAGAAATCAGAGAAATCAAAATCTGGAGATAAGGAAGGTATGGATAAATCAGAACAGAAGAAGGACAAAAATGACTATTTGCCTTTGTACTCTTCTAGTACTAAAGTAAAAGATGAATACATGGTAGCGGAATACGCTGTGGAGATGCCACATTCTTCGGTGAGCGGAACGCACTTAGAAGAAGCAAATTCTGGAGAAATACACCCACCTAAGCTCGTTCTCAAAAAAGTTAACAGCAAGAGGAGTCTGAAACAGCCACTTGAGCAGAGTCAAACCATTTCACCTTTATCTACATATGAAGACAACAAGGTTTCAAAGTATGCCTTTGATCTTGTGGATAAGCAAAGTTTACTGGACTCTGAAGGTAATGCTGACATCGATCAAGTTGACACATTACAGGAAGGGCCCAGTAAACCTGTACACAGCAGCACTAATTATGATGATGCAATGCAATTTTTAAAGAAAAAGAGGTATCTACAAGCAGCTACTAATAACAGAGAGTATGCCTTGAATGTAAGTACCATAGCATCTCAACCTTCAGTAACACAGGCAGCTGTGGCCAGCGTCATTGATGAAACGGCTACAGCCTCAATATTAGACACACAGGCGCTGAATGTTGAAATTAAGGGTAACCACGACAAAAACGTCATTCCAGATGAGGTACTGCAAACTCTGTTGGATCATTATTCTCACAAGGCTAATGGACAACACGAGATATCTTTCAGTGTGGCTGACACTGAGGTGACCTCCAGTATATCAATCAATTCTTCTGAAGTGTCTGAGGTCACTCAGTCTGAGACAGTTGGAACAAGCTCTCAAGCTTCCTCATCAGATAAAGCTAGTATGTTACAGGAATATTCAAAATTTTTGCAGCAAGCTTTGGACAGAACTAGCCAAAATGATGCCTATTTGAACAACCCGAGCCTTAATTTTGTGACTGATAACCAGACTCTTACAACACAGCCAGCA
The DNA here is from genome assembly GCF_015220805.1 of Pogoniulus pusillus. NCBI lineage: Eukaryota > Metazoa > Chordata > Aves > Piciformes > Lybiidae > Pogoniulus > Pogoniulus pusillus. Next base: position 13,089,711 of record NC_087265.1, read on the forward strand.
TTTCCTTCCATGGAGAAGGTCTACACATCTATACCTGTCAACAGCTTTCGATCAGGAATGAACTCTCCACTAAGAACAACTCCAGACAAGTCTCATTTTGGACTAATGGTTGGTGACTCGCAGCACCCTTTTCCCTTTTCAGGTGATGAGGCAAATCATTCTTCTTCCTCCTCTACACAGGACTTCTTGGATCAAGTAACTTCTCAGAAGAAAGCAGAGGCACAACCTGTTCATCAAGCATATCAAATTAGCTCTTTTGAGCAGCCCTTTAGAGCTCAGTACCATGGGGCAAGAGCTGGAATATCATCTCAGTTTAGCACTGCCAATGGACAGGTGAACCTTCGGGGACCAGGGACAAGTGCTGACTTCCCAGAATTTCCCTTGGTGAATGTAAACGATAGCAGAGCTGGGATGACTTCTTCACCTGATGCCACAACAGGCCAGACTTTTGGCTAAGAAATCTTTGTAAATAATATTGGCACTTTAGAACACATTTGTCAAAAGAGGGTTGCTCTGTATAAGATGGAGTTCTGTACAGCTTTTAAGAGCGCTACGTTAAAAGCAAGCTGATATTAGCAAGACCAATAACTGCTTCTTTCTTTTTTTCTGATTTTTTTTTGGGGGGGGTTTGGTTGGTTGTTGTTTTTTTTTTTTGGTTGTTTGGGTTTTGGTTTTGTTTTTTTTTTTTTTGCCTAGTCAACAGTCATTGAACTGCCTAATGTTGGTGACCCTATCAAAGGCAGTTTATTATTCACTTGTTTGAATCCAGACAATATTTTACCTTCTATGAAATTTTAAATAAAATCCCCAGGTAAGACTTTACCCCAGTTTCCTCACTGGTATCCTTGTACACTTTTTGGGAGGACAGTTTATTGTTTGATACTATTCATACTGTCATTTCCAAGCTTGTCAGCATAGTCATTGCTCTTCAGCAGGGAATCAACGCGTACTAAACACACAGAATAAACAAGTTTCAAAATCAAGCAAATAGGCCTTTAAAAGATGACATTTTCTAGGAAAATAATCTTTCTTCTATCTCTTTCAAAAATAATTTTAGACCATGTGCCCTTTATTCCTGCTTTGAATTACCTATGAGTTGTGTTTGGAGGAAGAAATGAATTCTGATAGACTAACTACTATTTAAAAGTCTAATTAATGTAAAACACTTTAAACACTGTTTTTTTTGTTAAGCAAAATGCCTAACTGCTAAAGCCTTTACTTCATTCCTGGAGTAATGTGTATTTCTTTGTACCCAGATGTAACTTTTTAATGACTTTTTGACACGCAGATACCAAGATGTTGAAGTTTTAGTTAAAGTCCTCTGTTCCCCGTTGCATAATGCTTACACAAACTGCGTATTCCAAGGTTTAAAAGCTTAATTGTACCTTACCCTACATATTCATGATAATTAACACAGAGCACTTAGACAACTTGATAGTTTTTGGTTTCTCGAAAAGTAAAACCCCTCTTTAGGGTTTGATACGGTTGCGTCATTTTCATCTCATACAGCTCCAGTAATTCTTTCCAGTTTTCTCGCGATTGGGTATCCTTAGCTTCTCTAAAAACTGTTTTAATTCTTTAATGCCTAGCATTTTGGCAGTTCAGATCATTAAATTTATCAAAGTCTCCCTGAAAGCTGAAGAAGTGGGCATTCAAGTTCCCTATCTTTTTAGTGTTTGCTTAGTGAAAGTCATTACGATTTTACCAACCAAAAAATAGTGCTAGTCAACAGGATTTCTTCTCTTTTCTTTTTCTGGCATAGGCAAGAGTGATCAGAGGTTTTTGTTGCATTTCACAGTATAAATAAACTACAAAGTTTATCCCTGTACCATGAATATGGGTTTTTTAATAGTACTTTGTCTTGAAGTATACAGTATGGTACGATAAGTAGTTCTGTGTGCATTTTTAAGGTGGTAAGATTTGAGTAGCATAACTATTGTGTAGTTTAATTTAACAAGTTACAGGTTTTTGAACTGTATGTTCATTCTATTGCACCTTCCCTAAAGGGACACTGTCTGGTAGTTTAAGGCAGTTTAAGCCTGATGTGGGCTGATTAACCAGGGAGAAAAAAACAAACAAACAAACCACACACACATGTCTATGTATAGGTATGTATGTATATGGTGATTTTTACTTTAAAAATAGGATTGCGTACATCCTCTGACAGCACTATTGCTAGCTGGTATCCCTCAGATGAAGCCATCAGCTAGGAGAAAAGACTGTGTCTCGAGGGGCCACAATACCTTCTGTCCTTTAAGAAAGGACATGCAACATTTCCCATCTCTTTCCAAAGCAGTAGCAATATTTTTCTAGATCTTCATTACTAGGAAACCAATCCCACTCTGTCTCCTTTCCCTTACGGTAGCACAATTACAGCACTGACTTCACCTGGTACAGCTGAGGGAGAAAGTGCATTGATTATCCATAGCTTGCTTTATATGTTCACAAAAAAATGCAATTTATGTAAACTTCTAACTTGATACTTCTGTATAAGAAAACAAGTTCTGGTTTAATCATTGACCCTGTGTGTAATATAGGAAGCCGTTTCGGCGTGCTATGGTTAATGGTAATTTTGTCTAATACTTGGCCCTGTGTTAAGAAGAATGAACATCAAGGAAGGAAAGTAAATTCCTTATGGATTATTAATGATACATGTAAAGAAAAATTTTTGGAAAGAATATTTTTAAACTGATTCATGTCTCTCTGTTGTTCTTTTTTTCCTTTACGGCTGGTTTGGGTTTTGTGACTTGCCATTCTATGTTGCACAGACATAATACATACGTCTCTTGTATCCCAGGAAGCCACCTCTTGTAATGCATGTTTTGGTTTCAGTATATTTCATTTTCATGACATCCTAGCTTGTGCTGCCTGAATAATACCGTGTTGGCATCTTTGTTCTGACATCCTCCTGTTGCAAGTAGATGGCCATTAATAGTAGTATTGGTTAAATACAACAAGCAGCAAAGGCTATTTTTGTTTTTTTTTTTTTTTAAATTAAAAAGGCTAAATTATTACTACTCTTCTCTGGCACCGTAGGGAGGCAAGAGGAATAAAGCCTCTCCCTAAGAAGATTGACTCAGCTCTCTTTAAAAAAGTAGTAGGAGAGGGTAGCTCTTACTCCATGCCATCTTCACACATAGGAATCACTGCTTGGGTGCATAAGAGAGCAAGCTATTGCACAGAGTGAAGGGACTTCTCTTCCCTGGAGCAAAGGGAGAATTGTCTGAGCAACTGTTATTCCTAATGTCATAGCGCATTCCTTAGCCTGCAGCTGAGCCATTGCAGCCTTAGGACAGGTTGTGAAGTCGCCATCCGGCCCACAGGGACTATTTCATAGGCTACTCCCACGTGTACAATTAAGGCAGTGGTGTGAGTAGATGATCCACTGATGCTTGGAGCTTTCTCTGCTGGAGGAGTTAACCAAATATACTGCATTATTTCCTGAGTACCTGCCTTTTCATTCTGGAATCAGTATTGCTGTAGTTCTGGGAGGATTTGACCATGTAAAAGCTCTTGCTTGTTTAATAATTAAGTTATTTAACAATATTTTCCATTGCTCATGTTTTGCTGCTTCTTTTAATCTTCTACAGATGCAGACTTTTCATTTTGATTTGGTCAGTGTTGATTTTTGTTTGTTTGTTTTCCATATATGTCTGGCAAAAAGTGACTTTGTTTTTGTCTTCTGTCTTGTACTGATATTGTTCAGTCGGTCAGCACGAGGTGAGCGTTTCTATTCCGCAGAGCTAACAACAGACGTTCTTACTTAAAGGCCATGCAGGCACTAAGTAAGTGTGTGTGTGTGTGTACACAAGGTGGAATTTTTTGGGGATATCTCCTAGTGATAGAGCAATGGTAATTTTTTTTAAAAGAGGAAATTGCTGACATTTATTACCAAATTATATATATATACACAATACCTGTGTGTGTATACATATATATATATATATTTGCACATATTAATAGGCCATATTTGGGTCCTGAACTACTTGACAGTGTCCCTTTTAGCATGAATCCTTTGATATGTTTTACCATTAATATAACAGACAATGAAGGAATCAGCTTGTAATGGTATACTAATAGGCATTTGCATTTTTCTTAATTTGATTTGAGAATGAATTAATCATAAATTACAAGGTTTGGGGAGAAGGATTAACCATGTGTATTACTGTATGTTGGTTTACAAATAACATCAAAACGATTTAAATTGGATGATAAAGGAACTATGTTTATGATCTCGTGTCTCCTAGTGTTGTCTTTAGGAAAATTGTGTTTCAAGAAGAAAATAGAATGAGAAAGTATTCATGTGAAATAACACTTGTGTTATTTTTATAATGTACTTGTCAGGATTTTTGGATGACTTTTAGGAGCTTTTCATTGTTAACTGAGAAGTACAGTAAAATCTTGCTAATTCGCTGACCGCTCATCAGGGCATCCCCTAGGTTTATACATCCCCCATGGTCTCTCCCCCACCTCTCTGCAATGGTCTAAAAAGTTCTGTAGTGAGGTCTCCCGTTAGTAACACTGTACTACTTCACCCGAGTATACTGCAGAATCCTTAGGAGTATACTGGGAGCTACAAGAAGTATTGAAAACTAAATTGCAGTTGTCAAAATAAATGAACAAAGTGCATTTTGTGACGTGACATCCTTGCTTCTATTGCCTGCTTCTTCACTACTTTCAAATTTGTCATTTGTAAAGGGTTTCTAAGGCACTGCTGCGAATTATTTGGGTTCTACTGTAACTTTTGAAGTTTATTCTGAAGTATTCATGTTCTCCTGTGGAAACTTTCCACTTGGACAGATACCTTATATTCCATGCTTGTTCAAAATATTTTTATAGTGTTTGCATCCTATGTAGTATCTCTTTGAAATGAAGCAGAATATTTGGATGAGTCCTCTCTGAATTTTGCAGCTAATGGATTACTTTATGTACCTACATTTCCTAACTAAATTTTCTTGGTTTTGAAAGCTTTGACTTTTAAATTTGATTTTTTAAAATTTTTTTTTTAAGTCTTCTTTGCTTCCTTATTTCAATACCGTTACAAATTGCAGGGAAAGTGCTGATGCTCCTGGGAGTCCCATTTGGAAGTTTTAACAGGCAGAAATAGCTTCTGCAGTCGGTACCAGTACACATGTGAACTTTCAAATTACATGGCTGGTACTGAAGCAAACGAGTTAAGGTCACAGTTTCCTGGTGTTAAATGTTTTACTAAACTGAAGCCTTGTAACTTTGAAAGTTCATTCAGCTTACGGTAATGCATGTTTATGTTAGGCGTGTAATGCATTTAGCTAAAACTCACTTTGCAAAGGACAAGTACTAAGAAAGTATTTACTGCTGATGAAAAGAAATGTCTTCAAAGTTTTTAAACTTTCCTTCAGCTGTAAATTGCTTCATGTCAGGGAAATAAATTTGTAGTCGCTTTTGCTCTACTCTGCATATAAAAACTTGTTTCCTTTTTAAAATGACAACTTTTGGTAGGAAACACAAACTGAGGCAAGCAAACATTTCTAAGAGTTGTTTCTTGCTTTCCTTAATCCAATGGATGGAAAGGTAATATTGTGTAAACAACATTGTTTTATTTTTTTATGCAATATCATGCTGTAAATATGATTTATCAAATAAGGATGTACCTATGATTGAATCTTTGATTCTACACAGCTAGAGTTTATATATAAATATAAATGTGTCTTGACAATCAAGGACTTATGTCAGTCTTCCTTTATAACGTTTCTTATTGTTATGCATTCCATTTGTTTGACTTGAGTATTTGTATTGTCTGTAAAGTATGTAATGTTTTTATAGCTTGTTTGAAAACAAACAAACAAACACAGAAAGAAAAAGCCTGTAAATACCTACGGACTGATCACAGTACCGCTCTGTTGGAAGGCATATGATGATGTACTGTTTGTAAGCAATAATACAGGACAGTGCTGACTTTACAAGTAGCATAAGGATAAGTTCCAAAAAAAAATACCTTTGGGAGATAATAGCCTTGTTTGAGTTAATGAATATTCTTAATCATTTCTTTTTTTATAAATAAATTCAAATGTCCTCCTGCTGGAGTATATAACATTGTTTACACAGCACAATTTCAGTCACAGAGGGGACAGCCTTTAGATCAATGGCTTCATCCGTACACCCTTTGAGTAAGAAAGGAATGGCTTGGCTGCACTTCTGCAAGATGAGGAAGACTGCAAAAGTTGAATAGCTATGTCTCTAAGGGATGTGAGATATTATTCTGCTTCTGTGCCGATTCCTGACAATTTCTCTACTTAAGTTTGGAGTCTTTAAGTCCTGATACTGAACTGCTGAGGCTTGGGCCTCCAGTAGAAAGGAGCAGTTATCTTCTTATTTCATGTGCAGATAAACAGTGAACAACTTACAAGTCACCTCTTCCTTTGGGTTGTGTATTTTTCAAGTTACGAGCTATGAGATGATGAGATGAGTTTATTCTGATAAATAAACTAAATATCAAACTTATAGTTTGAATTGAATAGGTATTAGACTGTACAGAGCAGCGTAACTATTTGAACAGTCACTGCTTTAGAACCTCCCCTGCCCCTCCCCCCAATCCCAATTTCTAAATGTATATGACCTACATTTTATAGAAAAGGAAAAAAAAAACAGTTTTTAAATGCTAGTCATTTATATAATACGTGCTTTGAAGGATTTGCTAGTCCACTTCTGTCACTTTTAGTACACTGGTATCTTTTATATGTAATGTATGCTTTTTATTATTGTAGTAAAGCATTTCAGTAGGAGGAATTTTGCAACAGTACAAGGGGGTTGAAATTTTCATTGTCAGAAATGAATTATACTGGACTTTGTCTGTGTAATTTTTGTCTTTCTTTTTAATGCTGTCCGGAAGGGAACTTGGTATTCAATAAAGCAAGTGACCTCCTTTTATTTTGAAGGCATACTATGTAGTGCTGAATTGGATCTGGAAATCTGATGAATTTGAAGATAGAGAAATTAGTACAAAATCTAGTGTACAGAAGAAATTGTATTACCAAAAACCTGATGATATATAGCGGAACACTGTTACAGTCTTATTTCTGGCATAGTGTTATTTTTCCTGAAGTCTTTATGCCTTCTTTGTATTTCAGTTAATTAAAAAAAAAAAGAAAAGGAAAAAAAAAAATCCATACAGATGAATTTAGGATAATAGGTTTGTTTCAATGATTATGCAGTATTTCTTTATCCTAGAATCTCTATTCCGTCCCTTTATTATCAGATAAAAGACCACAACCTGAATTCCATCATTAAAAGTATGTAAATAGGTGAGAGATGGTTTTGTAGGCACCTAAAGAAGTATGAATTTGTATATTCCTTCATGTTTCTGACAGAAATCAGTATATGAGTCTTTCTTTATGCCTGTGAAATGAGGAATTTCCTGGTATCGAGAGTGTGTGTGTGTGTGTGTGCGTGCATGTACATGAATGATGATGTTTGGGCCTCATGGCAAAAATGATACAAGTATAAAAGGATTTAACATAGTTCAACACGTGACTTACATTTAATATGTAAAAGAAACATTTAAATTTCATAATTAAAAAAAAAAAAAAAAAGGACAAGAATAGTTTTGCAGGAAACAAAACTATTTGGATAGCAGGCTTGACCAAATGGATTTCTTTGGTTAAACCTGATATATTTTAAATGATTCTATTTCTGCCTTTATTTCTACCCTAGAAGCAACTTAAAATATTTTGGGAGTTACTCTTCCTGTTCATTTGACTGTGAGTGTAATTTATATCATGGTTTACAAATTGTGGCATGAAGGATTGGATTGTTTTTATCTGTATAAAACAATGAAAGATTGCTCTTTTTTTTTTTTTGGCTCTTTTTTTTTATATATACATAATCATGGTGAATGATATTGTATTCTTAGGATTGATTTATTCATTAAGTGACTTAATGAGTTTCATCACTTTTGACATTATTGTTTTCTTATGGTTAACTTAGGCTTTTGGGGGTTATAACACCCTTCTATGTATTGTGATACTAAGGGAAGTTCTGTTTTTGCTTTATTTTTAATTAAACTAATAGTTTGATAATTTATATTTGCAAATGATGCATTTTAAATGTGGTCACTTGCTGTTTGAAAAATAAAAAAATATAGAATACTGTTTTATGAATAGACTTAGCAGTATTTTTCATGTTAGACCACCTAAAAACCTCTGCTTTCCTACGGAGACAGATGAAGGCGTATCACGCGCTGTCATGCAACAACCGAAGTGAATACTTCCAGCAGTGAAATGAAATATATAACTATTTAATTTGAGACATTCAAAACTTGCTTGGGCTTTTTTCCCCCCTTTGGATCTCCTCCTTGCCTCCTTTAGTTATGGAAGTCAGAGGATCTAACCTTAATTTTAGTCCTGGTCATTTTAAAGGATTGCAGTGGAATCGCTTTAATGGAAAGCCCAAGTGTCAGAGCAGCTTTCGTTTTGTGATTTTGCTTTGCACTAGAGAGAATTTCTTAGTGCCAGCAACACTTCATGCAACTGAGAAGCAGGATTTTGGTTTAATCTCAGATCTAAGACTGGTGAACTCGATTACTTGGGATTCCAGCTCTACTGGACAACAATATGCAGCATGCACACTACATCTTTTTGTAGCATGTAGTATATGGAGTATTTGTTACATTTTTTTTTTTCTATCATTGAAGCAAATAATCACATTTATGCACTTACAAAACCAGAACTGTGACCCATGGCATTAGTTATGTGCACCTTCATTTACTAGTGTGCTAAAGGCATTGTTCTCCCTGAATCTTATGGTAGAGGACCTTTCTGATACACCCTTGATTTTTATGCAGTGCATGGATCTGTTGATTTTATTTTGTGTAGCAAGTTTTTTGTATAAGAGAACACTGTAAACAACTGCACTATACCTTTTAACGAGAAAACCTAGTGAAGCTCTCCATTAAGACTTGAGTGCTGCAGAACGAGCTGGGTGGCTCTAGGATGTCAGTGCCTCTGCTCCGTGTGGGTACAGCCCCAGTCCTAGAGCCTGCACCGTCACCACTTGGATGTTGTCCACCAGCCACTTCAGAGAACCTCTGAGCAGCAGTGCCTGCACAAAAGGAGCCTTTCATCTGGCCTTAGCCTAATGCCTTATGCCTTCTGAGGATGTTTAACCCAGATGACTGAGTATGCGTGGTGGCAGAGAAAGGGCACTCAAGAGATTTGTTCTGGTGCCTTACTCAGGGGCCAGCAGCTCTAGCATGGGTGGCTGCAGACAGTCGCAAGGTCCTAGCAGATTAAATCAGTGCAGACATTCTGAAATTGGCCTTAGGGAGGCTGCCCCTTACTCATTCCCTTTCGGCTGTGGGAGGCTATAGGCATTGCTCATAGTGCCTTTACATGCTCCTGAAGTATAGAGTGAATACAGCAGCATGACTTGGTTTCAGTATTACACCAGTGCATGTGTTTTAAAGGTGTTTCTTAAAACAGCCTGTCAAGAACTTAACATGATTCATTAACATCCAGCCAGCACAGTAGCTACTTGTAAAGGGTTCATGTTGAATAGCTCTAACTTGAGGGTGCATTGTGCAATATACCTACAAGTATATAGGGTCTGTGTGTCCTCACCCACTCTGCCTGTATTTAGCCTTGTCATGGTCGCTGACATTAGTTATGCAGATTTTTATTTGGTTTAAGTATGCAGTGGAAGGAAAAAAAAACAAACAAATAGTTTCTGATTATTTCAATACTGTGATTAAAATTGTCAAGTAGAAAAGTGATGCTGAAAAGACATCTTTCAATATTTTGATGTTTAAAAGATTTGCCATAGTCTACATTTTGTGTTGAGTGAGAAAAAGAATCCATTTAAGTAGCCTTTTTTTTTTTTTTGTTCAAGGAGAAGGAAATATTTTTTTTTCCTGTTAAAAAGACTATTTGCTTATTTAGAAGGCTTAAAAATAGTTATCTCTCTTTCTGAAATTAATTTTTTTGCACTGCACAGAAGAAACTATTTTGTATCTCCAGGGATAGGCATCACTCTCTGAAAGGGGAGAGATTTGGAGGTGGGTTGATTTAGGGAGGCAATCCAGGAGTGGTTGGTTTTCATCTGCGTTGCACTTGCCAGATAAACAGAAGATAGTTTCCTCTAGGGTATTGTTTACTATTTTGTCTGCTTTAGTTGTCAAGATACGAAGTTTAAAGAAGAGAGATTTCCATTGGAACAGGAGGTTAAACGGAGCCCTTGTGTGCTGTCCTTTCAGAAGCCAGCAGCCCTGCCCTGGCTGCTGAGGTAAGTTACCTCCTCCACAGCATTCCTTCCCCTTTCATATCAGGGCCTGTCTTTGGGTTTGTACCATCTCTGCTACAGCATCTGCTCCCAACTTTTGAAACTCGAAGTCAGTCAAACACATACATGTATGAATTGCTGGCAGAAGGGAAATAGTACAATGATTTGGTGAGATTCCATCTTAAAATGTATTTTGTGTGTATATCTTTTGCAGTCTAGACAACTACATGGCTTTTGCCAGTGTCAACAGCCATGCACATCATGTAAAAAACATGGGATCCAGTCCTTCCCTCCATTGTTTGTACTAATGATGCTTGTGTGGCCAGTAGGACAAGGGAGGTTATTCTGCCTCTGTACTCAGCAGTGGTCAGGCCACACCTTGAGTACTGTGTCCAGTTCTGGGCCCCTCAATTCAAGTGAGATGTTGAGGTGCTGGAACATGTCCAGAGAAGGGCAACAAAGCTGGTGAGAGGCCTGGAACATAAACCCTATGAGGAGAGGCTGAGGGAGCTGGGGTTGTTTAGCCTGGAGAAGAGGACGCTCAGGGGTGACCTCATTGCTGTCTACTACTACCTGAAGGGAGGCTGTAGCCAGGCGAGGGTTGGTCTCCCAGTCAACCAGCAATAGAACAAGGGGACACAGTCTCAAGTTGTGCAGGGGGAAGTATAGGCTGGATGTTAGGAGGAAGTTCTTCACAGAGAGAGTGATTGGCATTGGAATGGGCTGCCCAGGGAGGCGGTGGACTCAGCATCCCTGGAGGAGTTCAAGAAAAGCCTGGATGAGGCACTTAGTGCCATGGACTGGTTGACTGGATAGGACTGGGGGATAGGTTGGACTGGATGATCTTGGAGGTTGCTTCCAACCTGTTTGATTCTATGATTCCAATCTATGATACAAGCAGCTGGTTTTCTTTCCACTTGGAATCCATCTTCCTGAGCATGTCTGTGGGTTTTACACAGGAGATCTAAGGCATGTTGTGGCTTGGCTTTTGTTTGGCCAGTGGCTTTCAAGCCTCTCAGAGAAAAATGTGGCTGCCAGCTTTGTGCTGGTCTCTTGACATAAGTCAGTGTGTTGGCAGCAGCTTGGATATAGCTGCCTTCATTTAAAAGAGATAATTAATACCTTAGCTACACAGCCTGAGAAGTAAGTAGTAAGCCAGCCCAGCTATATGGGAGTGCAGGCTGTGCCACTGAACATGTTTTCACTTCTATTTACATACAGTCTTTTTTTGGGGGGTGTGTGTGTGGGGGGGGTTGTCTTTTTCCATGGTTTTGAATAGCAGGCCAGCTGATCCAATTGACCTGACTGTCCCACATGGCTGAAGGCAGGGCCCCTCTAATTCTGGCTGGAATCCCATGCATCTTGTGAAGATGTTTAGGGATTCCCTTCAGGAGGACCAGAAGCAGTTTCAGCTTGTCTGCTCTTCTTTGGGGTGATTTTTCCACTGGAAAATGGCATTTGAGGCAGCATTCTTCAGGGAGCACTTCCTTGTGATCATGTGCTGGTGCAGCGAGGACTGAAGGGGTTTTCCATCCCACTTCCTCGTGTCCTCCCCGTGCTGTATACAACTCCCTTATTGCTGTCTACAACTACCTGAGGGGTGGTTGTGGCCAGGGGGAGGTTGCTCTCTTCTCTCAGGTGGCCAGCACCAGAACGAGAGGACACAGCCTCAGGCTGCACCAGGGGAGGTTTAGGCTGGAGGTGAGGAGAAAGTTCTTCACTGAGAGAGTCATTGGACACTGGAATGGGCTGCCCGGGGAGGTGGTGGAGTCGCCGTCCCTGGAGCTGTTCAAGGCAGGGTTGGACGTGGCACTTGGTGCCATGGTCTAGCCTTGAGCTCTGTGGTAAAGGGTTGGACTTGATGATCTGTGAGGTCTCTTCCAATCCTAATAATACTGTGATCCTGTGTGATCATGTAAATAAAGCCCCAGGGTACAGCGTGGGCTGTGTGCTTCCCAGATTCTCTCCCTGTGACAGGGAAGCACCTGCTTGTCATGGCTGACACAGGGGGACCATACAGCTGGGGAAGAGAACGTGTTTTCTTGGATTTGCTTGGCCTTCCAAGACAGTTCCTTCACAGCTGAAAGGCAGGTTCTGCACAGAGGAAAAGAGATTTCCCTCCCACAGCTGAGGCCTGCTGGTCATTTATCCACCTTCCCAGGTCAGAGATACAGACTGAGTGACCACCTCTGGCTTCTTCCTGTTCCTGTGATGACTTTGATTCATCCTCATCCCTTGCCAGATGAGTTGCTTCTCTCCTATGTTTTTTCTACCATGCTGATAGTGGCACAGGCTGGTTCACTGGTACAGCTGCCATGCCTGTTGGCCTGTGTGTAGGCTCGGAGGCCTTCTCTTGCCCCTGAGCTTTCTAAACAGTGATGAGAGGGCTTCAACAGGCATGGGCCAGGTCCCAACATATTGCAGTGGTTTCTGTCTCTCGGGAATGTCCAGGCTGAGAACATAACGTTTCCCAAACATGTCACCAGCTTGTCAGGACTTTGCATTTACTCAGGGTGCAGTTTATTCACTGTACATGCTCTGTGTGTACGTGGAAGTCAGCTTGCACATTGCTGTGTTTGGCAACTGAGGAAGATGGTGCTAAGGTATGTGATAATTAACATCCATTCCACTAAGAATCCACATTTCATGGGATGTCCCAGGTCAGTAGATGCTTTAAATGTGCACCTTCTCTTGCTGGCCAATCTCTGTGCTGCTACTTTCCCTGCTTCTGGGATCCACATTTGTATCTTTGATACATCTGCATTTCCCCCTTACCTGTTCTATCGTATGTAGTCTTTTATTACATCATTAAGTCTCTTAAATCCATCTCCGTATTCCATTCTCTGCAGCAGTTTCCACTGACTGACGCTGTATGAGCTATCAAAAACCTTCCCAAATCACAGTTTGGAATGTCTGATGCTCAGGTCTGTCAGGCTTCAGATGGTCCATTTGACAGTCCCGAGGACCTTAAGGGGAAGAACTCCTGTTGATCTGTGGAACTTGTAGTGTTCATTGCTAGTTCTGAAAGCACCCAAGAATGGGACTTCGAGAAAACAATTTTAACTCTTAGTGGCATTTGTCTCCCTTGTTTTCCTCCTGGTAGAGCTAAGGTGCTCAGCATAAGGAGAGAGGATTTTTAATGAGGCCTTTAAAAAACTTTTCTCAAACAGTTTGCGGTGGTTTTCCTGGCAGGTGGTGGAGACCTCGAAGCAGTGTGGAGAAAGGCTGGTGAGTCACGCAGCCACCCTGAGCGTGCACTGGGGCAGTTTATACCATTCCACATCATCAAGTATTTGTTATGAGTAATCCAAGTTAGAGCTGCTTCCCTGGCGTTTGGGTTACCTCCTTATCGTCAAACCCTGTGCTTTTAAAGAAAGTGAGCTGCTTTGCACGTGGCTGCCACTGGAGAAGTGACAGTGGATGCCAGCTTCCAGCTTTGCTCATGTGCTGTGTCTTGGAAGAGCACCGTGCTCCTCAGGGATGTATGCAACCCTGCTGAAGGAGTGCTGTCCTCTGGGGCCTCCTGCCAGGGAGGAAAATGTTGAAAGTTGCCATGACTTAAATAGGAGCAGATGGGGACCAGTGCTGAGCACTCCTGAATTTTATGGGCAGTGCTAGGTGATTTTAACCTGTCAGTGTGGTCCCTTAGCTGGATTTTTGCAGTTGTTATTCCCGGTGGGAGGCAGGATTTCCTCCAGCAGGGGGGTGGCAGTGGCAACTGCTCCAGCAAATTTCTTCAGCTCTTGCTTAGCTTGCGTACACACGTGTAAGGACAGATGTGCCTGCGGGCTCAGTCCTTAGTGAATTAATGACTTTTAACCAGTACAGCAAATCAGAGATAGTCATGTCAGTTTTTGCATTGGACCTCAAGGTGAGAGAATCTGGTTGAACCTGTTCCTTAGTAGTTGTAAAGAGAAGGAGGCTGGAGGAGAGCTTCTGAAATATTCCAGGAATGGGATATCTGGAGGTGATATCTGCTGATTTCCTCAGGCTTGGTCCTCCTTTGGGAAGTCCTGAACTCTTCCTTTCCTTCTCCACAACTTACTATTTCTGTTCAAGTAAGGGCTTGTTTACACTTTGCAGGATGCTCTGGAAATTCAAAGTGGGTTTGCTAGATGACACAGATCTCTTGTGCGGATACTTTACTGAAAATGAAACTAGCCCTGATTCATTTTGGCTTAACTCATTTTGCAAGTAAATGAAGTCAGTGAATGCCGTTGAAGCTCTAGGAAAGGATCTAGCTGTGGATTTAACGCTATATACATGGAGACTATCCAAAATTTGTGCCTTTAGTTCCGACGGAGCTTTGCCTGCACATGGTCACAGCTTTTCCTGGCCGCCCTGCCCAGGGAAGTCACGCTGAAGAGAGTTCCTACTGGAACCAGGTTGCAGCTGCTCCTACACTGAACGGGATCCCGTTTCCCTGCGGCTGGCAGCTTTTCCTCCTGCTGAAACCTAGCAGCCATCAGCTTCATTACTAGTATTTTTTTTGTCAGACTCCAGAGGATTTCAGATTCAGTGCAGGTCTGTTCCCATACCCGCGTTACCACCGTCGCCCACGCCCGGCGATGGTGTGCCGCTGCCGAGTGCCCTGGCACCGCCGCGCCTCCTCCCCGCCTGGGAGAATAAACCGCCGCGGACCTGCTTTATTCCAAAACGTATTAGCCAGAGCCGCTCCAGGGGGTCCAGCTCTGGGCCCAGCTGCAGCACTGCCCGGCGGGCGGGGGCAGCGCTGCCCGGGCAGACGTGGCAGGCACCCGGGACCGGCCCCCCCGGGAGGCGGTGCCGCTGGAGAGCGGGCCGGGGGCGGTGGCGGCGGGGACGGACGGACGGAGGGTGGGGAGGGCCCAAGCACCCCCAGGTGAGTGGCGAAGGGGCGGCGGGGGGCACCTGTAGCGGGGCCGAGCCGGGGGGGAGACAAGCCTAAGCGGCGGGGGCACCCCGGGGGCCGCGCAAGTGGCACCTGTCTTGGCTTTGCTTTGCTCGCTGCTTCCTCCGTCCGGAGCGGTGCCGCAACTCTCTGCTCGGGAAGGTGGGGGAACGGACGAAGGAAAAGGTGAAAAATGAAGGAAAAAAAAAAAAAAAAAGCGGGAAAAAAGAAAGTAAGGCAAAGAGAAAAATAAAGGCCAAGTAAAAAAACCCAGAAATGGCAGACAAGAGGAAAGCAAAGTAGAAAGAAAAAGACGAGAAGCATAAGGGTAAAAAGGGGAAGTGAAAAAATAAAGGGAGGAAA
This sequence comes from Pogoniulus pusillus, assembly GCF_015220805.1. Lineage (NCBI taxonomy): Eukaryota > Metazoa > Chordata > Aves > Piciformes > Lybiidae > Pogoniulus > Pogoniulus pusillus. The sequence goes on from NC_087265.1 coordinate 13,105,195, forward strand.
AAAGGAGCGAAAAGGGGACAAAAAGAAACGGAAAGAAAAAGAAAAAATAAAAGCAAAATTGTCACAAAATGCAAAGCGAAAAGGCAAAGCCCTCCCCCCCCCCCAAAAAAAAAAAAAAGGGGGGGGGGGGGAGGGGCGGGAAAAAGTAACAAAAAAGGGAGGAAGAACCTGCAGGTACCGGGAGCGTTTTCCGGGAGGGGCGGGCGCGCCCCAGAGCGGCTGTGGCGTGGCTGGGCCGGCGGCGGAGGCAGGAGGTGTTGGCGCTGGTGCAGCCTCTGCGGAGCCGAAGCCGTCAGCCCGCACTGGGGAAGGTTGAGCCTGGGCTTGCTTCCCGCTTCCTGAGTGCCGCAGCGTTCTTGAGGCTGCAGAGGAGCTCAAAGACAACACGAGTCGGGTGATTGTCCTGGGCATGGCAGGAAACGGGAATGACCGAACGCTCCTCAGCTGGTGTTACTTTCCTGGCTCTGATGGTTGCTTTATTTGCCTTTAATCCCTGCCTTCCTCAGGGTCTCCTGAATTAAGTGTTTTTAAGAACTTGACCTGGAGAGGAGTTGAGGGGACTTATTAAAACTAACGTGCTGTTGGCTGCTTGGGTCCCTTGAGGGAGGGAGGCTTGGAAGTACCTCTGACAGGGAGGGAGGCTTTGGAGGTCGTGGGACCACACGCAGTTGCGCTTGGGAAGGCGTTAACCTTTCCTCTCTAAAACCAGGCAGCTGCTGAGTAGCCGGGAGCAGTGATGCGTAGCTCAGAAATGGCGCTAACATGACAATTATTAAAATGCTACTTTAAGCAGATGCGGAGGACACGAAAATGTCACTTAGAGGGATCTGGGTTAGCAATTAAATAGAGAAGTGTGGCAGAAAAAGGAGGAGAGCCTTTGTGGTGTTTCTGTGAGGAGGTTTGCTAATGCTCTGCTGCTCTCTCAAGTGCTAAATGGTATGGAAAGATGGAAACAACAGTTCTTTAGTTTGTAGACTGGTTATTTGTTTGAAACTTTAGGAAAAGTAATGCCAATTAATTTTGGACTTAGAGGCTTTCTTATATTAAAGGAGAATGGTGCCTGATTGGCTTTTTTGGCAGGCTGGCATGGCTATAAGGAAAAGCTGCTGGTGAGCTTGATAGATAGTACCACTCAAAACCACTTCTGTGCTGTGCAGCAGCTTGGAAGCCCCACTGTGCTGGTAGGCTGCTGTGTGGGACAAGAGCAAGGCTCCTGCCCCAAGGACCAGCTGCTATCAGACCCTAAACTGCAAAACCACGCTCACCGCCCATGGATCAGGGTAGCGGGCAGTGGCTGTGAAGGCATGTTTGTTCAGCTCTCGCTTCTGTGCTCATACCCCCTCCTGTGTTTGCTTTGGTTACCTCACAGGGCTGAAGGGATCCGTACATTGGAGAGGGGTGTAAACAATTGCAATAAGAGTAATAAGATGTTAGGTCATTGGAAATGCCACAGAGGAGCAATAGCAGAGAGGCAATTTCCTGCAATTGCAGAGGAGAGAGATCTTACACCAAGGCAAGTGGGAGGAGGGCTGAGCAGAAAGGGCACAGGAGCGCAAGCAGGAGAGAGATTTTAACACTGAGAGCAAAAATAAGGGGATTAAAATGGCTAGGAGGGCAACACTTCCTGCAAGGTGTGCTCCAGGTTTGAAATCCTTATGTGGAGCCCTTCTCTCTGTAAAATGCAAGTTTTTGATTGATAATCATGGGTTGATAAAATTATTTGGGTTGGAAGGGACCTTAAACTAATCTAGTTCCAAGCCTCTTCGCACCTTCCACTAGACCAGGTTACTCAAAGCTCTATCCAGCCTGGCCTTGAGCACTTTGAGGGATGGAGCATCCACAGCCTCTTTGGACCACCTGTTCCAATGCCTAGCCACCCTCACAGTAAAGAACTCCTTCCTAATATTTAATCTGGATGTACCTTCTTACAGCTTAAAACCCTTACCTCTCATCCTATCACTACACTCACGGATAAAGAGTCCCTCCCCATCTTCCCCCTAGGGTCCCTTAAAGTACCGGAAGGCTGCTGTAAGGTCTAACTGGAGCCTTCAGTTCTCCAGGCTGAACAATTCCAACTCTCTGAGGTGCTCCAGCACCTTGATCATCTTCATGGCCCCCCTCTTGACCCACTCAAGTAGTTAGAATCATAGAAGAAACCAAGTTGGAAGAGACCTCCATGATCATCCAGTCCAACCTGTCACCCAGCCCCATCCAATCAACCAGACCATGGCACTAAGTGCCTCGTCCAGTCCTTTCTTGAACACTTCCAGGGACGGCAACTCCACCACCTCCCTGTGCAGCCCATTCCAATGGCAAATCACTCTCTCTGTGAAGAACTTCCTCTTAACATCCAGCCTATACCTCCCTCCGGCACAACTTGAGCCTGTGTCCACATTTTCTATTGCTGGTTGCTTGGGAGAAGAGACCAACCCCCACCTGGCTACAACCTCCCTTCAGGTAGTTGCAGACAACAGTGTGGTCACCCCTGAGCCTCTTTTTCTGCAGACTAAACAACCCCAGCTCCCTCAGCCTCTCCTCACAGGACTGTGTTCCAGGCCTCTCACCAGCTTCATTGCCCTTCTCTGGACACGTTCCGTACCTCAACATCTCTCTTGAATTGAGGGGCCCAGAATTGGACACAGTGCTCAAGGTGTGGCCTGACCAGTGCTGAGTACAGGGGAAGAATAACCTCCCTTGTCCTACTGGCCACACTGTTCCTGATGCAGGCCAGAATGCCATTGGCTCTCTTGGCCACCTGGGCACACTGCTGCCTCATCTTCAGCTACTATCTACCAGTACCCTCAGGTCCCTTTCTTCCCAGCTGCTCTCCAGCCACTCTGTCCCCAGCCTGTAGCACTGCTTGGGGTTATTGTGGCCAAAGTGTAGAACCCTGCACTTAGCCTTGTTAAATCTCATCCCATTGGCCTCTGCCCACCCATCCAGCCTGTCAAGCCCCTCTGCAGGGCTCTCCTACCTTCCAACAGATCAATACCTGCTCCTAGCTTGGTGTCATCTGCAAACTTACTGATGCTGGACTCAATCCCCTGGTCCAGATCATCAATAAAGATACCAAAGTTCCACATCTCTTTTACATTACTCTATTACACTATGACTGGACACAGTGCTCCAGATGTGGTCTCACTAGAGCAGAGGGGAAGAATCACCTCCCTTTCACCTTCCTTGGCTTGCTGGCTGTGCTTCTCGTCACACAGCCCAGGATGTGATTTGCTTTCTGGGATGCAAATTGACAGCTCATAATCATTTTTTTGGTACCCTTAAGTCCTTCTTCACAGAACCATGAAACCTACCCATGCTGTCACACATCAGGCATGTCAAACAAGCACCTTCAGCCACCCTGAGGTGGGGTTGCAGGTCTGTAGCCTTCCTGTTCTTTCTATGTCCAAGTGAAACTGCTGTGAAAGACAGGCCACAGTGAATCCATCACAGTGGAATCTCTCGCAAGGGAGGGTTGAATTGGGGTATCTTAGGAGAATATGGCTGTTCAGTTGTAACCATGTATCACATCATGTATTTTTTTCCTCTTTTTATTACTGTGGCTATTTGCATAAAACCACAGGCTTTGTTTCTTTAGATTTCATCTGCTCCTGCTGCTTTGACTCTGCTTGAAGCTCCCTGTGGCAGCAGCCATTCCTGATTTTGTGAAGGGCTACTTGCTTAAAAAAAAAAAGGGGGGGGAAAGGAGCAGTGGGGAATCAGTGAATTCTTACAGCTTTGGTGCTTCTTAACTGGCCACGTGGACAGGGCAAAGAAAAATCTCTGCTAACTATTGTACCCCAGCTGCAGGAGACCTTCTGCAGCTGAATCATAGAACCATAGAATCAACCAGGTTGGAAGAGACCTCCAAAAAAAACCATGGTGGAGTAGTGGCGCCATTGATTGTTTATTATTTGGTATTTAAAAGCAGAATAATAAAGGCAGGATGGTGAAGGTGTTGATCTGGAAGCTGAGATTCAGGTGTTGATGTGGAAATCCTGAGTGACCCAAAGCAGTTTCACTGTGTCTCTCTCCCTGTGCAATAGGAAGAGCACACTGCTGTTGGTTGTATCTATGTAATTTGCAAGCTTGAGACAGGGATTCCTATACTGTAGCCATGGTAAATTTGGTCTCTGGTCTCAAGTAAGGTGTCCAGGCACTGGTACGAGTCATGTATGATTATAGTTGCTTCTTGTAAGCATGTGAGCTGGAAGAGTATTGCTCTCTGTTTGCTGTGATGTCACTCTAGTTCAGTATCAGCTGTGATCTGCTATCAGCTCAGTCTAGGTAATAGCCTTATGCTTGGGCAAACTGAGAAAGCAACAGCAGCTGTCTTCTGTCTCTTCTACTTTCACAGTAAGTGCAGTAAAACCATGAATCCTCTACAGCAGAGGATCCAGCGTTGCAGGAATTCGACTGAGAGGACCAGCTGACCTTCTGCTCGGATCATCCTTGCCTGTGGTAGTGTTAGCGCTGCATGCTGGGCACCTGGAGCCAGCACAAAGGATACAATGTTCAACGGTGCCAGAAGTGAGGGATATGTCCAAGAGCTATTTCATGAGGAAGCACAGCAGGTATGTGGGAGAGCCGTTTGTCTTCACAGCCCAGATGCCCATCTCCATGATTTATGCACCTCCTCCTGGTCACCTCTGGGCAGGTGAATGGAGCTGAAGCAACAAAACTTCCCTTTGTTTTGCTATGGAGACCTGAGGTGTATTATTTACAAAGGGAGAGAGGTCAGTTTGTTTCCAGAGGGCAGAATGGAGCAGTTGCAATTGGAATACTGCAGTTTCCCTGGAGTTTCAGGTCTTGGTTCTATCAGCTTTGAGTACTAGAGTCCTGCATCTCCTCTAGAAATGTAGTGTCCTGATCACAGATGACTCTGTGTGATGGGAAGACCATCTCCACCTACTCTTGTCATAGAATCATAGAATCAACCAGGTTGGAAGAGACCTCCAAGATCATCCAGTCCAACCTAGCACCCAGCCCTATCCAATCAACTAGACCATGGCACTAAGTGCCTCATCCAGGCTTTTCTTGAAGACCCCCAGGGACGGTGCCTCCACCACCTCCCTGGGCAGCCCATTCCAATGGGAAATCACTCTCATCTAAGAGAATTCTCCAGTCCACTGAAGATCCTGCTTGTCTAGGTGGAACGCTTAGTAGGGACAGAATATAGCTGCAGACTTGGTGAAATCTGATGCCCCTTGAATGGTGACAGAAGACCCCTTGAATAGTGTTTTTGGTTCATATAACATAGAGGGATTGATTCACTGAGGCTGTGTAAGATTCTGTTGCTGTTTATCTTACAAGAATATAGAGTATTACAAGCAACACTCTCTTCCAGGGCCAAGGGATCCCAACAACTCTTCTGCCCTTTTATCTTAGAGACAACAAAGCCGTGTCTTAGCAGCTGCTGGTGGCTGCTGTTGGTGGCAGCACTTCTGCAGCCTGCCTCTAAGGCATGAGAGGTAGAACCAAAGGCTTTACTTTCCTCTAGGTATCTCAAATGCAGACCAAGCCCTGGTGGAAGATCCAGCTGTTTGTGTGGGAGCCGGTGCTTTTTGGAACGTGGGATGGCGTCTTTACCTCCTGCATGATCAACATTTTTGGAGTGGTTCTTTTCCTGAGGACAGGATGGCTTGTGGTGAGTGCTGACCGGGTTGAACATTCTTCTCCTCACCTGCCTACTTCACGTACCCTTCACCACTCAAGTGTTTGGGATTCTGCGGTGTTCATTGTAGGCACTGCTTATGTCTGCTGGTATTTTGTAGCATTTCTCAGACTTCCACTAAAAGGGAAAGCTGAAGTGGCCTTTGTAAGCAATTGCCTGTTTTAGCTCGAGGAAAAGAAACTAAGAACACAACAGCCATCCCTGGCAATGAACAGGGACACTCTTGTTGGGACAAAATACCTGCTTTTCAGGTAAAGAATACTGTCATAGTTACAGCTTTTTGGCCATTTTCCTGACACCACTGAAGCTGTTCTCTTTCAAATGTGACAGTGTTGAAGTTCCTTAGGTCTTGAGTGGAGAGTCCTCAGCCAGGTGAAATTGGCATTGCTATCAAAGGAACTTCCACTTCTGGATTTAGAGTAGTATTCTCACTGAGGATCCGAGCCTGAATGTGCATCTCTGGTCCCCTGCTGATGCAACCACATATGTTCTTCCTTAAAATGTCCTCTTAGAAGAGGGAAAGCTCCTCCATGGTTGGGACTTTGAGCTTGGTCCGAGTTCATGTCACAGACATAGAGGACATCTTCCAAAAGGAGCAGAAGGAGAAATGCACTCTGTATTGAAAATGGCTTCACTGGAGGCTTTGTGGAGAGCTGCAGATGTTGTGGTGTTGAAGTTGGGATGATTTTCTTAGTTCCCTTTTCCTCCTGATCTTAGGGGCCTCCACATCTTCTTTGACAGCAGATTACTGCTGGTCAAATCCAGATAATAATAACACCAGTAAATGAAAGAATCACAGAATGTCAGAGGCTGGAAGTGACCTCGAAAGATCATCTAGTCTGACCACTCCCCCCCAAAAAAGGGCAACTCTGAATACAGCTGGAAGCTAGCACAGCAGGGAAGTGAGAAGAAGGTGGGGTTGGCAGAGAGCTTCCCTGACAGAGGTCTATCATATGTTGAGTCATTTGCAGAGTCAGGCTTTGCTATATATTTCCAGAGCCTGCACTGGCAGTTCCAGGGACCCTAATCTCCTGAAATGTGGCACAACTATTGTAAGACTGCACTACCGTCTTCCAGCATGCATGCATAAATAAGCATCAGTGTTTAATGGGGGCTTTTTCTTCCCGCTTTCTCTGCTTGCTATTGTTGCTGTGAGTCTAGCTTTCCTTCCTGGTCTCCGTGTTAACCCTTTCTTCTTTGGGAAGCATCAAATTGCCCCTTAGCTAGGTGCTGCCATGGCCTGATGCAGCCAGCAGATTTTGGAGAAGCCCAAAGCTATGTGTATGCTTGTGCGAGTGTGCTCTTTTTTATTTCCTCTTTCTTCCCCCTTTTTAACTGAAGCGTGTCAGATTTATTAACCCTTTTAACCTGAGGGTAAGCTGTTGAACAAAAGGAATGATTGTCCATTGAGAAAGGAGCTTTGGATTGTAGTGGGCTCTGGTGCTGACCCAGCCAGCAGCTGCGTTTATAGCAAACCTTGGCTCTGTTCCCCACTGACCAGATAAAGCCCCTGTCAAAAGCAGCAGGATGCTGAACCAAAATAGGATTTTATGATGATAGCAACATCCTGGATGTGTTTCTGTGGCTTCACTAAAAAGAGAAAAGAAAAACAAAATCTGGGATTTCAACCAGCCCCAGAGTTGAGAAGCAATCTTTTAGTGCTGGTAATAAACAAACTCCATCAAGGCTAGCATGACCTCAGAAGTGAGCATTGTTGGAGCAAGGCTGGAAAGGAACGTTGTAGACGTTGCCTGTAATATGAGTAAAGGCAGGAGAAGGGAAGCCAAATGTTAACGAAGCACTGGGCACTGGAGGAGACTTCTGATCATACAGCTGGAATTGCTGTGCACCGGGCTGAGGGATTTGTCAGCAGGGGAAGGTGGGCTGGAGGATGAGAGAAAACTTTTGACCCTGGAAAATAAATTACAACCATGTGTGAGAGGTTTGGAAAGTCTTGAGGCAGCTCAGAAGGGATGCTTGGATGCTTTTGGAGGCACTAAGTGCTTTCTCTCTCTGGAAATTTATCCTGAAGAGCAAACTGAATCTTCAAAAATAGGGGTGATGTTGGCTCTTACAGCTGCTGTTTGTTCAGAAGCTTTTGCTCTTCATCCTCAGTTAGACCATGGTTGGAACAGCAGCTGCTCCCGGGGCCTTCCCTCCACCCCGAGCAGGAACGAGGGTTGTTTTCAGCAGGGCTGAGTCCTGGAGTGCAGACAGAGCAAGAGCTGCCTGCCACTCTGCAAAAGTCCTGCAGATAAGGGCTGGTGTGTGATTTATCTTCCATACTGTGTTGCCTTTGGGGGGTTTGTCCTGTGGTATCTCACTGTTTGGGAAGATCAGAGCTTTTAAAGGTAAGTGTTCTGAAAAATTCAGCACGAGCTTGATGTTGTTAACCAATCAGCTGTTGCAAACACCAGAGGTTCAGTCTTGAAGCTACTTCTTGTTATAGAAGTGTGGGTTGGTTTTTTTGTAAGCATGTCAGTGTAAAGCATGCAAATAGGAGGTGATCCCCTGCCTGTGGTGACCTCTTTCTTTTTAAACCAAAGGACAAAATCAGTGATTCATGGAGGAGCCTGGTGTCAGGGCAGAACCTGCTCATGCAAAGATCTGTGCAGCTCCAGCATGAAGTCAGTCCTCTTCAAAGGGAGGCTAATAGGAGCTGTAAATTTGGCAATTGCATTAATTAAATAACAAGGGGGCTCTGTGTGTGTGTATTTCTTTTATTGTGTAACGATTCCCGGTTCATTGATCACTGTGACTGGAAGCAGATAGATCTTTTTTCTCTTCCTCAACAGAGTTGGTGTGAGTTGATCTTAATTTGATTTTTTTTTTCCATTCCAGGGAAACACTGGCATTGTAATGGGCATGTTTCTGGTGTCCTTTGTCATCCTGGTTGCCCTGGTGACAGTTTTATCTGGAATTGGGGTGTGTGAGAAGTGTAGCGTCGGAAGTGGAGGAGTCTACTCCATGATTTCTACTGTCCTTGGCGGTCAAGTAGGGGGGACCATTGGCCTCCTTTATATTTTTGGCCAGGTAATTAAAAATAAAACCCAAACCCAATGCAGTATTTAAAGAAAATGTAGAAACTTTACAAAGCAGATCTGCTGGAGAGCAGTCCTGTGGAGAGGGACCTGGAGTCCTGGTGGGTATCAAGTTAACCATGGCACAGCAATGTGCCCTTGTGGTCAAGAAGCCCAGTGGGATCCTGGGGTGTATTAGGAAGAGTGTGTCCAGCAGATCAAGGGAGGTTCTCCTCCCCATCTGCTCTGCCCTGGTGAGGCCCCATCTTGAATACTGTGTTCAGTTTTGGGCTCTCCAGTTTAAGAGGGACAGGGATCTGCTGGAGAGAGTCCAGCAGAGGGCTACAAGGATGATTAGGGGACTGGAGGGCACGGCTTTTGAGGAGAGGCTGAGGGACCTGGGACCTTTTAGTCTGGAAAAGAGAAGACTTAGAGGGCATTTGATAAATGTTTATAAATATCTGAGGGCTGGCCAGGAGAGTGGGGACAGGTTCTTCTCACTTGCTCCCTGTGATAAGACAAGGAGCAGTGAGTGTAAGTAGCAGCACAAGAGGTTCCACCTCAACACAAGAGGGAACTTCTTTACTGTAAGGGTCACAGAGCACTGGAACAGGCTTCCCAGAGAGATTGTAGGGTCTCCTTCTCTGGAGCCTTTCAAGGCCTGTCTGGATGTGTTCCTGTGTGATCTGTGTTAGATAGGATTGTCCTGCTGTGGCAGAGGGGTTGGACTCGATGATCTCCTTGGGTCCCTTCTGACCCCTAACATCCTGTGAATCTTTAAGTAAAAAGGTGCTTTAAGTAAAATCCGTGTGATTCTGTTGGACAGCATGGGAGAGCATTTAGCCCTGCTCTGCTCTGCAGGAGCAAGCCCATGCATGGCAATGTGCTGCGTGGCATGGGTCACAACAGTGGAGGAGCTGGTTATCTGACAAGCACAAGCCTTCCCATTCCAAATTACCTACATTGTCAGGGCATGCCCTTGCTGGTGAGAGACTTAAACCAGAGTGAGAGAGGCCAGGTGACCACTCAAAGCACAGTGAGTGTCTGTGAACTGGCAGGATTGGCCCTGGTGTGCTCCATGTGCCCTTAGGGACTGGGCAAGCCTTGGCTGCCTCTCTGTGTGAGACAGCAAAAGTGGAGACCCTGGGATGGCAGGTGAGCTGGGCAGTGGTAAGGGCCACAGAGTTTTTGAGATCCAAAACACACAGTCCTGGATTTTCTGAAAGGTCCCAAGCGGCTGTCATGGTGGTGAGGCACTGAGACACACAAGTAGTAAACATAAAGAAAGGAAAGTAATCTCTTAAACCTGAAGTAACTTAACCCTCTCCCCCCATAAAGATGTTATAAACAGTATAAAATGTGGTGAGCAGAGAAGCATTTTTATTGAGACTTGTTTTTAACTGACTGGCTTGCAGCGATCTCCGAAAACCCTTAAAACACCCCAAACCAAAAATAATCCTCTCTTCTCCTTTCACTCCAGATTAAAAGCAAGTGTCCATAAAACACGAAGTGAACACAGTTACGAGCCAAGATATGGAAATGGGCCACACATGAGAATCCTTCCTGTCATATTTTCCACTCTTGCTCTCTGAGCAGACCCCGTCTGGGAAAGCAATCAGGTTTTAGCCTGTCCTAAAGGCTGTAAAAGCTGTGCTGTGGCAGCCCCAGCCCTTGCCTAGGCATCCCCTGAGTTCAGGGGGCTGTGGGGTGGGAGTTGGCAGCTTTCTTAGGAACACTTTGCCTGCTCCTGAAAGCTGATGCCTTTCCCTTCTCATTAGATGTGCTTTCAGCCCAGCGTGCTTTGCACCAGCTGCAGGCTGCTTCCCAGCTGCAGGATGCTTAGAGTGCTGCAACAAGTCTGGCCAGACAGAGGGGTGGTCCCCATTCCCTGGTCTTACTGGGGCAAGAGGGGCACGACTGGCCATGCACCGATGATGCCTTGGGAGATGACAAGTGGCTCAGCACCCTAGGGCTGCTACAGAGATGGGCTGATGGGCTTCAGCTGCTTCATCCAAGATGAGCCAAGACCCAGCTGGGCTTTGCTGTCCTCCTGGGATCTTCCAGAGGAAAGGCTTAACGAGATTGCTCCAAATGTTGCAGCACGTGCCTGTTAGGTCCTACAGAGATCCTCTAATCATGGGGCTGGGGTTTGGTGCCTTTCTCTGCAGTCTCATTTCCTGCAGTGGTTTGAAGTAAGACCTGTCTATGCAAGGAGAGGTTTTCCAGGGTCCAGTCCTAAAGTCCCAAAAGTAAAGATAGTGACAGTGCTTGTCTGGTGTTGAAAATCAATTGCATTCCTCACCCAGCAATGTGTGTGGTTTGCAAAAACTCACAAGGGACTGATTTCACAGTATCACAGTATCAACAAGGCTGGAAGAGACCTCATAGATCATCAAGTCCAACCCTTTACCACAATTCTCAAGACTAGACCATGGCACCAAGAGAGCAACCTCCCCCTGGCCACAACCACCCCTCAGGTAGTTGTAGACAGCAATAAGGTCTCCCCTGAGCCTCCTCTTCTCCAGGCTAAACAATCCCAGCTCCCTCAGCCTCTCCTCGTAGGGCTGTGCTCAAGGCCTCTCACCAGCCTCGTCGCCCTTCTCTGGACACGCTCAAGCATCTCAATGTCCTTCCTAAACTGGGGGGTCCAGAACTGAGCACAGTACTCAAGGTGAGAAGTCAGTTTGATTTCCAGACAGGTAGTTCCTGAGAATCCAGCCCCTGTCACAGTGCCACTGGGGCCTTGGCCACTGCTGTGTGTGGAGCAGTAGGGTGTTTGTGGATGCTCAGTATCTCCATTCTGCTGGCGATGCTCTTAGTTGATCAGGGGAAAGGCTTCATGGAGGCTTGTGGTGCTGAGACTGTCAGAGGCTTGCTCTGCTCCCTTCAGAGTATCCTTTCACTTCTTGACATGAAAGAAAACTTAGTTTGTGAAATCTTCTTCAAAACTGATGTTGGTCAGGTACAGGGAGTTAGGTGATATTGCTTTCTATAAGCAGGGCTTTTCCTCATGTGAGAGGCAAGAATTGCACCTTGTTTGAATGTGTTTATTTGAGTTAATTCTGCTTGGACTCTTTTTTTCTTGGCTTCAGGTCTCAAGTGCAGTTTTTGTGAGTGCCTCAAGCAGAGCTGTGCTGATGTGGAATGTTGTTCTCTGGTAGCTCGGGAGGGGCCAGTTTTCAGGAGAGCATGTGTAGGACACAGTGGCAGCATAGGCCATGCTAAACACAAGTAAACAAGAATGCATTCACTTATGTGGGGACTACCTTATGGGGTTTGAAACTTCCATGGTGGAGACCTTCACAATGGGGTTACCAGCGAGGAGGGAGAGACTTTCAGGGTGTAGTTCACCCAGTTTGTGTTAGATGTCTGCCTTGATGGAAGAGAATCCTTTTCCAGGACCTCCAAATTGTAAGTGTCTGAGGCTGAACAGGTGAATTCCACACACCTTGCTTGCAAAAAATCACACATAAACCTGCAGCTCCTGGGTGTGGGTCAGGTTGTTTTGAACACCCTCAGTGAAGTAGTGCTGTGCCAGTCCAAGGTGGATCTGCACTGAAGCAGACTGACTCTTGCTGACTTGGGTAGGGGATTTTCTCCTTTCCAGACATGTGGGTACTGTGCTGCACATGCCTAGTCCGTGGATGGGGGTGGTGAGGTTGCAGGACCCAGCATCACACCACCTGTGCCAGCGTGCAGCTGTGTGCCCTGGCCTGGTTTGTGGCGATGCCATTGGCAAGAGTTATCACTGAAATGTCAGCTAGTGGGAACCTCTGGAGGAAAATGTCCTGAGATGTGGGACTGCTGCCTTGCGGTAGGCTTTGAGGCTGGAACCGGTGCTGCAGATGTCTCATCCTGCAGACCCTCAGCTGCCCAGAGCAGTGAGTGTGTCCTATCCTGCAGCAAGACAAACAAGCAGCTTTCCTAGGACTTCAGGGAACATGGCTTGCACAATGCACTGTCCTCAAAAGTGCAGGCTCTGTTCCAGCAACGAGGTGGGGATCCAGTGAAATATCAGACTTTACATCCAAACTAAACACCAAGTTAAAAATAACCCCTGGGAGGCAATGAAGGGGGAAGCAAACTGCTGTTCTTTAGGCAGGTGTTGAAATAGTACCCATCAGAGAAGCAGAAGGGAAGAAGTGCAGTGGCTGACTCTTCTCCCATGGAGAAGCAAGTGTTGTTTCTCCTGGAGAATTAATAGTGGTAAATTTTAAAGCCAGTGGAAAGGTAGCTGGGCTGTTGGCCCTAGTGCCCAGCAGCATGTGTGCTGCCCTGGCTGTGTACTGTCTTACAGCAATAAGGTTCAGTCCCTGTAGGCCAGAGTAACATGGAAGATTGTGTTGTGACAGCAAATGTCTGTCCATCTGACCAGAGACCCCTTAGCCCAGCACGGGAGCTACAGATGGGAATCCCTTGTTCTCCCACAGGGTACTCATAGGCCTCTATCCTTCAGTGTGTTGCAGGTGCCATGTACATCACTGGCTTTGCAGAGTCCATTGCAGGTGTCCTAAACCTCAGCAACATTTGGGCCGTGCGTGGGATATCCCTGTTTGTCCTGCTGGGCCTGCTGGGGATCAACCTGGCTGGAGTGAAGTGGATCATCAGGCTGCAGCTCCTACTGCTCTTCCTACTGGCTGTCTCAACACTGGACTTCGTCATTGGGTCCTTTACACACCTTGATCCAGGTAAAACTAGGGGTTCACCACACTGGGATCAGGAGGCATTAATCTTCCAGGGGTTTCTCCTTGCATGTCTTTGTGAAGTGACATCTGGGTGGAGGTAGAGTTCAGTGCTTCCAGACACATCCTCTGGTGCAAATCTGTCAGAAGCAACTTGTAATTTTGCAGAGGGTATGTATTTCCAGAGCAGGGCTGAAGATGTCTTGTTATTGTAGGTGTGTAACCACAGGAATGTGTGTGCTCGTTATTTTTGTACTGCACTGAGGTTTTCTAACAAGGGAGAGGTGGTATTTGCAGTAGCTCTTCGCAGCCTTCTGCTAACTCTGATGTAAAGCATTGTGCCTGTGAGAACAGACAATTGTGCCCTTGTGTTAAGGAGACCTTCTTCCCAAAGACCTCTGAGATCACTTGTACCCTGGCTATAGTGAGCTATGCCACTAGCACTGGATCCAGGCTGCACATTGCTGGGTTGCCCAGAGCAGTACTGGAGAGCTGAGGAGGCAGCTGGGTGGGCCAGAGTAGATGACTGCTGGGGTTTGAGTGAGCTCTGAGTGCAAATCCCCCCTGTTAACCTTCCCCAGCCTGCAGCAGTGATTCCAGCAGATGTTCAGGGCTCCCACCCGCAGCCCTGCTGGCACCCTGATCCCCGTTTCCCTTCCTGCATCCTCAGGAGTTGTTTGCAGGGAGCCCCATCTCAAGGCGCAGGGAGCTGCAGTGGAAGCGGTCCTCGAGTGCCGCCGCCGCCACTGCAGCAATAACGAAGTGCAATTAGCTGAGTAAACAGAAGGTGTCACCTTTTTCTTGGCTTCCTCCGTGTCCAGCAGCACCTTAGGGGCTTCCAAGTGACCTGCTGACGTCGGTTTAAAGGCAAGACCTTCACTTTTGATTTAGGGTTGGGATTCAGCCGCCGAGCCAGGCGGTAGGAGTTGAGTTTACGCAGGCGTTCGCAGCATCCATGGTGTAGCTGGCTTCGTTGTGTGGTGTGCAAGGATGATGGGGTGAGGACAAGCTGCTGCACCAGCAGCTGTTCCTCCCTCAGAGAGAGCCTTGTGGAAAGGTGTTTGCATTTTGTGTTTAATGTACAAGAAATGGCTCAAATGAAAGCCAGTAAAAGTCTCAGCAGACGCTTGCAAATGTGAGTGAAGTAAGGATGGTCGTGCTTGGTGTGATGTGTTTTGCAGAGAAAGCAACTGATCTGCTCCAAACAGCTGTGTTGCATAGGAAGTTGCTTTTTGGAGGAAATTGAAGGGGAAAGTTTGCACTTTGGTTGTGCTCAGAGGAGACCCTTTAATGCAGACCTAGAGACTTTTGTAATAGTAGAGAGTAAGCGAATACTTGGGATGAGACCTGATGGTGGAAAAGTGAGCATGGGAACAGGAGAAGAGAATTAGAAGAATATAAACATCAGCAGGAAGCGTGCCCAAGTTGAGGTCAGCTTAGTTCTCTTTGATTTCTTCCACTGCCAAGCACTATGTCATTTTGCTTCTGACAGAAAATGGGGAGAGAGGAGAGGAGAGGAGAGGAGAGGAGAGGGAGAGGAGAGGGAGAGGAGAGGGAGAGGAGAGGGAGAGGAGAGGAGAGGGAGAGGAGAGGGAGAGGAGAGGGAGAGGAGAGGAGAGGGAGAGGAGAGGGAGAGGAGAGGGAGAGGAGAGGGAGAGGAGAGGGAGAGGAGAGGGAGAGGAGAGGATGCAGCTGAGCACAGCAGATGCTATAGTTTAGCAGTGGCTGACTAAAAAGGTGATAGTTTCCAGTGCATGATGGTGGCCAGAAGGAGAGCCCGAATACCGGTACCTTGGAGCAGCAGTGCCCGTATGGTAGGACCTGCCACCGAAGGGCTGGCTGGGGAGAGCCGTGGCTGTCTCTGCTTTTACAGAGCGCTGCCGTGTGCAGGAGCCGCTTCGGGGCAGGCTGAGCGGTTGAAGCTTCCCACGTCCTGCATTTCCCCAGCAGGCCTCTGAGTGGTGTGTCAGCACCGACGGTGAGCGCTGGGCACTGTCCTGTGCGCTGCCTGCCCGGCAGGGATGGGTGCGACTCCACCCGTCGGCAAAGCATCCCTCATGCAAAGAGGCTGCGGGTAGGATGTGCGGGGTTTGGTGAAGCTCCATTCCCGAGCGTCGGCTGGTGGCAGTGGGAGGGTGCAGTGCATCTGAGCCCAGCATCTGAGAAAGCATGCCAGACCCCTTAGGGGCGGGCAGTCAACTGATCAGCTCGCTGCAGCCTTCATGTGCATGCAGTTGGTTTGAGTTTGGCTCTTCAGCTGCAGCAGTGACTGAGCTGCGATGGGCAGCATGCAGGGAGAGGTAATGTTTGAGGGCGGACCTGTGATGTGGAAAGACTTCAGCTGACATCTTGTCTGGCTGGCGTCCCTGTTCTGTGACAGGTTTATGGAGCTTCAGTTCACAGCCTTGGGTCTCGATCTCTGAACCTGTAAAATGGGCCTCATGCAGTCATCCTGCCTTTCCTGCTTGCCGTGGCAGCCTTCTCCCTCACTTAAGGCTTCCAAGTGCTGCGCACATACCACAGGGCTGCGCATCTGCCAAGCAGCAGTTACTTGGATTTAAATAACCTCCAGGAATGCCTGTCCATCTTGAAGATCTCAAACAGCTGTCTTTGTGTGGTTGCTCTGGGTGGAGTCCCCTGCGCTTCTCCTCGTTCCCTCAGCTCACACCCAGGCACACACCAAATCGGACAGTGTCCAAGCACTCACTCCCTTCCTGTGGCTTGCCTTTATTTTTAGTCTGAGGCCGGAGTGTGTTTACACAAAAGGGGGCTTCTCAGCAGGGCTTCCCACTGCTTTCTCTCCTTTTTGTCCTATTGCGTGGCTCCCTCCTGCTCCGAGAGCCGGACAGGCTCCTTCAGCCTGGAGCTGGGGCTGCTTGTCCCGATGCTGATGACCCTGCCAAGGCTGTAGGCAGACCTGCCTGCTCTCTGCCAAGTCTGCCTCCTCCCAGCCAGGCCTCAGTGTCCCTTTGTGTGGCCCCAAGGGCTTTCATTCCTCTCTACCGGGTCAGGTGAAACTTGCTAATTTTTCGGAGTTAATCCCAAATCCTCCCCTTGGCTCTGGCTGGTGCTTCCCTGGGGGATGGATGGTCACAGTCCCAGGCTGCGATCTTGGCCAGGGGTGGGTAGTGAGGAGTAGGGCTCCTGTTCTGGCTGAAAACCAACCTTGTTCAGCTGCCTCTGGTCATTCATCTTAAAATTCAGTCCCATCTCCAGCAGCAGAGACCCTGCATGCTCTCTCCTTTTGACAGAAAACATTTTCTTTCTCCCTAGGCACAGCTTACTGTTTTTATCAAACCTAACAGGCAAATTGAAATCAGGTAGTGCTTAACTTCTCAACCCATAACCAAGACCCAGTGCTTGCTGTACGGTTGCATAGTAGCCATGCAAGACTTTCTTAGCTTGTATACATTTAGCTTTTAATTCCAGAGGTCCATGCCTCTAAATCAACCTGAGTTATTTTGAGGGGAGCAGTGAATGTAAAGGAGAGGACACTCCTCTCCTTGAGCTGCTTCTTAGAACAGCATGTGAAACTTTTTGGCCTCTTCACATCCCAAACGCTAGACTCACGGAAAAAAGAAGATAAGCCTGCCCTTGGTGCCCACTCTTTTATTTTCCTACCGTATCTCTGCTAATTTTTGTGTAGGGTGACTCCCAAATACTCCCTTTCAATTAGGCGCCTGCTTTCCTGTTTTGGCAGTGGCTCTCAGGTGCCCTGTGAAAGCAGAGCAGCTGTGGGAGGGTGTGTGGATGGGTGGTTACTGGGGGTAGGGCTGGTGTTAATTTGGCTGCTCTTTGTTGGTGAGATGAAAGGAATTGCAACAGGAGCAAGAGGGGCCCAACAACAGCCTCTTAAACGCCTAGAGGGGAATAAATTACTTTGCAGAGAATTCAATAATTGGGTCTCCTTGGGCTGGGAGCTCCCTCCCATCCTGCAGTAGACAGTATCGCCTGGCTGGGGCGAGCGTGGAGACCAGCTGCATGGGGCTGAACTCTACTCCCAGCTGGAAAGCTGGGGTAGTTCATCTCTCAGAGCCACGGGAAGGCTTGAAAGGCTCGTTGCTGTCAGGGTATTTCTGCTCGGGATTATTTTCCACACAGACCACATCCTTCATGTCACCCACTTGGGTTTTAGCTTCCAAAAGTTGCTCATATAGAGCCTAGAAAATTAATTTGCCGCCCTCACTTCTTCCTCTAAGGGTGAGTCCTTTGGATGCTTCACCCCTCTTGAGCATTCTGTGTCTGAGCCAGTGGAGCTGATGCTCTCCTGTGGGTACCACTGGTGAGGAGCTGTGGGAGAGGAGCTTTGCCTGGGGCTGCTCCAGCAGGCAAGGAACCTGCAATTGTTCAAGCGATTTATGTATATAAACACTCCAGTGTTGTAAAAATCCCTCAAACGGTGCTTTGGGGGCTTTGGTGGATTGAATTAATGAAATATATTCACACATAGTTAATGTGAAAGTGATCAAAGCATTGTAATCAAGGGCTTTTGCTTGGCCCTTTGTTGTTTTCTTTTCTTTTTGGGCATGAGGGATGTGCCCCAATTTCATAAGAGAGGGTGCAGGAAGGATGTGTGTGTCAGAAGATGATCTGCAGCTAATCCCAGAGGCTTTATCCAGGCTGATTGCTGACTTCCTGGCCTGAGACACATCTGGAAACTGGCATCAAATTCCAAGTAGAAATCACCGAGTGGCTGTAGGGGGAAAAAAAAAAATCCCACTTTGCTACCGAACAAGGTAGACACCGTGGTGAATAAAAAGCAGGGGGCTGCTAATAGGCTCTTTATTTATTAAAAAACACGGGCTTGCTTTCCCCAGGTTTTTCCAATTATAGTGCATTGAATGGCCCTGACATCACTCTTGAGCCCAGGCCAGGCTATTCAACAGTCTGGCGAAGACATTTATTAACTGGTTACCTGCCAATTGTCTGGGCTAGGAGCTGCGGGACAGATGTGTTTGGAAAAGTGATAACATTGTTAGGGGCCTTATTGAGATAGTGAGAGGCAAGCTGTGCCACTCTGCCCAGGCTCTCTGCAGTGGGTATTTAAAGTAGTTTATTTTAAAAAGGAAAAAAAACCCCAAAAGATAAAAACGTAGGCGGAGATGTGACTTCGCTGCGTGGTTCCACTCTGCCACCCTGTTCGTAGGTAGGTTTTTGCGGTGTCTCCTCACTGCAGGACGCCTGCTGGTAGGACTGTGTGGAGGAGCAGCGGTCTTGCCTGCTGGTGGATGCCTGGGGGTGTCAGCACAGCTGCTGCTTGCTCTTTGCCCCAGCTCCACTGAGGCCGGGGTGCGGTTTCTGAGCCCATCACCCTGAGGCTGGTACCACCGTTAGGAGGTGGGTAAGGAGAATGGGAGAACTTGTGGTCTGTGAGTCTCTGCCCTTCTGCACCCACCAGACTGTACTGGGGATGTCATGTGCATCTAACCTGCTCTTAATTATTTTCACTGCTGCATCCCTGGGGACCCCACTCTAGTCACAGCTATCTCAGGCTAAACCCCTTGCCCTGTTGGACCTGTTGGAGCAGGTCCAGAGGAGGCCACAAAACTTGTCAGAGGGCTGGAACACCTCTCCTCTGAAGGCAAGCTGAGCGAGTTGGTGTTCAGCCTGAAGAAGTCTCCAACAAGACCTTATCAAGGGATTTCCAATATTTAAAGAGGGCTCACTCTTCTGAGGACAAACTTTTTGGTGGGGTCTGCTGTGGTAAGATGTGGAGTGATGGCTTAAAACTAAAAGAGGATAGAGTTAAACTAGATAGAAGGAAGAAATTTATTTTTTTTTTCCAAAGAGAGTGGTGAAATGCTGGCACCCAGAGAGGTGGTAGCTGCCCCATCATTGGAAACATTCAAGGTCAGATTGGGTGGGACTCTGAGCAACCTGATGTATTTGAAGATACCACTGCTCGCTGCAGGGAGTTTGAACTAGATAACCTTTAGATGTCCCTTTCTAGCCAAACTGTTCTGGTTCCTGCAGGCAAAACCCACCATTCTTGAAGCCTTGGGGACCAGCTGATGTCCTTTCTTTCTGCATTAAACCATCTTGCTTGGAAAACATCTTGTGCTCCTCTTCAGCCTTCTGTAGGCTGCATCAAGCAGCTACGTGGGCCATGGGAGTGAGGAGGAGGGTCTTCCTCTCATCTGACACCCTAAAAGGTGGCACTGCTTGGTGGTATCAGGGCTGGGCTGGACTGGACTGACCTGGGTCTGTTCCTGGAGCAGGAGAGAGTTTGATGGGGTTGTTACAGATTCAGATTTGTTTAATAGGTAAAAGTGCTCCTAATTTATACAGGAGATCTAGTGCACAGTTGACTCCACCTCTGATTTCTTTGCTGTTTCTCTGTGAGGCAATGCTGACCCCATCTTCCTAGAGCTTGTAAATAAATCCCTCAGCTGATTTTGTCCCCAGCTAGGCACTGTCTTCATGTGGGCTTTTCCTGCCCAGTCCCCCCAAAATACCTCCTATGCAGGCTCTCCATTTATCAGCAACTTCTTTAATGCTAGAGACCTAATAAAATGGATTGACTTAAGATATATATATCATCCCATAACCTCTCCATTTCTCTGCATTGCTGTGCTTAAACAGTACAGCTTTATTTAATGGTATAGATTTTTCCCTCCTCTTTTCTAGTGAAACTACATAATTGTTTTCAAATTATGGAGATATTTCACTTCCTCTTTCTCTTTCCCTAGTGTTTAATTCCAGTCACAGTCAACTGTGCCCCAAATCAGCTTTCCTTATTTAGCAATTTAATTCATAAAGATAATTTCCAGATAATAGATTCTTTCTGTAGCCTCTCACTTCTAGTTCACATTCTTCTCCTAGGCTAAGGAGAAAACTTTGCCTGTGACGTAGGTTCTTATCTACTGCTCATCATCTTCTCTGCCAGCTTGTGTTAGAACAATTTTTGGCCTTTTTTGGCTGTACATAACACATTTTAGTCTGATTGTACCTTCATTGGTCTAGATCATAGAATCATAGAACCAGTCAGGGTTGGAAGTGACTACAGGCATCATCTAGTTCCAAGCCCCTGCCATTGGCAGGGACACCCTACCCTACATCAGGCTGCCCACAGCCCCATCCAGCCTGGCCTTAAACATCTCCAGGGATGGGGCCTCAACCACCTCCCTGGGCAACCCATTCCAGGCTCTCACCACTCTCATGCTGAACAACTTCCTCCTCACATCCAGTCTGAACCTACCCACCTCCAGCTTGGCTCCATTCCCCCTAGTCCTGTCACTCCCTGGTGTCCTGAAAAGTCCTTCCACAGCTTTTTTGTAGGCCCCCTGCAGATACTGAAAGGCCACAAGAAGGTCACCTCAGAGCCACCTCTTCTCCAGACTGAACAGCCCCAACTCTTTCAGTCTGTCCTCATAGCAGAGGTGCTGCAGCCTTCTGATCATCCCAGTGGCCCTTCTCTGGACACGCTCCAGCATCTCCACATCCCTCTTGTAATGGGGGCTGCAGAACTGGACACAGTACTCCAGGTAGGATTTCACCAGAGTGGAGTAGAGAGGGAGAATCACCTCCCTCAACCTGCTGGCCACACTTCTCCTGAGGCAGCCCAGGATCTGGTTGGCTCTCTGGGCTGCAAGTGCACGCTGCAGGCTCAGTGGCCAGCATGGTGGCCTGGTGGCTCTCACTGGTTTTCTTTTCTACTCAAAAGGGGAATGCATTTGTTGAAAAAAGTGGTGTGTTTTTTTTTGGGGGGGAAATATATTTGATTTGACCTGAATTAAATTAATAGTTTAAAACAAGTAAAAAAAATATTTTAGATGACAAAATCATGCATCAATTTTCCAAAATCAAGCACTGTTTAAATTCCAGTTTGGTTGTAGTCTGAAAGGAGACTTGAAGTTGTAACTCTGAGTGTTTTATAGAGGATAATGAAAACCTCCCAAGGAGGTTATTATTTTGGACACAGAATCACAAAAATAAACAAATCACAGAATTAATCAGGTTGGAAAAGACCTTTGAGATCATCAAGTCCAACCTATAAATACAGACAGTAGTGGTTTTGTGTTGAAATACCATTGTCATCTGATTAATAGAACCACTGCTGAAGGCTGTGTGGCCATCCAGAGAGACCTGGGCAGACTGGAGAGCTGGGCACAGAGGAACCAGATGGAGTTCAACAAGGACAAGTGCAGAGTCCTGCATCTGGGGAGGAATAACAAACTACACCAGTACAGGCTGGGAGGTGATCTGCTGGAGAGCAGCCCTGTGGAGAGGGACCTGGGGGTCCTGGTGGATAACAGATTCACCATGGCTCAGCAATGTGCCCTTGTGGCCAAGAAGGCCAGTGGGATCCTGGGGTGTATTAGGAAGAGTGTGTCCAGCAGATCAAGGGTTCTCCTCCCCATCTGCTCTACTCTGCCCTGGTGAGACCCCATCTTGAATACTGTGTTCAGTTTTGGGCTCTCCAGTTTAAGAGGGACAGGGATCTGCTGGAGAGAGTCCAGCAGAGAGCTACAAGGATGATTAGGGGACTGGAGGGCATGGCTTATAAGGAGAGGCTGAGGGACCTGGGACTTTTTGGTCTGGAGAAAAGAAGACTTAGAGGGGATTTGATAAATGTTTATAAGTA
The DNA here is from genome assembly GCF_015220805.1 of Pogoniulus pusillus. Classification (NCBI taxonomy): domain Eukaryota; kingdom Metazoa; phylum Chordata; class Aves; order Piciformes; family Lybiidae; genus Pogoniulus; species Pogoniulus pusillus. The sequence goes on from NC_087265.1 coordinate 13,127,149, forward strand.
TCTGAGGGCTGGCCAGGATGGGGGGGACAGGCTCTGCTCACTTGCTCCCTGGGATAGGACAAGGAGCAGTGAGTGTAAGTAGCAGCACAAGAGGCTCCACCTCAACACAAGAGGGAACTTCTTTACTGTAAGGGTCACAGACTGGAACAGGCTTCCCAGAGAGATTGTAGGGTCTCCTTCTCTGGAGCCTTTCAAGGCCTGTCTGGATGTGTTCCTGTGTGATCTGTGTTAGATAGGATTGTCCTGCTGTGGCAGAGGGGTTGGACTCGATGATCTCCTTGGGTCCCTTCCAACTCCTAACGTCCTGTGATCGTGTAATTTGGAAGTATGGGATGCTCTAGTCGTGATTATGGCTGAAGACCCAGTAGACCATGGCAGAAGACTCTGCAGACCATGGGAGGGTCTGATGGATTGTGTCACATTTCAGTTAAGTGCTTTCTTTTGAAAGGTGGGGATTTAACTGACATGGATTAGGCTTTGTCCCAAGCAGTACATGGAGTGGCTCGAAGTTAGAAAGGAGGTCACTCCAACGAGTCCAAAGGATGTGTGTCATCACCGTTGCTGTTCAACTGCTGCTCATTTTCCTCCAATTGTTGTGCCTTTGACTCAGCCTAAATTCTAATTTCTCAAGGCTGGGGTTTTTCATCGAAGCTCTGCAGCACCTCCCACAACCCGGGACTCTGGGCATGACTTCTGAGGAATACCTCTCTGTAATTAATAATATTATCCTATTGAGGCAAACTATTTTCCTAGAAAAAAGATGAAGCAATGGATGTCGTGCTTCTAGACCTCTCTGCAACGAGTGGAAGCATTCCCAGTGGCTGGTTTAAATGCTGCTGAACAAGGCAGGTAGCAGACACCACATCAAAAGCTAAAATCATACTGGAAGGATTTTATATATTATGGCAAGTCTGGTGCTTAGCATTAAATACTATAAAACATAGATGGGCTTCATAAAGTCAAAATAGCCACGTTAAAACCTCTGCCTTTTTTTTCTCCTAACCAGAATCTCAGATTTTCCACCCACCTGCAGAAAGCATCCATTTATTTTTTTTAATTAAAAAAAAACCCAACCCAACAACTTCAACAACAAAAACCAACCGAAAAAAAACCTCAGCCCACTACCCTGTAGAGGTAGAAAAACTACATGAAGTTCAACAAGGGCAAGTGCAGGGCCCTGCATCTGGGGAGGAATAACAGCATGCACCAGTACCGGTTTAGAGCTGCCCTGCTGGAAAGCAGCTCCGTGGAGGAAGGCTTTGGAGTCCCAGTGGACAGCAAGTTCTGCATGGGCCAGCAATGTGCCCTTGTGGTCAAGAGAGCCAATGGCATCCTGGGGTGTGTCAGGAAAACTGTGGCCAGCAGGGCTAGGGAGGTTCTTCTTTCCTTCTACTCTGCCTTGGTGAGACCACATTCAGTTTTGGGCTCCCCAGAGACAGGGACCTGCTGGGGAGAGTCCAACAGAGAGCCATGAGGATGACTGGGGGACTTGAGCATCTCCCCTAAGAAGAGAGACTGAGAAACCTGGGGACATTTAGTCTGGAGAGGCTGAGAGGAGATCTTACCAATGTGTACAGGTATCTGAGGGGTGGGTGTGAAGTGGATACGGCCAAGCTCTTTCTGGTGGTCAGCAGCAATAAGACAAGGAGAAATGGCTACAAACTGGAAGGTTTCATCTCAACATGAGGAGAAACATTTTTACAGTAAGGGTGACAGAGCACTGGAACAGGCTACCCAGAGAGGTCGTGAGGTCTCCTTCTCTGGAGGCTTTCAAAACCTCCCTGGATGCATTCCTGGCAGGGGTGTGTTTGGACTCGATGATCTCTGGAAGTCCCTTTCAACCTCTGATATTCTGTGATTCTGTAATAAGTGCCAATCAGCTCTGCTTGCTACATCCACAGACAGATTCCTGAGTTTTCCTTGGTGTAAGCAGTGCCAAGGTGCTGGCCTTCTGTGATGAGGAGCTCCTGTGTGGGCTCTTTTGGGCTCTGTGTGTGTGCTCTTGTGTCTGCTGGTGGCTTTCCACAAAGGTGGAGATAAAGCCAAGGTGGAGATAAAAAGGCACATGGGAAGTTGGGCAGAAATTAGCATTTCCTCCCACTCAGGCCTGGTCCCACGGGAGGTGTGATGTGACTGGGGAGAGCTCAGGGGAAGTGGAGGCTGCTTCACAACCTGAGAGAGGTGACAGCATCCCGCAGATGAAAATTGCCCTGTTAGCTAAATATGAATGTCAGAGACAGCTTTAAGCAGCTGGCTTTGTTTATTCTGTCTTTTGTGCTATGTTCAGTTGCTGGCCAGCACCCAGCGTTGTGGGCATGTTGGCTTTAGGGAGAGCAGGATGCTCGTGACCTGATGGCTCTCGTGGCTGGGATGCTCATGATGAGAGGAGGGATGGAGCATGAAGTTCTTCACAGAGAGAGTGATTTCCCATTGGAATGGGCTGCCCAGGGAGGTGGTGGAGGCACCGTGGGTCTTCAAGAAAAGACTGGATGAGGCACTTAGTGCCATGGTCTAGTTGACTGGATAGGGCTGGGTGATAGGTTGGACTGGATGATCTTGGAGGTCTCTTCCAACCTGGTTGATTCTATGATTCTATGAGTATGTTTACCCGAGCAGGAGAGTGTGAATATCTGAGTTTGCCAGGTGTGCAAAGGACTGAGTGAGTTTCTTGTGGGTTTCCTCAAACAGATCACCCCCTTCTGCTCTAGACTTTCTTGAACACTTGAGTGTTTTCAGTGTGCAAATTCCATGCTCCTCCATGCCCCCCCTAACACGGCAGGCCATGATGCTGGCTGGAGTTGGAGCTCTTCCCAAGAGCATCCTGTGGCAGGCCAGGCTGCAGGGCACGCTGACGAAACCCCAAGCAACTTGAGAAGAGGTCGCCTGCTGTGTCTGCAGGCTTTGGAGAAGAGCAAGACGAGTGAGTGCTTCCCCTTGACAGCTCTGTCAGTCTCCACACTTGCTAATTCATCTGCTTGACTGAGAAATATTTATGCACAAGGGTGATTCATCACCCTGCAGTGAGGCTGCTGGCAGCCATCAGTGTGATGCCTGTCTCTGTGCCGGTACTTGAAGCGTGACTGCAATACCCTGTTTTCATCCTTGCCAGTGGTGTCTGGGACAGGCAGGTGTTGTAGAGGGTGGATTTTGGGAGAGGGTTAATGGCAGGATCCCTCAGAGCCCATGGCAGCAGGAAGCTGTATTGTGTGTTGACTTTAAACAGGAGGTTTGGGAGATCAGCTCTGGAGCAGAAAACAGGGGCTCGGGAGGAACAAACACTTGCTGCTTCAGAAGGGCGGTGATTTCCTTTCTGGTAAACACGTCATTAATCTCAGGGAGCACATTCTTTTCCATCAAAAGATAAGGGATTTGAGTTGCCTTTCTCAGGGCTTGGCCTTTTTTATATTGTTTTAACTATGGCTTTCACTCCTTCAATTACAGACTTCGCATCATCTCTCATTCTGGGTTTGCTGGCCTTATTATGGGTGCAGAGAAAGTCTTGGTTAAGGGAACTCCTTCTTTCTTTAAAGTTGCTCTGGTCCCACCCACCTCTTGCTGCTTGCAGCTCTGATGAATTTCAAACCTAAGTTTGTTGTTTGTTCTCATTTATGAAACCAACTCCCTAGTGCTAATGATAAAATAGGAGGGATTTTGTTTACCACAAGGAAAAATAGCAGTGGGCTCCTCTGCCCGCCCTTGGTTGCCTCTCACTGCTCAGGTTTGGTTTGGCACCGTTGATAACACCACTTGCCTTGGGCAGGGAGGCATGGGGAGATGTAGCCATGGCACCCAGTGGTTAATTTTCAACTGGTCTGTTTTTTCCATATGAGAAGACAGCAAGGACAGAGCTGCTGCTTTTGCTGCCACAGCCTGTGGCTTGGGGTCTGTGATCACTCTGAGCTCTTTTGATAGTAAATATGTTTAACTGGGATTTAGGGATGAATTTCCAGAGGGAATTTTGACCCTTTCCACTCTTACCTCCTCTTCTGTGTAGTACTTTGTCCTTGGGGGTGCCAACAGTGATCTGGATTAGGGTGTGGTAGAGCAAGAGCTGCAGAGCTCCCACATCTCCCATCTCTCAGTCCCCTGGCAGCTCATGCAGATGCTCTGCAGTCTTTCTGTGCTGATTTGTCAGCGTGGCCACGTGCCACCGTGCTAATTGCATAATAGCTGCATTTTTATCACTGCATAGTCATTGACTTGCATGCATTCAGCAGAAAAATTCCTCTTGCCTAGTTTCAGATCTGACTCACATGGCACACACCTTGCTCTGGGGCTGCAGAAAAGGGCAATCTGGGTTTGGCAAGTGTGATCCCCTGGGTGGATGAGCGTAGTAGTATCATAAGACAGGGGCATGGATCTCTTCAGTCCATTCCATTCTTCTCAAGCTCTGCTCCTCTGCAGCTCTTCTGTTTCACTTTTGTTTCTTTCCAGTCTTCTATATCCAAAGGTGATGCAGGGGATGTTCTGGAAGATGTTAAAACGTTCTTGTATCCTTGTATGAGTTCAGCTAAGGTTGTGTTTTTTCTCTGTACCTACTAGCACAACTCTGCATCTTAACATGCTTTGCTTTCGTGACTCACCAGTTCCCTGTCTCTTAGAAGACTAGGACTTTCTAGTGAAAATGTCTTCATGCACCTCACAGACTAAGTGTCAGTCCACAGCAAGTTTAGCAGTGGGCTGGTAGCATGGAAAAAACACTGTGCTGTCTTTGCCCACCTCCAGTACTGCTTCTCTCCCTCTGTTTTCCTTCCTGACCTTTCCACATTTTGTCTTATACATCTTTGCTTCCATCTGCCTTGTGCTAGGCAGTAGCATGGCACCTGGGAATAGCGATGGTAGTGTTGGGCTTGACTGAGGAAAAATTTGGGAATACTGCCAGAATTGGAGCTGAAGGGTTGCAAGGGCACTGCTGCAGAAGTGACCCAACCTTGGAAGAACGTTGGAAATGTGATTGTTAATATCAGTGTTAAACAAGCCCAAACACAGGAAGCCAAGCGTGTGCACGGAGGGATGTGGAGGGATGGAGCTTGCGACTGCACCACCTTGGTTGGTTTATTTTTAATTCCATTGGGAAAAATGATTCAAGTATTATTCATGACTCCAGTGACCTCTTTGTGCTGCTTTGATGATGCCAATCCACTGGGAAGGTGCACCATCTTCAGTGACTTTCTTTGGATGTGCTGTGTGGCGTTGCTGGCATGAGGCTGCTCTCCACCAGACTCACGTCATTCTTTGGCATGTGTGAGTACCTTTGCTGGGGAAGCCCAGAGCCATCTGCAGTGTGGCTGCACTGGCACAGAGCATCACTCTGTTATGTGAGAGGATCCTGTGCTGCTTGATGCCTCAAATCTCAGTGTTTTCAGAGTGTGGTGGGAACATAAGGATGTGGGGTTTAGATGACATTTTTGCCTTTGCCTCCAATTCTGCACCTCCAGAGTTTCTGTTTTGATGGTTAATCTTGTTTGTTTGTGATTGCACACTGAGGTGCTGGAAAACCACTTTGCTTGCTGTGTTAAAGCCAGGCATGCTTGACTTTCCCTTGGCATGTGAATATGCTGTTCTTTTGTGATAGGTAGTTAGTATGTTTTGGTGAGTTTGGTGACCAACAGATCATCTGTGCATGAGCTGCTTCTCTAGGCAGGGGAAGAATTATGTTTCAAGGGCTTTTGAAGGGAGAATTTTACTCCTTCCCTGCACAAAGCCCTTTGACCTTTGTAGGAATTAATTCGGTTTAGGCTGCCCAACAGTTGCCTGATGGACCACAACTTCTGAGAGTTACCAACCAGACAGGGCTTGACTTGTTCTGAGCTTGTACCTTGTCCTTGGCTAACGGTGTAGAGGAGGAAAATGCAAACTTGTGGCTAGTGATGAGTGAAACTTTATCTCACTTCAGAGGTGTGTGTTGAGGTGAGAATGGCAGCTGTGTGACCAGGTCGTGAGGACCATTCAATTTTTTTCTGTATTGGTGTGTCTGAATATGTCCAGCACTCTCCCCAGGACCTCACATGATCATATACATGTCCTGACAAGGGGAACAACAGCATTCCGGAGCTTATGTGAGAAGGGTTTAGAGATGGAAGAATAAGTGGAGGAGAGAGAGAGAAGAGATGATTATGGCAAGGATATATAATTATTCTTTGATTCTCCATATCTTATGTCACAGAGGATCCTGAAAATTCTGATGTCGGACCTGGGAAATGTGCTGCAAGACAAACACTTCCAGCTGTTCCTCTGAACACTAATCTCAGCAAGTACCTTCCAGGCAGGAATGTGTGGGCTTAGTTATTTAGGAAAAGAAAAAAAAATGTCACCATTTGGTGCCTTTAGCATTCACCTTTGTAATTAAAAGCTCTAATCACAAGCAGAGTGCAATACGTGACTGTCTTCTGGGAGCTGTTTCTTAAGGTGGCTTTCCATTTTTGCATTATTTAGCCCCTGCTTCAATGCCAGGGTTTACTTAACCTTAAGCTTGTGAACAGGCTTATTGAATTTGGCCAAGACTTGACTAATCTGTAATGAGCTCCAGGTTGCCTGGAACTTGGCAGCACCGTTGTCCTCTGTGTCGTTGCATAATGATCTGACCCCACATAACCGCGGCTTTGCCTTGTGCCCTTTCTCCAGCCTCCTTGAGTCTCACTCCAGAAGCCCAGGCTGCACGGAGGAGTTGCCCTGCTAAAGAGTGTTCTGAGTGCCAAATACCTCCTGGGCTGCTTTCATCCTCTTCCACAGGGCAAGAGGTGGGAGAAGTGGCGCAAGAAAATCTCAAACATGGAAACAAGATAGGACAGAGTGGGATTTAGTGATGGCAACCAGGCTAATGCCTCCTGTCAAGCATCTGTGGTGGCCAGGGGGACATGAGAGTCCTGGCTATGTCCCTCCTGTTACTTCATCTGCGTCTCTTGTAGTCCCTCTGTGCTTGTGAATGGAGGATGCCTATCCTGGAATTTCTTCCATTTGAAATGTGCTAGGTGGTTTTTATTGTTTATTATGTCACTTTAATAAGGGCAACTGGAAGGATTTAATTTCTCAAAATTCACATGATTAATTCAGATGTTGCTCTAAGTCATTTTTTCCCCCTGTTGTTTATTTATTTCAGCTAAACCGCTTGAGAGACTCATTATTTGCCTGCTCTTTATTGAGTATCTAATGATGAAAATAAATTGTTACTGCTCTTTATTATGCATTTCCCATAAAGCTGACATGACACAGAGAAGGAACCGACTTCTTTACCTTCTAGCATGACTCTGGGAAGATTGTTTATAGCACTTCAGCTCCAGACCCTCTGCAAGGCAGCAAGAGCAGGATCATTGAAAGCAGGATTTAGAGGCTGTGGGGTTGCATGAATTAACTGAGAGCAAAATTTGTCAGACAAACATTTTGTAATGAGCAAAGAGGGAGGAATCTGGCTTGGACCATGTGCCCAGCAGTTAGCAGTGGGAAGAGACCCTCTTAAGAAAAAAAATTAATAAATTGATCTTGCCTTGTTTGGAGATCAGAGAGCCAAATATAGACCCTATCACATTTCCTTCCCTCCTCCTTATGAAACTCGTCCTTTTGAAGTGCATTTTCAATGGGATGTGGATAATTGACTCTGCGAACAACCGTCTGAGTGCTCTGTTGGTTTAACCGATTGGTCTCACTCACTGAGTCCTGTTTTGTTTTGGATGATTTTCAGCCCAATTGCCCTGTCAGCTACAATTAGTCTCATTAATATGACAGCTGAAAGGTCACAGATGACTCGCTTCTGTCGCAGGCATGAGGGCAGCCAGGAGATGCTCACAGCATGTTGTTCTCAGCTCTGTGGTCGCATGCTGCTGACTTGCTTAAATTGATGGTGATTGCAAATCCCGGTGTAAAACCGATCAAAAGGGGTGTGAGATTTGCTTCACAGGAGGGTGATTGACTGAGAAGTGAGGTTGTAATAGCAAGTAACATTTGGATGAACTTTAATTAGACAAGAAGGGTCCTGGTTGTGTGTAAAGGGGAAATGTGGAATAGCTGGACTTCCTCTCACCCAAAAGAGCTGTGAGGAAAGGAAGCAGAAGTGGGATGGAGTCGTAGGCGCATCCTGTGACTCTCAACAGATCTGTGGCAGTCATTCGCTGCACTTCCAGTGACATCTGCCATGCTGTCAGGCTTTGTCTCTTCCATCCAGGATTTACACTTAGGGGAATGAGTTTGGAAAGGGAACAGCAGATGAATGGATATAGAACAAGAGATCATTTGGCTTCTTAATAGGGATCAGATTCACACATGTGCAGGTCAGACATTGAACTTGGGGCTCTCACAGTCTTCTCTTTGGCTATGGTAAGGCCAAAATGGTATCACAGAAAATGTAGTCTGGTTGTATGCTTGGCCTTCTGTATTGAGAAAGAACGTAAGGCAGCCAAAGTGTCTGGATCAATCTGTAGTTGAATTTATATAACCCTGAAATCCAGCTGGAAGAGCTCTGGTGGAGATGGTTCCCTAACAAGGCAGGACACTGTGCATGGTGAGGCTTGCAAGGGTCTGGTGTTTGGTATTTTCCTTAATGGCTTGGATGATGGAATAGAGAATATGCAGATTCAATTTGCAGATGATTCCCAGCTGGGAAGGGCTCAGCTGACCCTTGCTGAGAGGGTCAGACTTCCAGATGACATCACACCAGTTGGCCAAGTGGTATGAACAAGACAGTTTGTGATCTGATGAAGGCAAACACAGTTTTACAGTCTGGAAGGAGTCATTGACCGCAGAAGCGCAGGACAGGGACTGATTCAAGTAGGCAAAAAGATGCTACTGAAATATTCAAATGGTTTATGGATCAGGCAAGAAATAACATTGTGAACTTCAGACAGGGTGATTTATTAAGGCAGTAAGGGAAACCTAAATGATGAAGACAGGCTAACATGAGAGAAACCATCAAGCAAGGCTAAAGTGCAACTTCACAGGAGATTTTTAAGAATCACTGGGAGAAACTTTTGTGAAGAGTGACATAGATATATTTGATGCCACTGATGTGAGGCACAGATTGGAGAAGGTTTGCAGATCTCTTTGGGGTGAGATCAATGTTTTGGCCACTCCTTTTATTACTGAGACGTTAACATTGTTATTAGAAGCACTTTGTTGCAAATCCCTTGGCCAGTGACTAAAATTTTCCTCCATCAGTTTGGTGGGAGCTGTGCAACCAGCCCATGTGGTGGTGCTGTCACGGGCATGAATTCCAGTTGAAGTACCTCAGGTCTCGTCTTGCAGGCACATACAGCCTACACACATTTCCCCTTTGTTTCTTCAGGAGCTGCACTTTCTGCAGACATCTGTGAGGTCCAGCGGTCGGTGTGCTGCACTGGGCTTATTCCCTTTAAATCTCATTCGGGGCTTGTTCCTAGTGAAGATAGCTGGTGCTTTTAAAAGCCTAGCAGCAGGAGACCTGTTCTATCAGCCTGTTTCCATCCATGTTTAGACAACACAATGAATGCAGATGTAGTAGGAAACTTTTGATTATCTATAGAATTTTTCTGCGGCAACTTCAAAGCTCTGTGGTTAGTTATATTCCAAGACTTAAAGTGGATACGTCTTGTGTTCAGAGCTCTGATTTAATTTTCCGGTTTAATCTGTTGTCCAAACATCATTAATGTTGTCTTTGAGGCATGGGACATCTTTGATGGAGTCTCTTTTTAATTTCTGGCTATCACCCTGTGCAGCCATAAACAACATCCTGCCTGCTAATGAGAAAATTCAAGTTATTGCAGTCACATGTCTTGTGGAAGTAGATTGTGGTGGCAGGAGGGGAAAAGGAGCCTATTTCACTCACCTCCCACCCCCAGCTAGCATGAGCACTTGGATTATTGACAGGGAGGAGGAGTTTTCACAGGTAAAGATACTGCATTAAAAAGCACTGTTGTCTGTTGAAAATGAAATGATTGAATTCCCAGCCATATTATTAATTCCTTAGCCTGCTTCCATGACTTAGGAAGAAGTTCTTCACAGAGAGAGTGATTTCCCATTGGAATGGGCTGCCCAGGGAGGTGGTGGAGGCACTGTCCCTGGGGGTCTTCAAGAAAAGCCTGGATGAGGCACTTAGTGCCATGGTCTAGTTGATTGGATAGGGCAGGGTGCTAGGTTGGACTGGATGATCTTGGAGGTCTCTTCCAACCTGGTTGATTCTATGATTCTATGACTTACCTCTTCTACCTGGAAGCATTTAAAAACTGTTCTAAGTAATGCCCTGCTGGCACATCAGCTCTCGGGCTCAACTATTCCTAATAAATCCGAGGCTGTGGAGGAATTTGAGCTGTCCTTTCAGTGTAAAGTGAAAGAACAGTGCCTGCCATTACACACCCAGTAAATCAGCTGCAGGATGATATCCTACCCATTGCTTTTCCCCTCTCTCCCATCTTCTGTAAAAAATTCTGTTTGGAAAGTAAAACTTAGGACCTTGGAAAGACTTGGCTGAAGATGGTGTGAGGAGCAGGGCACGGGCCATGGTCTGGAGCATTTGCTTCTTGTTGCACCATGAAAAACATCTGCAGAAGATTTGGGAGGGGGGCAGCTGGCCCTGATGCACAGCCTCATATTTAGTCCTGGTTTGGAGATGATAATGCAGCAATAGGAGTCCAATGGGATCAGGAGGGTTAAGTGAGCAGTATTAGAGCACCTTATTCCTTCTTCACTGGGAAACCCATCTTGTAGGGGAGAGCCCAGCTTGCAGCAAGCTATCTTTATCGGCTTTAGGCTTATTGTCAACCAGTGTGTAAACTGAGTCTGGTGGTAGCAGCATCACAGCATTGGGCATATCCTGGGTTTTGTCTGTGCAGGCAAACCCACAGAGCTGGGGTAGAGTGTGAGGCCATTCTAAGGGATGCAGCTGTTTTATGACAGCCTAATTTTGCTCTATTTGGAAAGGAAAGATTGAAATTACATGGATAAATAAGTATCTGCAGCTCATTTTCCTCCATGGATAGGTTTTACAGGAAAATGTCCTGCTTGCTCACAGACAGGACTTGATACAATCCATGTCTTTGCTTGCCAAGAGCTGCCCAGCCTGGTGGTGCTGACCTGCATTGCTGCACCTTTCCTTGGCATTTTCACCCTTGTGACCACACTCCCCGCACCAAACAAGCTGACATTCGTCCTTTCAAACTATTCCTGGAAATATTCACTGCTAAGACAGGTGTTTAGAGGATGGGTGGCTGCCACGAGCAGGCTGGAGGGTCTCCTGCACTCTCTGGTTTCTGAGGTTCTCTCACCCTTCTTGCCTTCACAGAAAACGGTTTTGTTGGCTACTCCGAAGAGCTTATGTTCAACAACACACTGCCGGACTACAGCCAGGGGGAGTCCTTCTTCACTGTTTTTGGAGTGTTCTTCCCAGCTGCCACAGGTACAGTCAAGTTTTATCCTCCTCACTTTCCCTTTCCCAGTCACATCTCAGAGAAGAGAAGCAGCAAGGGGAATTACTCTGGGTTGCAAGGCAAGAGGGATCATACTCGGCCACAGCAGACTCATGGTCGATTAGAAACATTCAGGCTTTCCTCCAGCATTCCAAATCTTGCAGACTCCTGTCCTGTTTGTTTGAATGCTCCCTTTTGTCTTTCTGTGACCAGAATCTGCTGGACAGCTCTGTGGGTTGACATGGTGCTGTGAATCCTTCTGTGCCCAAGACAAAGCTCAGGCACTGATTGTGGTTGTTGCTCCCTTCTTAGGAGTACTGATCATGATTTACATTATTAGTTAATCTTTATGACTTGATTGCAGTGGGTGGATGGGAAGAGCACAGGAGAGCTTTCTCTCTCTCCATACTGCAGGTGAGTGGCTGAATTGGGCTGGTGCTGTTACTCGTGATGCTGACCCACCACTGCCTGCACAGTGTCACAGATGCATCTTTGTGTGTCAGCAGAGAACATGTTTAGGAGCTTAATTGGGTGCTTTCATGTTGTTAATTCTCTTAAATTACCAGGGAGAATCATGTCCCCTTTCCAAAGCTGGCAATCTCCAGTGGGAATGAAACATCTATCAATTGGAGTTTGAATATCTTTTGTTGATGCTGATTTTTTTTTTTAAAGCTATAAAAAGTACCAATTATAAGCAGTTTCCATAGTGATGAATCCTTGGATTACAGAATGAATTTTCATAGGATTAACTCTAAGCATCTTGCTGGAAGTTGTTCACAGAATTGCTGCAGTAAAAGGAAACAAATTAAAAGATTCTGTGAAACAGATGGGACTGGAGGAAGTCACTTTGTCAGGTGCACTTCATGCAGGACTTTTACCTGGCCCAAGCAAATCCCTAGCCAAAGAAAGAGACCTTCCTAGTGACCTCTCCCTATGCCACAGGAAAACAGTTTGGTTTTTTCCCAGCTCCTTGATTACAGAAAGAAGGACCAGCTCTGACAGAACTCTGTGGAAAATTACCGTGATTAGCCACATTAAGTGGCTCTTCATCACTGCTAATTCTTGGCTGCTAGGAAGAAGGACAAAATAATTTATATAAAGCCCAGGCAGCCTGTTGCTTTGTTAGTTAGCAGCCTTAATACCAGTGATAATTGTTAAACATTCTCTGAAGGTATAATTTAGGCTGATGTATAATTACTTTGGTTGCTGCACAGCTTTTCTGTGTGCTCTTTTTTAATTGCTTGCTTGTTTGCAGGATTTAGATTATTCCTCTGGAGAAGCAGTGCCAGGGGTACCATATAACATCAGCATGGCACCTGTTACTGCTGGTTGTAGCACTGTGGAGTTCAGGAGCCACGTTAAACGTATGGTTGTGTTTGGTGCTCTACATGGAAGAACTTGTGATCTGATTAAGGAATTTTTAGGATGTGAGTCGAGACTTCTTCACTGCAGATTAGTGTGGTGTGAAACCAGGTCTGCAGAGGGGACCTTGGGTTTCTCAGGGTCCCATGTGCCAGAGCAGAGCTGCTTCCCCACCGCATTGCGGGCACTGCCTGGATGCAGCCTAAGCCCGCCAGCAGGACAGACAGTCCACAGGATTGGAGATGACATTTCAAGGATGGGTTTGGCAGCAACATTAATAGCAGGCTGGAGAGATGTGAAAGCATTGCCAGTGCCTCTGATGCAGGGCCGGCAGCATGATGCAGATTGCAAGCAAGTGACAGTGTCTGCTTCCAGTACATCCACCTGAAAACCAGTGGCAGGGACACGTGAACATCACTTGCACGCTGTCACATCCAGCCTGTACTCCCGCTCCTGCCGAGCACTATGCCCAGGTGATACTCACCTCTGCTGGCACCCTGGTAGTGACCAAGCTGAGGCTCTGGGAGCAAAATCCTTTGTGCTAAGATGCAACAGAAATTCAGGGAGAGTTTCAGCGAAACAATAGGTCCCTGGAGCTGTTCAAGGCAGGATTGGATGTAGCACTTGGTGCCATGGTCTAGCCTTGAGCTCTGTGGTAAAGGGTTGGACTTGATGATCTATGAAGTCTCTTCCAACCTTGGTGATACTGTGATACTGTGAATAGGCTGTTTCATTTTGAGGGGTTACTTCCAGCCAGTATAAAACATTTATTTGACCCAAAGCAATGTTCTGTTTTTTTTTTCTTTAATTATTAAATATTGTGTTTGCTCTTTTTAATCTTTAGCATATGTTAGTTTACAATCTAAGACGTTGTTTTGATAATATTTTTACCGCTTAGGAAATTGTGGAACAAGATGTTTGGGCCTTTCTGAGATTAAATGTTCCTCTTTGAAGTGAAACTATTTTGATCTCTTCAGGATAAGCTCTTTCTTCTCCCTCTTAAACAGTAATCTGAATTCAACTGGTTTACATCTAGTCTCTGAGAAGTGCTGAAAAGTGATTTTAATTTGCCTGTTTCCACCAGGAACATCAGTGAAATCATAGAATGCACTGGATAACAATGGACCTTTAAAGGTCATCTGGTCCAACCCTCCTGCAGTATGAAAGCCTCAGAAGAACAGCTATAAAGTGAAAGAGGGACAGCCACTTAGGGAAAGGGGAACAAGACCTGTGGGAAGCCCCTTGCCAGGGGGGAGCAGCTAGATGTGTGCTTTGGCTGGAGTGGGCAGGATGGTTGTACTGGCCTTCCAGTCTGGTAGCAACATGCTGCCTCCCACAAGCTTCCTCTTTGGATCATTTTGCTCCAGGTTGGAATGTTTTCACTATATTGTAATGTCTCCAGCAAGGCGAGTGACATTATCCTGGTTTTACACTTGAGCAGTGGCAAAGCAAGACTGCTCTGTTTGCTTCCTGGGTAGTAGCTGTTTAAACCATTTCAGTTGGACATGCATTGCAGCTGGCCTTACTCCCCCCACATGTGCCATTTAACAGTGGAGAAGTAGCTGGGCGAGCCAAAATGTACCCCTAGATCTGACCTAAAGGGGTAGCTAAAACTCAGGTTTGCCAGCTTCAGTCAAACAGGCTACCACAGCTGCTACAGAAGATGTGACCATGCCTCTGTAGTGAGTCTGTGCATCATCCAGATGTTCTTCTATGTGCTCGTAACTGCTTTGGTAATGTGCATGTTTTACTGCTGTGCTGCAATACACAAACGTCCCCTTCACACAGGGGAAGGAATCTCGGGAGCTGCCTGCCCACCTTCGGCTCCTCGCAGCAGCCACACAACCATCAGTACACCTTTAAAATGAAGATAAAGGTCGTTTCTGTTCTGTTCTTCTGCCAAATTCCTGAGAGGGTTTCTGTCTAATGAAAGAAGTGTGTTGTCATGTGATATAAGAAAGGAAGATGACATTTGAAGCAGTGTTAGTGGAAAATATCATCATACCCAGACCAGTTCTGAAGTAAACCACACTTGACACTTGCAAAATGACAGCAAATAGGTTTAGAAGTTTTGGGCTAAGTTATCAGATGATGTAAACTGGCACAACTCCATTGAAATCTATGGAGAGGTGCCAGCTGACATCAGTGGAGTATTTGGCCCTTTAAAAAAATTAGCTACAGTTCCTATCTAAGACTTTCCATTCTTCATCTCTTGGGTGAAGGAAAAACCCAACCTTTTATATTTTATAGTAAATTCACTGGCAAATGCCGTGGGTATTTGCAGGCAGCCATATCTACACTAACAAACCATAGCTGGTGGACTTAGAAGCATGAGCTGGTGGAGCTGATGGTTGTGTCTAGTGTGCAATGCAGGTGGTCCCCTCATGCACGTATCCACTGCCTGGATGATGCCCAGGACAGGATTATGCTGGGAATAGCAGCAATGTACAGACTGTCTCAGCCATAATTTCCTGGCTGAGT
Organism: Pogoniulus pusillus; assembly: GCF_015220805.1. Classification (NCBI taxonomy): domain Eukaryota; kingdom Metazoa; phylum Chordata; class Aves; order Piciformes; family Lybiidae; genus Pogoniulus; species Pogoniulus pusillus. The sequence goes on from NC_087265.1 coordinate 13,142,361, forward strand.
TGACCATGTTTTCATGCTTCCTTGTCCAGAAGCTTTGTCATTATCTGCTGCTCTCTGAGATAATAGCCAGTGTGGAAAATCCAGCCTGCTATCTCATTGAAACAGAGAGGTGGATAATATTCTCCATGGACAATCTGCAGATATGATTGCTTAAGTTCAGAAGGGATTGGCCATTTCCCTAGGGATAGATCTGTGTCTGGAGGAAGGGATGTCCTAACATCTCTAGGTTATCGGATTTTATGTGGAAGTGTAGACTTGTTTTTTTCTGCTGAGTAGCTAGAGTCTCTAGAAAAGCTGTTTGTGACTACTTGCAAGTCAGAGAAGTTCTCTGGCAGTGGTGACCAAGGCTATGGGTCATGGTGACTGTTTAGAGTATCTTTTTGGTTTTTAATTAATCAGGTTTTCCTTTCATTGAACAGTGGGGTGGTTAGTTTGCTAATCACAAAATATCTTCTCAGTACTGCTCTGTGGAAGCTGTCATACTCTCTGGAAAAATTCTTTTGGACTTAGGGGTAGTGGTGGAGAAGTGACTTTGACTTGGTCTGTAATCTGTGCTGCCAGATTGGCCACTTTTGTACTAGTCAGATCAGAGGCATAGTTGCAGTATGGAGGAGATGGCTTTGGCCTTGGTGGCTGAGAATATCTGTGTTGGTTCCCTCTTTGGTGGCCTTGACCTTTGTCAGTGGGAGCCATGAGTCATTGAAGAGCTCACTGAAGCTAAGGGTGTGACTTGGCCTGAGTTTCACTCCTAGTCCCTGCTAGGCAGGAGGTCAATCATTGATCTCAGGATCCCAGTTATGTGGGCCCTATCAGGTCATCATCTGGCTGCTCCTGGAGGAGTAGGTCTGTGGGAGGGAGGCAGTGAGGTGACCTAGGCTGTGCAGTCATTTTTGTGCTGATGACTCACAGGTCTTCAGCTTTATTTCGTACTCAGTCCAGAAAACACCGTTTTGGTGTTTCCCTAGTGCTTTGCTGAGGCAGGCTTTTGGATGAGGAAGAGATGAGTCAAGCTCAATCTGGAAGATCTAGAGGCAGTGCCAGATGTTTGGGAAACTTGGCCAAGAGGCACATGAGATTAACAGCTGTCCTTCTGACTATAGTTTGCTCCCCTTGGAAAGAAAACTCAGAGTACTCTCAGAGTAATCTCCCAGAGCTGCAAAGTAGCATGTCCCTAAAGAATGCTTCTTAGAGACTACATTTAGTATGACATTTGTGACCACTTCCATGGCCTTCTGCCTTCCTAACTTTTCTCTCCTTCAGATAAGCCTGTTGCATAGCTGCTTAAAAGGAACAGTGCTGGGGCAGTGCTTGGCTGCTTTACCCAGGGAAAAGTGCACCGGCTGATGGACTTTTAGTGATGCTGTTCAGAAGTACATCCACAGAACAGTCTTCCAAGAGAAAATTAAGAACTCATTTAGATTTGTAACATTTTCAGTGTGGTGTCAAGGACTCAAATCTTGTCTGAATCTGGAAGACAGCTCTTCCAGGAGCTAAGGAATGCCAGAAGCCCACGGGGACTGGAGAGTGACTATTGGGCTTCTGCCTGCATGGTGAAAAGGAGTACAGAATAAGATGGCTGCTGAGTGGAATGGTCAAGTGGAAAAAAGATGATCAAGGACAAAATACTAATGCATACATAAAGCCCTGAATGCTTAGCTGATGTGTTTGGCAACATGTGAGTGCCTTGTGCTCATTAATGTGCACCTCATTGAAGGTGCATAGCAAAGTATGAGACGGAGCAGGGAGCTGAGCCTCTGTTTCTTGATTAGCAGCCCAACCATTTCTCCCTGTTGCTAGTCCGCTGGTAGCCGTGCAAGGTCTGTAGGGAAGGCATCTCCACAGTCTGAACTGGGCTTATCCCTTTACCCTGAGGTTTGCCCCACATACCTCAGGTTTGTCTATCCTTCATGTTGAGAGAACACGCTGCCAGGCAGCAGCCAATGCAGTGAGTTGTCACTGATTTAGAGCTGTATTTGCTCATATTTGCAGCCTCAGAGACTGCCTTCGTCGTTCTTGTGCCCTCTGAAAATGAGAAATGACTGCTGGACTTGGCAGCTGAGTGGCAGACTGACGTGCGGTTGGTCCCCTGCTGCTGGGGCTGGCAGATGCTGCAAGCACCATGGCATTGGCATCCTCCTTCTCATTGTTGTTCTGTGGTGATCTCACCCTGCCTCCCAGGGACCATCCCATGAGCAATGCTGGCTGACAGCTGGCCTGTACATCCTTATGAAGACATTAGTCTGACATGCAAGAAGTGATGGGCAGAAGTTAGTGTCTTAAAGAGGCTCTTCTGTCCTGCCTTCATATTGTCCTAAATTTCATCAGGATTCTAAATCACTGGGTTTTATTTATTGGTTTTTATTTGTAGCAGACATCTGAAGTCTTCTAGGAAAAGTTTTGGGATGACAGGACACGAATTGTCATTTCTTACCAAGTCTGGCATGACTTCTCCTTCAGCTATGGGCAAAGCCTCTTAACCAATCTGTACCTCACGTTCCTAGCCTCAACATGGAGACTGTAATCCTTTGCTCCATCCTGTTTGCCTTTCTCACATCTTCACTGGCAATTTTTTTTAGGCTGTGGACTGTCCCTGTGCTGCAGCCTAAAATAACACCCTGGTGCTTTATTCTTAGTGCTGCCACATGTTTTCAGCGTGACGCTGGGACAGTCCCTTGCCCTCTCAGCGCTTCTGTTTTCCTATCTGCAAAGCAGAGATAATGCCTACTTGCAAAGCAGATCCCTTGGCTGGAAGGTGCCACCTACGTGCTGAGCGCTGTCCTTCCCTCTGCTACACGTGCCTGTGACTGTCACTGAACACAACAGGACAGGCTGTTTTGTAATGGCAGTTGTCCCCCATGAATGCAAGGATCTGGTCTAGGGGGGCAGTACCACCTGCCGAATGCAGGGCCATGGTGAACGGTACCATTTTTCTCTTCAACAATTGGGCAGCATTGTCTTCTGTGAGGTTTGCAGTAAGATAAGATGGGGTTTGTTCAGAGTGCTCCTTTTAATTTGTTTTTTTTTCTTTCCTTCCCAGCACTGTTCAGACTGGACAAAAGGTTCTTTGTAGATGTATTAGTGATGGCTTGCATCCATTGAGGACAGTTTCTTACTAAGCAGTCGATGGGAGCCAGTATTTGTATATGTGGCAGTGCAACAAAGTGATAGTTACTGTGCTGAAGCAATCAATTAGCTGATTGATTAAATTATATTACATATTGTAGTGTGTATTATATATGCTGTAAGCTAGATTAAGTTGCATTTCTATCTGCAAAATACAGGTGTGATGGCTGGGTTCAATATGAGTGGAGATCTCCAGAAGCCTGCTACCAACATCCCCCTGGGGTCCCTTGCTGCTATTGGCACCTCGTAAGTCATAGATCGGAGAAAATTTACTCTTTGGAGACTGCCCTGGATATGACCAATCCATTTCATATTCCCATCAACCTTTTATTACTCAGCCATCTGGAAAATTAAAGTCTGGCTCTCATTCAAATTATCATCCATTACCACCAGCTACTCTGGGTGGGTTAGAGAAGAGGTTCATTAATGCAGATGTGGTCAGTCCTTCCTCAGCAGGGTGGGATGGCTGTTGGTGTTAGAACAGTTGTGTAGCTCCAGCACGACTGTCCCAGAGCAGGATGCAAAGTTCTTGATGGCTTAGGTTGCAGAATTTTGTCACTTACTGCTGTTGATTTCAGAATGCTCTCTTTTTCTAGCTAAATAGAAAATATATTAAATAAATATATTTTTAGAAGTTTTGTAATTGTTATTGGGAAATTGGAGCTAAGACAGATGAGATGACCCAACTACCTATGAGGCCAGGGGAATGCAGGAGCCCTCTGTTCCTATGCAGTGCCATCTCACAAAATGCTGCTTCTCAGGAGTAAAATAATGTTACACACAAAAAAAAAAACACCTCAGGAGGTTTTCCTGCCTGCTTTCATTGCCACCTGAATTGCTTTTGAAAATACTGCTTTTAATTGCATAGTGAGCTTCAGAGCAAAAGGAAGTATCTTCAGCATGCAGAGGAGTTTCCTGCTGAAATTGGTGCTTGTTTTAAGTGAGGCAATTCCACAGGACACACTATCACAGGTGGATGAACTGTGGTCTTTCACATATGCCTGGGCTTTGCAGGCAGACTAGCTTATCCCTCCACCTGAATAATGGAAATGCCAGACATACCAAAGGAAGATTGTGGCTGAGGTCTTGGAGCAGGTTGGCTGCAGTGTTTAATGTTACTGCCAGATGAGGAGTACTTGCAGAATCATAGGATGGTTTAGATTGGAAGTGACCTCTAAAGGTCACATCTCTTTGCGGTAAGCAGGGATGTCTCCAACTCAGAGCCCTGTCCAGACTGACCTTGAATGTTTCCAGGGGTGGGACATCTACCACCTCCCCAGGCAACCTGTTCCAGTGCCTCATCACTCTCACTGTAAAAAAATTCTTCCTTCTATCTAGTCTGAATCTACTCTCCAAGTCTAAAATCATTACCCTTGGTCTTTATGCAACAGAGCCTGCTACAAAGTCTGTCCCCAGAGTTAGGTTATTCCCCCAGTATGTGTACAACATACAACAGCAGCACAGATAGCTTTTATTTCTGGGGTACCATATGGTCATGCTGCAGCTGTCCCTGGTGCATTGTAGAGGGTAATTAGGTGATTACCCTGGAGGTGAGCCCTGCAGGAGCAGCTCATGCAGAATGATTGAGGGCCCAACTTGCAGATACTTGACCTTCTCCTGGCTCTGCTAATGGGCAGTACTCTCAATGGGCTTCTCTTGCTGGAAATAAGTAGTTTATTTTTATTGTTTGCAGGTGGTTCCTGTACATGGTCTTTGTTTTTTTGCTGGGAGCCATTTGTACCCGTCAGTCACTCCGCTATGACTTCATGATTGCAGAGAAGGTAACTTGCTGAAATAACCCAGCGTGGTATTATGTAGTGGTGCTTTCAGGTTGCCATCTGCCTTGCTGAATGCTTGAATTTTCCAAAAGCCTATGGAATTTGGGAACTCATCCCTCATTAAAATTCAAGGGGATTTCCCCACTGCAAATCCCAGCGTACAGTCTATTTGAATAGCTTTGCATTCACCAGCACATCCAGTAATGCTGAGTCTTGCCATAATCACCCAGCAATAGCTTTAAGAGCTAAAATATGCTAATGTGGTCTAATGATAAATGCTGTATTTTATTCAATGTATCCTTTCTCATTGGTGAAAGCTTAGACCAAATTGAAATCTCTAAAGAACCCCACTGCTTATCTTGACTAAGTCAAGCGAAGCTTACATTTCCATATCTAGCAGCCTGTAATTGCAGGGCCAGCAATAGGATTATGAAACTCGAGACATTCCACATGGGTGTTATATACATGAGGGAGGTTTGTAGTGCTACATGCAGTGAACCTTATCACTGCGGACCTTTACAAAGAGAGCAAAAGAATTTAGTGGACAAGAAGCTCAACATGAGCCAGCAGTGTGCACTTGCAGCCCGAAGGGCCAACCAGATCCTGGGCTGCCTCAGGAGAAGTGTGGTCAGCAGGTTGAGGGAGGTGATTCTCCCTCTCTACTCTGCTCTAGTGAGACCCCACCTGGAGTCCTGTGTCCAGTTCTGCAGCCCCCATTACAAGAAGGATGTGGAGATGCTGGAGTGTGTCCAGAGAAGGGCCACTGGGATGATCAGAGGGCTGGAGCATCTCCGCCATGAGGACAGACTGAAAGAGTTGGGTATGTTCAGTCTGGAGAAGAGGAGGCTCTGAGGTGACCTTCTTGTGGCCTTTCAGTATCTGCAGGGGGCCTACAAAAAAGCTGTGGAAGGACTTTTCAGGATATCAGGGAGTGACAGGACTAGGGGGAATGGAGCAAAGCTGGAGATGGGTAGGTTCAGACTGGATATGAGGAGGAAGTTGTTCACCATGAGAGTGGTGAGAGCCTGGAATGGGTTGCCCAGGGAGGTGGTTGAGGCCCCATCCCTGGAGCTGTTTAAGGCCAGGCTGGATGGGGCTGTGGCCAGCCTGATCTAGGGTAGAGTGTCCCTGGGCATGGCAGGGGCTTGGAACTAGATGATCCTTGTGGTCCCTTCCAACCCTGTCTGATTCTGTGATTCTAGTGTGTGGCATCATCTTATTTTAAACAGGATATGGAAGTGCTGATTTTCTGTTATTCAGCATTATCCAAAATTGTGGGTTCAGGTTCACCATATTTGACAGGATTTCTTCTGCTTCATTTCAACTGGAGGTGTTTGTCATTTGTTTGTTTTGTAACGCGGTTTGAATCTATAAATATCAATTTGAAACCATGGTTTTGGCTTCTTTCTAATTCATTGTAGCCCTGTTCTTCCTCTAGCCAGCAAAGTAAACTCCAAATTATTGATGGGGCTCCTGCCACTTTCTGTTAAGGTAAAGAAATCATCCCTGTTTCAGAGGGAAAAGGAATGAGTCTCCTTTCAAGGCAACATCTTTGTAAGTCAGTGACTTAGTGGGTGAAAAGTACAATAACTAAAAGAATCAACTTCAGATGAAGCAGCTGAAAAGAAAGATGTGAGTAAAGTGCTGTCTTCTGAACCCTTGCAGGGGGAATGGTGAAATGAATAGTTTCTCATCAAAGAATGTGAGGACAAGTACCTATTATCACATTACTCCCCTACCCCCCCAAAAAATGCAGATTTGCTGTTCTTTTCCCTACTGTGGAATAAGAGAATGGTGCACTCCCAAATCCATGTTGCTTCTCTGAGTGATTGCAAGCTGCTTTAAATTTTAATGACTATGTTTGGAGAGAGGAAAGAGGGAGAGAGATCATTACAAGTCCAAACTCTCTCTTTCTGTCACTCACAGGTGAGGAAGCACTTGGCTGCTTTTCTTCTTTACAATGCTTGTTTGGCTTTTTAAACATAAAGATGAGATTCAGTAATATCACTCCTAATGAGCTCAAAGTGCCAATTTCTCACAAACTATTCACACTCTTGGTGCTCAAAACTCCCAGCAAGCCCTTTCATCAGCCTCAGTGAAAAGGATTCTTCCCTTCTAACCCTGATTTGAATGTCAAGTAGTACATTTAAATGCAAGCATTTTTGACAGCTAAAATAATGTATGATGTCTGGCACAAGTGCCTGTTTCTTCCAAGTATTTCTCAGAGCAGGGCAGGATTAGAGGAGGTGGGAGGAAAGATTCTTCATCAAGGGTTGGTCTAATGGAAGCTGATATCTGCTTATCTTTGCCTCAAGTTTCTTCTGTCCCACAAGATAAAATTCACAAGTCCTAGCAGATTTTCATGGGGGAAAGGAGGTTTGTATGGTTCTGGACCCTGACATGAATTTTGCATGCCTTCCCCAAACAGCAAGAACTTCATGGCTTTTTACCCAATCTCCTTTTTGCTGTGTGTAGATTTCATAGATGAGGAGAAGGCAGATGTAGCCCAAAATCCTCTTTAGACATGTACATTTTTGGAATTCCTTCTAACAAAACATGTGCCCCCTGACTTCCACAAGGGCAGAAGCAGGGAGGACCCGTGGAAAAAAAGGTCTCAATGAACCTGAGAGGAGTGGTAGGAGCAAAGGGTACGTGGGATGCAGAGGTCCTGTGTTCAGTGACATCCTCCATGGATGTCTATCTGCAGCTTACATGAGTGGGGTATGGGCATGATGGATCTGCACCAAAATTTGGGGATTTTTTATTTCCCCCTGCCTGACCTTTTTGCTGATGTCACCCACTGTGCTTTGCCTTTCTCTGTGCTGGCTGTCAGGTTGGTGTGGACTTGCAGGTCTTGGAGATGACTCAGGAGACCCTGGACTTTAGTCTTCTTGGCTATATCTGCCCACATTCTTACATCATGGTAGCAGGGTCATTCCCTTTTTTAAAGCTTTCTTGCACAGTGTTCATAAATGTGGAGATTTGGGTAGTTGGGTGGAGTTTTTTCAGAGATGCTACTTAATGCTTGTAGCTCTTGACAGTGGGGACCTGTGCAGGAGGACCCCAGTCCTTGCTTCTGTGTGATGGACTGTGAACTGCCCTCCTCAGCAAGAATCATAGAGTTGGAAGGGACCACAGGGGTCATCTAGTTCCAACCCCCATGCTATGGGCAGGGACATCCTACCCTAGGTCAGGCTGGCCACAGCCTCATCCAGCCTGGCCTTAAACACTTCCAGGGATGGGGCCTCAACCACCTCCCTGGGCAACCCATTCCAGGCTCTCACCACTCTCATGCTGAACAACTTCCTCCTCACATCCAGCCTGAACCTACCCACCTCCAGCTTTTCTCCATTCCCCCTAGTCCTGTCACTCCCTGATATCCTGAAAAGTCCTTCCACAGCTTTTTTGTAGGCCCCCTGCAGATACTGAAAGGACACAGTAAGGTCAACTTGGAGCCTCCTCTTCTCCAGACTGAACAGCCCCAACTCTTTCAGTCTGTCCTCATGGCAGAGCTGCTCCAGCCCTCTGATCATCCTCCTGGCCCTTCTCTGGACACGCTTCAGCATGTCCACATCCCTCTTGTAATGGGGGCTCCAGAACTGGACACAGTACTCCAGGTGGGGTCTCACCAGAGCAGAGTAGAGGGGGAGAATCACCTCCCTTAACCTGCTGGCCACACTTCTCCTGATGCAGCCCAGGATCTGGTTGGCCCTCCAGGCTTCAAGTGCACACTGCTGGCTCATGTTGAGCTTCTCATCCACCAGCACCCCCAAGTCTCTCTCCTCAGGGCTGCTCTTCAGCCACTCATTGCCCACCTGTATTTGTGCTTGGGATTGCCCCCATCCAGGTGCAGGACCTTGCACTTGATCTTGTTGAACCTCACGTGGTTTACTTGTGCCCACCTCTCCAGCCTGTCCAGGTCCCTCTGGATGGCATCCCTGCCCTCCAGCATGTCTGCTGCACCACACAGCTTGGTGTCATCAGCAGACTTGCTGAGGCTGCACTCAATGCCATTGTCCATGTCACTCACAGATATGTTGAACAAGACTGGTCCCAGGACTGATCCCTGAGGGACTCTGCTTGTCACTGGCCTCCACTTGGACATGGAGCCATTCACAGCCACTCTTTGGGTGCTCCCTGTTTGCAGGGCTGCTCACTGGAAACCAGTAATAAAGGCAGCACAGCAGCCTTGTTAGCACTGTGGCTTTAAAGATTTTATTTAAAACCAGAAGTTTCATGCTGGCCAAAGGAAATTCTTTTCTCATTGAAGACAGGAAAATAAGGTCAATGTATTATATCCTTCAGAGCACAGTTTTTGAGATGCCATTTGTGTAAATGGTAATTTGATTTGGATTTACTGTGGACTTTCTTTCAGGATTGGTTTTCCCCTCCGGGACACAGGGGTTTGTCTTCCTGTTATGGATGATTGGAAGCTTGGGCAGCTTTTCCTGTATGATGTGCTCTGTATATAAGTGATCTCTCCTGAAATAAACTCACTTCCAGTTACTTAAGGGGAATGTAATAGCTGCTGCTGTGTGGCAATTGCTCCAAATGTCAAAGAATTTCTTGGTTATGAGCTTGTCAAATGGTTCTGTCGGTACAGGATGTTCAGTATTAAATTACTTTTATGGGATAATTTTCCTGTATTAATTGTTTGCACTTTATGCCACAGACCAGTTCAGCTGCTATGTTCCCAGGGCTTGCTCTGTTCCTTTTAGCACTGTTTGAGAATACACATGCTCTTCTAAATTATGTGTATCCAAGCCTGTTCAAGGGGTCTTTAAAGAACAATATAATCAACTTTGCATTCTCTTTATTTCCTCCAGGTGTCCTTGGTGGGTTTCTTGTTTTTGCTGGGGTTGTATATCTCATCCTTGGCCTCCTGCATGGGAGGGTTGTATGGAGCACCCAGGATCCTGCAGTGCATCGCCCAGGAGAATGTCATCCCTATGCTTGCCTTCCTTGGACGTGGGGTTAGTCATTCTTTCTCTGAGATTGCTGTCAAACCTTCACCTGGAGGAAAAAGTGGTGATTTTTGAAGCCAGGTTTTCTGTGTGTCTGTAGGGTGAGATAAGGGGTGTATGAAGTGCAAGGACAGAATGGTTTGAGATCTGGTATACTATGCACAGGGAGAAAAGCCAGGAAATGGGTAGTTTGATTAAAAAAGAAGAGCCCAGCTGCCTTTGGTCATTTCCCTGCCTGTCCTTTCTGCTGCACTGCCTTTGCCATGAGTCTTCCCACAGAGGGCTCCTGACAGAAAGCATGAGACGCTCTGCTTTGCTTTGGCTTCTTGTTTCCCCATCTCTCTGCTCCAGTCCTGGGGCTATCTGTCCTGACCTGGGAGCTGTCTGTCCTCTCCCTGAATACAGACAGCCCTCTCTGGGCTGCCATCAGTCCCCTCCCTCAAACCTGCTTCTTCAAGATGTCCCTGGCAAAACCACTTACACTATAACTTTGCTTGTGGGGTTTTTGACAAGTGCCTTATCTGCACTGGTGCTGATCCCAACCATGTTGGTGGCAGGTACCTAGGTTTTGTTTGCTCTCCTGTCCAGGGCAGAGGCCTGAAACTTTTGTCCAAGCACTTGGTGAAATGGATGGTAACTGTCTCTTTATCTTTTTTAGTTAGTTTTTCTTCTTTTTTTCTTGCACATTTTCTTTGACCTTTTCCTATCCTCTTTGGCAACCTCGTAGCTGAGTACATGAGCAGTCATCCTGCTCTGGATCCAATCTATGTGCACTAGAGAAGAGGACACTTCTTTGTAAGATAAGGTGCCTTATGAACTCTATAATATAAAATCAAAGAACAGATTTGGAAAGTTAAGTTAGGAGCCTGCCAAGCTTTAGATATGCTTTGAAACAAAGTATTGCTTTGAGTGCTAAAAGAGATTTTTCCCTTGTCCTTAGAAATAATCCTTTTTGCATGAGTCATTCTGCTGACTGCTACTCAAAGTACCAGTCACTAAGGGCTCTGTAGTCTTGAGCTGTAGTCAGAGCAAGCTATTTTTGATGGGTTTTCCCTTCTCCTAAACAGGGAGAAAATAATTCTATCACTCAATAACCTGCTGTGCCCAACCATCTGTATTGAGTCGCTGGAAAACCTTATGGCATTTTGCTCCTTCAGAGCAGTATGTAAATACAGAAGAATATTTTACAATATTGATGAGTGCTTAAAAAATATTTAAGTGTTTGATAAGTATAATATTTTATTGTCCTGTGTTTTGTGTTTCTCCAAGTAATTTTCTAAAATGAATCTCATGACAGTAATAATTATAGGGCAAGCAGAAACAATAATGACAGCAGAAACTTCCAGCTCCTGAAGGCAGCTGTCAGATGATCCCAGAACAGGCTGTTCAACATTTGACAACCCTTGTGAAGTTCTCTGTGATTTAGCAAAGTTAACTGCAAAGTTGATTCCCTCTCTTCTCTGATAGTTTGCTGTCTTTCTATCAAATTTTCTGCTCTGAACTCTTGTCTGGGCAGAGTGCCATGATTGGAAGGGCTCAGAAGGAGGACTCAAAGGCAGATCACTTTTTACACTTCCTTCTCTCTATCACCTTGAGAATTGTCTAGTTAATAAATTTAGTTTGCCTGTACCAATCTGTTCCACATCAGCTCTTCTTTTCCACGGTTGAAGAAAGTGTTATAGTCACCATAACTCCAGCTGATGGGAAGGACACGAGTCTTTCTACAGATTTAAAACTGAGCCAGAGGCATTCTGAGATTGTCCCTTCTGTTCCCCATCTCAGTACATCTTTCTGATACCAAAGATGCTTTCAGAGAACCTAATATCAAAGATGCTTTCTGAGATGTTTTCTGTTCCTTTGTCCCCAGGACGTGTTTCTGTTTCTTTGTGAACAGGCTTAAGGTCCAGAAGTGGTCCTCTCCTCTATTAATAAATAAGAGTGGAGAAAATAGAAATAGTTTCCATCTGAGCTGTGTGTTTATTAAAGCAGCACATGCAGTAAGTGAAAACCTAACATAGTTTGTAAGGTATCTTGTCAGATTTTTTCCAGCAAGGTCTTTATGCAGCCTGCACAGGCTCCTTGGGTACTGAAATGGCAAGACAGTGTCTGGTCCAGGGAGAGGCACGTTAGGCCTGGGATTGAAGTTCATGACCTGATGATTCAAGTCTTTCCACCCCTGATGGCCTTTGCTTTGTCTCTCTTTTTCTCCTCCCTTGCTTCACCCCACCCCAGAGAGGGACAGCAGATGGTGTTTCTTCTGGCTGCTTGTCTTCCCAACAAATTCCCAGCGTTGCTGGGGCTTGACTCCCACTCTCCAGCATCCTTCAACACCTAACCTCTCCACTGCTTTACTCCTGCCACTGGGCAGACATGACTTGAGTGGGAAACCCCAAGTGCAGAGGCTCAGCACTGGATTTAACTCAGCCAGAAGCTGCTGATGTGGAGGTGGCCCTGCTCTGTGCACCCCAAGCCTTTCCAGAAGTGGCATGCAGGAGCCTTTTGGGTAGGCAGTGATGCAGAGTCCTGTAGAGAAATTAGAGATGCAGTTAACTCTGATGGTCATGTTTTACTGCCAGGCTTCCCATAAGCCTCACAAATCTCTCTGAAGGTTTGTTGCTGCTTTAATGACATTGTTTTAACATGGAGATACAGAGTGAGAATGGACCAAAGACAAAACTTGAGTAAGACTCAGAGGTGAGATGGGAGCTCAGCTTTTCACTTCCAGTTATTAAGCTGATGAGCCTCTACTTGCACATGCATGTGTGTCATGACTTAATGGAGTACTGCAGACCACCCAGGTAACTGTCCATGGCAGCTGAACAAGTGGGGCATCCTCATGGCAAGGCTCATGGTTATTAATTTTCATTCAAGTTTGTTTTATTTATGAATTAGAAAGGACCCAACAAGACTCCAGTGGCTGCAATTTGCTTAACAAGTCTCATCACCATGGCTTTCGTCTGCATTGGACAAGTGAATGTTCTTGCTCCCATAGTCACCATCAACTTCATGTTGACATATATTGCTGTAGACTATTCTTATTTCTCAGTCTCCTTGAGCTACAACATCCAGCAGAAACCTGACGAGACCCAGATGGAAAATGCTGGACCTGCTCACTCTTCCCAGCCTTTAATTTTCAACAAGTCTTCCAGCCGTGCAGCAGATGGAGTAATTCAGAGCAGATCAAATGGCACCTTGCTGGAATTCACAAAAGACATGGACCAGCTTTTTAAACCCTTTCGTAGCCAGCCAGCTACTTGGAAAAAAGGAGCTGAGCACTCATCTCAAAAGGTCAAACAAAAGAAGGCAAAGAAGCCAGCCAAGCAGACATTGCAAGACAGCTTCCTCCTGGATCTCCAGCATGATGCTACCCCATCTCAGCATGGCTGGGATGAGACTGTGGAGCCCTACAGTGAATGCAGACAGGACCTGGCTGAACAGGGCCATTGGCATGACATGGGTCCATGTTCATCACCTGCTGCAGATGCCCAGGGGACATCTGGGCTGCTGGATCTGGGGGAGCAGCTCTGCGAGGTGCAGGGGTTCTCAGGCCAGAGGGCAGAAGGTAAGGGCTGTAGGAGATGGACATCTCCATTCTCATGGGGGAATCATTTATGACCTTGGTCTTCCCAGTGCTTTCTTGAAGGCAGGCATGAAACTAGTTTTATAGGGAGCTGTCATTCAGTGATTCATAGCAATAATATCATTTATTCCAGGTGAGGATAGAGTTCATTGCTGCGCATCACAGGAGAAGTTCCAGTGCAATTTCCTATGGAAGATTAATCACAGGAAAGCAGACAGGGCTATATTTAGTGTAGGGTTGTTTACTATATACTCATTATTCTGCACATGCATGCCTAATGCTGTGCATTAAAAAGGTTGTGAGTGTATCTTGGGGTTTACTTCATCCTGATGTGGGTTAAGAGGCATGGAGCAGTGCAGATGTAAAACTCAGGCTGTCAAAATGCCATGATCAAAATGCTGCATGTGGAGCCTGGAATTTAACATCCACAGCCAAGAGTCATAAAAACTTCCACTCAGAAAAATATTTTTTTCTCTTATTTCACAGATAGGGAAACTGAGGCAGAAGTAGGCAAATGTGACCTTGAAATGGATTCAGAACCAGAGCTGGCAACCTTTTTTTTTTTAAACTTGCTCTTCTTTTGTATTTTCATTTTAGAGGTTTTGCTACCACTCTGCCATACCCACCTGTCAGGTAGAATTTCTGCTTTGGTTTTCTGAAGTCTTGTAGAATCAATCATAGAATAGAATCATAGAAACACTCAGGGTTGGAAGGGACCACAAAGATCATATAGTTCCAACCCCACTGCCATGTGGCAGGGACACCCTACCCTAGATCAGGCTGGCCAGAGCCTCATCCAGCCTGGCCTTAAACACCTCCAGGGATGGGGCCACAACCACCTCCCTGGGCAACCCATTCCAGGCTCTCACCACCTTCACGCTGAAGAACTTCTTCCTCACATCCTATCTGAATTTACCCGTTTCTAGCTTTGTTCCGTTCCCCCCCAGTCCTATCACTACCTGACATCCTAAAAAGTCCCTCCCTACCTTTCTTGTAGGCCCCCTGCAGATACTGAAAGGCCACAATAAGGTCACCCACACAGATTTATCTTGATCACCTGAGACCGTTTATCTTCCAGGCTTGCTTTGACCTGACTTGTGCCCAGCCACAGGAAGGCAATTGTCGAATCATATTGTAAACTAAGAGAAACAAAACCTCACATAGCTCCTTTCTAAAGTCTTGTCTCTTCTTCTGCTTGGACTTCAGCAAAGCCTTTGACACAGTCTGCCACAAGAAGCTCCTAGCCAAGCTGGCAGCTCATGGTTTGGACAGATTCACTCTGTGTTGGATCAAGAACTGGCTGGATGGCAGAGCCCAGAGAGTGGTGGTGAATGGTGCCACATCCAGTTGGCAGCTGTCACTAGTGGTGTTCCCCAAGGATCAGTGCCAGGCCCAGTCCTGTTCAATATCTTTATTGATGACCTGGACGAGGGCATTGAGTCCAGCATCAGTAAGTTTGCAGATGACACCAAGCTAGGAGCAGGTGTTGATCTGTTGGAAGGTAGGAGAGCCCTGCAGAGGGACCTGGACAGGCTGGATGGGTGGGCAGAGGCCAATGGGATGAGATTTAACAAGGCCAAGTGCAGAGTTCTGCACTTTGGCCACAACAACCCCAAGCAGCGCTACAGGCTGGGGACAGAGTGGCTGGAGAGCAGCCAGGAGGAAAGGGACCTGTGGGTACTGATAGATAGTAAGCTGAAGATGAGCCAGCAGCATGCCCAGGTGGCCAAGAGAGCCAATGGCATCCTGGCCTGCATCAGGAACAGTGTGGCCAGTAGGACAAGGGAGGTTATTCTTCCCCTGTACTCAGCACTGGTCAGACCACACCTTGAGTACTGTGTCCAGTTCTGGGCCCCTCAATTCAAGAAAGATGTTGAGGTGCTGGAACATGTCCAGAGAAGGGCAACGAAGCTGGTGAGGGGCCTGGAGCACAAATCCTATGAGGAGAGGTTGAGGGAGCTGGGCCTGTTTAGCCTGGAGAAGAGGAGGCTCAGGGGTGATCTTATTACTGTCTACAACTACCTGAAAGGGACATTGTAGCCAGGTGGGGGTTGGTCTCTTCTCCCAGACAATCAGCAATAGAACAAGGGGACACAGTCTCAAGTTGTGCCAGGGTAGGTATAGGCTGGATATTAGGAAGAAGTTCTTCACAGAGAGAGTGATTGGCATTGGAATGGGCTGCCCAGGGAGGTGGTGGAGGCACCGTCCCTGGGGGTCTTCAAGAAAAGCCTGGATGAGGCACTTAGTGCCATGGTCTAGTTGACTGGATAGGGCTGGGTGCTAGGTTGGACTGGATGATCTTGGAGGTCTCTTCCAACCTGGTTGATTCTATGATTCTATGATTCTGATTAATTTCTTCCCCTTCTTCTTTTTTTTTTTTCTGTAGACTTCTCTATGAGGCAACAAAGTCCAGAGCTGGAAATTCAGCAAATACCAGAATCCTTCTACTCCAAATTCTGTAATCATTGGGTTTCCTTTGCTGGTGTAAGTAATTTTAGTTTGAACATTGGTTTGTATCTGTAGAACACAAAAAGAAATTCCTCACTTACTGCCGTGTCAATGCACTCTGCTACTTAAAAATGCCTTTCCCCCTCACTGCCCAGTATTCCAGGCCACCTGAATTAAGGTACTATGCAGCCAGCAGTTCAAACTGAGGGAAAACTGGGTGCCACATTAATTGAAAACTGGGTGCCACGTTAATTGAAACTACAGAAAACAGAGAGGAAAAAAAGAAGGTAATAAATCCCAACCCAAAACAATAGAAATACCAAGTCTGGCATCTTAAGGCTTTAGAGATGCACGACTAGCTGGGAAAAAAAATCAGCATCCTTCTTTGCACTGTGTGCCAGCCTGCTTTTTCTTACTGTGGGATAGAGTGAGGTGTCAGCTCTAAAGCTGTGTTGCTTTTATTTATGAGCCAGTTTCTGTAAGTTTGGGATGGGGTTTCCTTAGTGCTGACCTCTTGATTCCAGCAGCCTGGCTGTGAAATTCCATCTATTGAAGGAGGAAAGTGGAGCATTCCTCCAGCACGTTACTTTAAAGAATAAATAACTTTTAAATAGCTTCTGTCTCAGGCTGTTGAGGAGTTTAAGACATTTAAATTCATCTTGGGAAGATGGATTATTGGGCAGATGACAGGAAAAGGGTCAGATATGCATAATGAATGAACCATATGGCTCTGCTGCACGGATGGGGATTTCTTAGCTGTGTGTAGAACGTAACAAACACGCTCGAACAATGCACCAAACCCTTCTAATTTAGTCCTCTGATGGGGTTTGATATCTGCTTTTCAAATTCACTGCTGCTGCTGCCGGCAGCCTGCTCCTGGCAAGGGGTGCCAGGAGACTGCAGCACCAGGGATGCATGTGGATTTCCTCTCTAGGAATGGCATTCTTGGGAGGTTGCAGGCTGATGTTGTCTCTGGGCTCAGTAACTCATGTGGCTCCCAAGGGCTTGTCACTGCAGAGCGGTCAGCCCTCTGTCTTCATGGGGGAATTTGCTTGTGCAGATGACTGACATCTTCATTAAAACAGATTTGGATTCCTGTCAATAATCAGACTTTGGAGAAGGTTGCAGCAGAGCTGAGAAAGGATGAATGATGTAAAATGAAATCACAGAGGCAAAAATCAGATGCATTTATTATCCTGGTTCCTTTCCCCTCTGCCCTCTCTTTGAGCTTCACCAATCATGTCAGTCTGGACTCATTTAGTTCTTTGCATGCTGCCCTTTGCTGCTCCTAATCTTGCTCATGAAGATGCTATTCTTGCCCCTGTTCCTGTGCCCCTTGAGCCAAATCCATTTCTTAAGTTGATGAGCATCTGGGTACTCCTCTTGGAGCAATCCAAGCAGAGATGTGAGGTCCACCTTGCCTCTTGGACACTGAAAGCTACTTCCATGCTGCTGAAGATGCCACTGTAAGCCTTTTCTACCCCTCTATTTAAGAGTGGGACCAAACAAGGCTTCCTAAAGCATGGGAACCTCATTACTGAAAAACGGCATCCACACCATACCCAAATCTTTGCAGATAACACTGGGTGGAAATGTTCAACGTGTGGCCAAAAGCCACACCATGAAGTGCTTTGCAGGCAGGAGATGATGTCGTTTCTAAGGGGTCCTGCTGTGCCATCAGCTTCAGCCATTGACACCCAGGAGCATCCATCCATCCACCTGTGTGGTTGCAGCTGGCATCATGCATCCTATGGGGAGGACCTGGGCTGTGCAGCAGGTCTTGTGCAAGGAGAGCCTTTGTCATGTCCCCATCTCAAGACATCATTGGGAGGGAGACACCTAAAAGGAAATGCTCATGAAGATAATTCCAAGGGGCTGCATGCTGGGTCTGGTATGTCTCTTGCATACTGCTCACAAGAAGACCCTGAGAAAGACAGAGATGGGGAAATGCTATGAAAGCACTGGTTTTCCATTTATTTAAAAGTCAGCATTTCTGGCAGTGAGAGTATCTACTGGAGCTCTCACAACAACTTGTAAGTCCCAGCATTGCTTCAGTTAATGAAGAGCTTCTGTTACAGTTTCAATGCATGCTCGTTTTGCCAGCTTGAGGAACAAACTACTGACCTGGTGTCAGCCTGTGTCTGAAGGCGAGCTGTCAGCTCTCACACAGGGCCTGTTACATTGTCATTGTTGTGTTATCTTATGGATAACCGTGTCTTTCCAACAGGCCATCATGTCCCTCATCATAATGTTTGTCATTCAGTGGATCTACACCCTTGTCCTCCTGGGTGCAGCAGTGATGCTGTATGTCTACATTGGCCAAGTGAGCCCAGGACTCCCCCTTGGTGAGTGCTTTTTTTCCCTTTCTGTATTATTGAATCTGTGTAAAAAAATAATTAATTAATCTTAGGAATTGAGATTCTTGTGTTTAATATGCAGGTGACACAGTGCATAATGAGGTTTTGGTTTATTGCTAATTTCAGTGCATTTTCTCTTGGATTCTAACTTCAACTAGCATGGGTTTGATAGTTTGAACATTGTGCTTATTGCTTTGTTATATTGTACTTTAAGTGGCAAACCCAGATATTAATACTAAGACTTAAGAAGGATGGCATATTGTAAATGTATCACAGTAATGAGAAAGATCTGCTACAAATACGTTTTAATTAACTTAGTTAATCAATTTAAACCTACCTGAGAAAACCTTAAGGAAAAATGGGAATTACGACAAGTGTCTCATGAAATCTGAGCACTCATGAGTGTGGAACAAGAGAGCCTTTTGATTCCAGAACTAAACAGGTTGAGTATGTTTGGAGTGTAATCTGGGAAAATACTTTCAGGCAGAGGGCATTAGAAATGTCTCCACATGGGATCGACTTAAACGCGTTCAAAATTAAGCAGTGAAGCACACTCAGAAAGCAGCTCAGGAGAACCTACAGCTCCTTGCCATGGCTGCAGGAGGGGTTTGCATCGCTCTCTGTCTGAAGGGTGAGGGTGAAAGGCACATAGAGTGCCCAGATGTATGCATTTATGAGTATATGGCTGCTGCAGAACAGCCAGGAAGAAAGGGACCTGGGGGTACTGGTAGATAGTAGCTGAACATGAACTAGCAGTGTGCCCAGGAGAGCCAGTGGCATCCTGGCCTGCATCAGGAGCAGTGTGGGCAGTAGGACAAGAGAGGTTATTCTTCCCCTGTACTCGGCACTGGTCAGGCCACACCTTGAGTACTGTGTCCAGTTCTGGGCCCCTCAATTCAAGAGAGATGTTGAGGTGCTGGAACATATCCAGAGAAGGGCGACAAGGCTGGTGAGGGGCCTGGAGCACAAACCCTATGAGGAGAGGCTGAGGGAGCTGGAGGTGTTTAGCCTGGAGAAGAGGAGGCTCCGTGGTGGCCTCACTGCTGTCTACAACTACCTGACAGGAGGTTGTAGCCAGATGGAGGTTGGTCTCTTCTCCCCAGCAACCAGCAACAGAATGAGGGGGCAGAGTCTCAAGTTGTGCTGGAGGAAGTCTAGGCTGGATGTTAGGAGGAAGTTCTTCCCAGAGAGAGTGATTGGCATTGGAATGGGCTGCCCAGGGAGGTGGTGGAGTCACCGTCCCTGGAGGTGTTCAAGAAAGGCCTGGATGAGGCACTTAGTGCCATGGTCTAGTTGACTGGATAGGGCTGGTGGATAGGTTGGACTGGATGATCTTGGAGGTCTCTTCCAACCTGGTTGATTCTATGATTTTATGATTATATATCTATGTGGGTGCATGCATCCATGCATAGGAGCACACATGTGTGAGGACCTGCACATGTGGATGTGCCATTTTTTGTCCAAGGCTGGAAAAGAGGCTGAAATTGTGCCCTTTTTAGCTAGTGCAGAAATAGTTACTGGAGTTTATTTACATGAAAGTTTATTAGACACTAGGGAAGTAGGTACTGGATTTCAGAAGCTCAGACACTGAGAAACAAAAGAACTAGTTGTCACTCAGTAATCTTCAAAACATTGCTCAGCAGTTCTCTCTCTGCTCTTGAGTGTCATCTTTTCTAGGTATCTGTATGGGATAGTAGGAATGAACTGAGGTTGTGGATAGTACTTGCTGATGTGTATCTTTTAAGATATATGTATCACAGTGTCATCAAGGTTGGAAGAGACCTCACAGATCATCAAGTCCAACCCTTTACCACAGAGCTCAAGGCTAGACCATGGCACCAAGTGCCACATCCAATCTTGCCTTGAACAGCTCCAGGGACGGCGACTCCACCACCTCCCCGGGCAGCCCATTCCAGTGTCCAATGACTCTCTCAGTGAAGAAATTTCTCCTCACCTCAAGCCTAAATTTCCCCTGGCGCATCTTGGGGCTGTGTCCTCTCGTTCTGGTGCTGGACAGAACGAGGCTGTAAGTTTTAATAATGCTCTTATGGCCCCCATATATTAACCAAAACACAAAAAATGGTTTCAGGCTCTGGAGTTTTCTTTGTATGTTTACTACATCATATTTCTGTTCACTGATTTTGAAGTATTTACCAAAAAAAAAAGACTTTTAAAACAATTTCTTTGTCAGGGTGTGGAGGATTTTGGAAGTTGATCTGAGAAACAGCAGCATGATGAGACATTGTGTTTCTTGGTTCCCTTTGTGCATGCACTCCCATGCACGCAGTAGAACAATGGGCAGCAAAGAAGCTAGAAGCGAAGGCTCGGAGCTCGGACGGAAGCTTATTTGGCTGCGAGTGAATGTTATTTTGTGGTCATGTGGCATCCAATGATCTCTGAGTTTTCTTCTCTCAAGGAATGAAGAACCCTTCTGTCCAGAAAGTTGGAAGACTCCAGCTTGAGAAATGCTCTGTATTAAGGACTGGATGAAGACCTTGGCTGGGGAAATTCTCTGGGATTTTGACACATCCCTTCTTTTCTTTCTTCCTCCACAACGAGCGAAGCCAAATCCAGCAGGCATTGCTAGGCCTCTGTTCTCTTCCCAATCCCTCACCACAAACTCCTCCTGCAGCTTTTGCTGCCATCTCTAGCACTTCCCCTGCCCCTGCAGTGAGCCACTGCAGGAAACTAACTACAGAGAAATCAGAAAAAAGCAGTGTTGGTATAATAAGCTAAACCAGCTCATCATGGGGTCAGACAAGAGGGAATGAATGATGAGACCACAACCACCCTGTCTGTGGTTGGCTGAATGGCTCCTCCTGTCTCCCCATCCCTGTGGTGGGAATGATCTTTGAAGTCCAGGGAGGAGAACAGTGGGTGACTGTGCTTTGCTCATGGCACTGCTGGGGTTTTTGCCAGCTGTCGGTCTGGTAAAGGGCAGTTGTTCTCCATGGGAACTTTGGGTTAAGTTTCTTGACAATCATTTAAAAGCTGCAGTGTGTGGAGAGACTGCAGGAGTGTTCTCAGCACTGCAAAATCCTTGTGCACCAAAAGCTAATAACAAGCACATTGCTTTGAGATTTCTGCAGAAATCCAATGGCATAATGCTATTAGGAGAGAATTAACAGCATTCTGACTTCTCATGCCTTCTCTCTGTAGGAGCAGCAGCAAGTTTCAGTTTCTTCAGTTGGATTAAGTCGATTTTGATCACCTCATGCAGGTTGGTACCAGTCACTTGGCAGTGACAGAGACCGTGCTCGTTGTTCCCATGACCCAGTAATGTGCACAGAGAGGGGTAGAAGAATTGACTTGCAGTCTGTCTGCTCCTTCTTGTATACTCAAAGTTATTCTTAATGGTGAAAGCAACTGTTTGTTTCCATGAGTCTGTGAGGTGGATTTAAGAAATTGCTCCCCAAATTAAATGCACCAGACCAGCTCAGATGGCTTGGAAGTAAGATAAAGCTGTATTTTACAGCAAGCTAAATCTACAAGCATATACACAAAGTGTGTTTGCAGCTATATACAATTTAGAAATAATACAGAAATCCAATCCTACTCTCCTAGACAAGAAAGCCCAGAAGGGGCCAACACCACTTCCTCTCTACCCCTCTACAAATCTCAATGGGATGAGATTTAACAAGGCCAAGTGCAGGGTTCTGCACTTTGGCCACAACAACCCCAAGCAGCGCTATAGGCTGGGGACTGAGTGGCTGGAGAGCACCCAGGAGGAAAGGGACCTGGGGGTACTGATAGATAGTAAGCTGAATATGAGCCAGCAGTGTGCCCAGGTGGCCAAGAGAGCCAATGGCATCCTGGCCTGCATCAGGAACAGTGTGTCCAGTAGGACAAGGGAGGTTATTCTTCCCCTGTACTCAGCACTGGTCAGGCCACACCTTGAGTACTGTGTCCAGTTCTGGGCCCCTCAATTCAAGAAAGATGTTGAGGTGCTGGAAGGTGTCCAGAGAAGGGCAACAAAGCTGGTGAGGGGCCTGGAGCACAAATCCTATGAGGAGAGGTTGAGGGAGCTGGGGTTGTTTAGCCTGGAGAAGAGGAGGCTCAGGGGTGATCTTATAGGACACAGTCTCAAGTTGTGCCAGGGTAGGTATAGGCTGGATGTTAGGAAGAAGTTCTTCACAGAGAGAGTGATTGCCATTGGAATGGGCTGCCCAGGGAGGTGGTGGAGGCACCGTCCCTGGGTGTCTTCAAGAAATGACTGGATGATGCACTTAGTGCCATGGTCTAGTTGATTGGTTAGGGCTGGGTGCTAGGTTGGACTGGATGATCTTGGAGGTCTCTTCCAACCTGGTTGATTCTATGATTCTATGATTCTCTACCCCCAGACAGAGAAATGGGAAGATACCAGGTGTTACCTGGTCAGTCAAAGTCAGTATTCATTCATGCACAGTGGAGCAGTGGAGGAGGTGTAAGGCAGAAGGGAACAGAGTGAGAAACTGTTTATATATTGGCTTTTTATACCAATTAGCAAACCAGTGAATGATACAGACTTTATCATTATTTTCTTTCTACAACTAGTGGCCTGCTCATGCACTGCATATTCAAAAGAACGTCCAGAAAGTTCCTCTCTCGTTTGTAATTTAGAACCAAAATAGATAGCTAGCTCAAAACTGCTACAGCCTGGCCATGTAAGGGTGGGAGCAGGAGTCTGCTCTGCCTTGTGTGTGGACATGTCAGCCGATAACTCCATCTCAGTGCCTTAAGGTTTATCTTGTCCCAAAAGTTTGTGCTTAACTTTGGTGGCTCATGTTGAACTGGAAAATCTGATAGGAAATACAGAACAGGGGCCTCCAACTCTTCCACCTGCCATCCATTGAAAGCAAATTACAAAGGTGGTGGTGGAACAGGCATGGGTAGCAGCTGTGCTTTGTTTCAGAGAATTTGGGAAGGAAGCTGCAATAGCTACAGGGCAAATACAATAAACAAGGTTCTGCAGTGAAAGAACAATGCATTCAGTATTGAGCTTGCATGGCACTGTGGTGGCATTGTCTTTGGGGTTTACCTTCCCAGAAGACCTTAAGGATTTAATTTGATTAGTTATTAACTGGTTTTGTTAATCTGGTTTGATCCTATTAATTATTAATTCTGTGACTTTGGGGTTTCCCACAGAGAGCAGTGACCATCTCTGCTGCTGTACAATGCAGTCTTGGGTCTTGAGGTTCTCAATCTATTGGGTCACTTTTTTGTTGCAGCAGGTGAACACAGAAGGACTGCCCAACATGAGGTGCCATGCATGATAGGTGCAAGTTTGGTGACTCCTTCACAACAAATCAAAGTCCAGGCACTTAAGTACTTTGGCACATGCCCATGTTTGTCTTGTCAGCTCCTGCCTTTGCCTGCAGTCCCTACAGCATGGACACATGTCCTTGGTAGCAGAGGCAGCCTGCAAGAGAAGCAGGGAGTGATGAGACCTCTCTTAGGGTCCCCATGGCAGGTCTCTGGCATGGCCAAGAACAGACAAGTTGGTTCTCTCACATCACATCTATCCCTCTCTTTATCATACCAGAGGAAATCTCCAAGTATGGGACCAGGTCCCTGAAGACTCACCTGTACAGCACACCTCTCGCCATGAATAGCTTTGTGCAAACTCTCAGCTACTGTTGCCTCACACAGCAGTTGTGCAAAGATGCACACTTGCCTGAGCATTGGAGGATGAAAGCCTGGGTGAGACAGACTACCTAGAAAAGAGGGAGAGAGAGGGTGTCGAAGATGAGCACTGTGCTCTCTGCATATCTTGTTTGGAGTCTGGGATTGTTCCCTTCCCCTCTTCACAACATTTACTGGACTGGTGACATGAGCCCAAGCTAAGGGTGAGGAGGAGAGAATGGACAGATATTCTGGACACCTTTTGGTCTGATTCCACCTCAGTGTCTGGATGGATTCATGGCAGATCATTTTAGCTTGGTGCAGCGGTGATGACAGAGCAGGGTTTTCCTTGCAGTTGTCCCTCAGTGTGTCTCAGCCCTATCTGCTACCTGTTTTCAAAGGTTCCCTGCAGGAGGCTGATTGAGATGCAAAGCTTAATGGAGAGTTACCATGTGTGGAAAGGAGAAATTATCCCTTCTAGAGATGCTGCCTTGCTTCTTGTGGGTAGAGGTGGGGTTGTCTAAGGGAGATTTTATTCTGTGGGTTACCAGAGCAGCACAGTCATTAGTGCTTTTGTTAGTGCAGTTGATGAGCAAAGACCTTGCTGAGGAAGGCTGAGTGGGGAGCTGGCAAGTGCCCAAGGCAGAAACCAATCCCACTTCTCTCTCCACAAAGAGTACAACCCCTGAGTCAGCCAACCAGCTCAGTTGCTGCCTTCTAATGCCAGAGCTTGTGCTCTGCTGGCACAAAGGCTATTTTGGCCCTACTTGAGTAATTCTGCTGTGCTGCAAGAACCTGCATTGAAGTAATTTGCAGGTTTTTGCTAAGCTCTGTTTTCTTGAAATCCAGGCAAGGTATTTTAATGAATTTGAAGTAAAGAAGAAATCCTCTTAGACTGCAAGAGAGTTAGAGGCAACCAAGGAACCTTGACACCTCTAAGGCTCTTAGGAGCTCAGCGAGGGCTGAGACAGTGCTATAAGCTCTTACAGTTTTGATTTGGAGATGTGCAATAAGGTTTTCTTAAAATCAGCCTCTGGGACAAAGACATTGAAGGCAAATCTCTTCTTTCATTTAAAAGAGTTACAGAAATAATTGTACACTAGAGCTTAGGAAAGTATAAGAAGGTTGTTTTTCATTAGAAATGGTTCATGCTCCTTCTGCTTGATGTGGAAAGTGTTTGCCATAGCCAACATCCAAAGAGGAAACTGATTTATTAAGAAAATGTATATTTTCCAGTGTTTGCAGGGGGGAAAGAGTGCAATTTTTGTGCTTCTTCTAAGAAAAAATATTCTCAGATCAGCTGTGTGCCTCCCAAGGGTGCTGAGAAGGGTTTAGCCTCTTGCAGCGCGCTGCCTTGTTTGTGCATCCAAGAGAATGGCTACTAATGGATGGCAAACAAAGGGTGACGCAAGTGTCTCTGCTGCTCTGTTTGCAGGAGAAGGCCATCTCCCAAGGAGCAGATCGTGGTGACACCATCCCTTGCAACAGTTGGCATGGAGACCACGCAGCTCACCGAGGAGAACGCAGACTTTGCCTCACGGGACCGCTATCACCAGTCCTCGCTCATCAGCGGAGAGCAATTTGGGAAACAGTTCCAGTGAAGGACGCAGCAAAAACCAAGGCATTACTTCAAAAAGCATTTAGAAATGCTAATGGCTGCCATGGTGCCTTGTGAAATACTTGAACATACAGGAAAAGGACATGGATAGTTAGTTATATATTCAAGGCTTGTTTGTTTATGCAAACTAGAACACTGTTGGGTTTCAAATCTTATCCAGAATGAGGGGTAAAAGTGCAAATGAAAGGGCCAGTCTGGGGAAGTGATGAGTTACTCAGGACAATATAATCCTTTTAAAGAATTCCATTATTAGCACTATTGAACTCTAAAGACCATCGCTGCTATAAAAGCCTACAACACCCCACTGCAGATGTCCCCTGGGTGACTGGGGATGCTTTGCGCCTGGAAGCTGTGACCTCAGCAGCAGCAGCCAGCACCCTGCTCCCAGCTGTGCTGTGGATGGATGTGACCTTCCAGGTCAATTCACTTCTCCTCTCGGCATGAATTTGCCTGCTTGTAATACAGTAATTTTCTACCTCAGTATTTCAATTACCAAGGTCTTAGAAGGTAGTTAAGTCATTAGACAATAGGCCAGAATTGGTGGTGAGTGCAAGAAGATTACAAAATATATCCACAACTAGAATCAAGCCTGCAGTAATGCAGTATAAAGGCCTCTACTGTGAAACTGTGAAATGATGTCTTAGAAGCTGTTCAGAGTGATTTCCCACATCCTTTCTGATGTGACGTCTGGGACCTGACAGCGTAGCTGTGTCCAAACAGAGAGACAGATGATTCAGAAGTGCCTTAACAAAATACACTTAAAGCCACCCCACAGCAATCTCCCACAAGTAGCCATTTCTTTTGCTGCCGTGATCTGAAATGTAGGGAGGTTCAGCTGGGGATGCTGCAGGATTTCCTGCACTGACTTTAGGATTGGTGGGCAGAGCTTATGGCATGAGGTAAGGTCCTGCATGAGCACCTCTGTCACCATTGCTTCTGTCCCCTAGGGAAAAGCCCTCTGCTAAGCATGGTCCTGCCTGCAGGCAGCAGCCTTTTGAGAGAGACCTGGGGAGGTGTGCAGGTCCCAGCAGCACAGATCAGTTCTGATGCTACAAGGACAGGGAAATTGCTACCTTTAACTTCCTTTTATCTCTGATCATTTCAGCCTGTAGATTATTTATTTCTCTTTTTGTGCAATAAAAGTTTCAGACACAGGGAATTCCTCTCCGTACTTGCTGTGGACATACTCAGTGCCTTTGAGCACTCTTCTGCTTGCTGGTACCTGATGCCCCAGCTGTAGGGGGCTCCTCATCCCATCTTGTGGTCTGACTGGCTGCAGCTTTGGCTCCCCCAGTTTTCTTACAGAAGGAAGCAAAGGAGGCTTTCTGCTGAGATGAAGAGAACAGTCCCTGCGCACTGCATAAAGCATACTCATTTTTTGAGGTCACAGGTATTTTACTAAGTTTTTTTAACCTTAATTACCTCAATAGAGTAAAAAGGGAATTTATGCTTGTGTGGCCAGCACTAAGCCACCTCAAGTCAATCATTCTATGTTGGAAACACCCCTTCCTGGGTTCTTTCATTCCATTGCCTTTTGCCTTTGGTTTCCAATGAACCTGGATCTGTTGTGGGGATGTGGCTCTTTGCTGAAGCTTTCTTCTGAGTTCCCTGGGATCAGTGGCTCCAAGGAGCCCTCCCTGTGTTTGTAGCGTCCTTGACCTTGACAGCTACTGTGCAGAATTCGAACGCTCCTTGGTGCTGATGCATCACTGTCAAGCCATGTGGTGTTGTGTTATTCCTTGTTCCAGTTTGATACACAACCATACTGCAGAATTTTGTATTTCCTGATGTCCTGTCACATCAAAATATTGTGGATACCTTCCCTCCTAATGTGGAGATTGGCCAGCTCTGTGTTTCTCTGTACCCTGAACAAAAGAAAACTCCAGACCACATCATGAAGTGATCAGTGGGCAGAAATTCCTGCGTTAATGTCTTTGTTAGTTGCTAAATAATTTAGTTCACTTCTTAAAATCAGGCAGCAGTCAGGAGATCCAAGGAGGGGAGGATGGGAATGGTCCCTCGGCTGTGTACTTTGCAGAGGAGCTGTGCTGGTTGAAGCCTTGGTGGTGGGGAGTGTTTGCCTCTCTATCATCATTATCCCTGCTCGTTCCCAAACTGAGGTATGGTGTGCCAGAAAAACAAGCAGCTTCTCCTTTGGTCTGGCAATATTGGGAAGGTGCCCCACAGCTCTGCTTTCAGCCAATTAAGTCTACAGCAACTGTCCTTCCTCGGAGCTGCTGACCTGGCCCTGGCACCATCATCCTGCCCCTTTAGCTCCAGCAGCCCTTTGCATCCAAACATCTGTTGGAACAGTTTTGGTTGTGTTTACCTGCTGACAAAGCCCTACTGGCTGCTAAAGCAAGACACCACAGTGTGCAGGGACCTGGTGAGGGTCCCTGGAGTGTGGGGATGGACTGTGCCTTGGTATTTCTGGAAAAAGGCAGTAGCAGGGCTGGCATCAGCACCAGATGGCAATAGCTGTGATTGGCACCTGGCAGCAGAAGAGGCGCTCTGCAGAAAGGGACTGCCAGGTTTTGGTCTTCAGGCTTCACATGCTGCTATTGGAGAGGCTCTTCCACTTCCTCCAGTGGCAACACCAGCACAGCAGGAACGAGCTGCCTCTGCCGACTGGTAAGTTTGGGCACCTTTCCTTCCCTCGTATCTGCAAGGGAAGAACACATCACGTGGGACTGTTTCCTTACCATTGTGGGTTCTGAATAGAACAACTTTCCTGTTTAATGCTTGAAAAGGGATGTGCTGAACTCTCCCACTGTGTTACCTCTGGCATGGTAAGAGTGGAGGGAAGCCTTTTTTTAGCTCTGGTAACTCCACAGACTCAGTAGTGTTGGCAACTTGATGAGTTCAGGCCATATGGGCCTACAGGGCTTTGCAGCTCTGCAGTTTTTCCAGCAAGAATGAGGCTGAATTTCCAGAGATTGGGATTCTGTTTAAAAAAAACCCAAAAACAAAACCAAGCCATCTGTAGTTTCTGTAGCACTCTCAAAGAACGGGCTAAATTATGGATAGGAATTGATTGGCTTCAGGTGTAGTGGTTGAAGGGGAGAAATGCAGGCAGAGATGGCCACATCTTGCAGGACCATGCTGCTTCCACTTCCCTGGGGTGCATGACTGTGCACCCTGGTTGGGACTTCAGATGCAGAGGATTTCATGGAACTTCAGATTCCCTGAGGATGAATTTGGAACCCAGCTCTGAGCAGCATATATCCAGTATACAGCTTGGTTAAAGTCATTATTGACAGGTCCCCCTGTCTTCCAAGCCATGTAAGCTTTCTTAGTGTCCATCATTTTTTTTCCTTTCTGTTGGAAATTTGCTTTTTAATTTTTTTTTATTACTATGTAAGAAATGAAAATGTTTTGCAATGGGTCAGGGTGTAAAAGGATCTGTTTTCAGGAGAGATGTGGAGGTAGTAGCTTGGGTTTGTTCCTTTGGAAGACTCCAGCTGTAAATTGGTGACTCCAGTTTTGATGGCTTTCTTTATGGAGCATACAAGCCCAGAAAGCAGTGGAGGATAAATATTTTATTACTTGCCTTGCTGTATTGCCTGGAAGCTTATAATGCTTTTGTGATCCCATGGCACCAACCTGGTCAGGAAATCAGAATCTTCTGCCTCAAAAAACCTGCAGCACAAACAGTCAAGACTAGGAACAGCCAGAAAAGTTAAGTTTTATTGTGATACTGGCATTAAGAGACAGCTCCTTGGTACAAATTGCCATCATCACAATGGATCTGGCTGTGTCTCCTGTTAGGATTCTGCACAGGGAAAACCAAGGTTCTTAAATCCATAGCTTAGCTCAAACCTCTGTTTTTTTCTTTTCCTCTCGACTTTCTCTTGATGAGGTTTGAGTTTCCTTGTGTTCAGTTCTGGGCCCCCCAGTTTAGGAGGGACATTGAGATGCTTGAGCGTGTCCAGAGAAGGGCGACGAGGCTGGTGAGAGGCCTTGAGCACAGCCCTACGAGGAGAGGCTGAGGGAGCTGGGATTGGTTAGCCTGGAGAAGAGGAGGCTCAGGGGTGACCTTATTGCTGTCTACAACTACCTGAAGGGTGGTTGTGGCCAGGAGGAGGTTGCTCTCTTCTCTCAGGTGGCCAGCACCAGAACAAGAGGACACAGCCTCAGGCTGCACCAGGGGAAATTTAGGCTGGAGGTGAGGAGAAAGTTCTTCACTGAGAGAGTCACTGGACACTGGAATGGGCTGCCCGGGGAGGTGGTGGAGTCGCTGTCCCTGGGGCTGTTCAAGGCAGGACTGGACGTGGCACTTGGTGCCATGGTCTAGCCTTGAGCTCTGTGGTAAAGGATTGGACTTGATGATCTATGAGGTCTCTTCCAGCCTTGGTGATACTGTGATACTGTGATCCTTGTTATGTACACTGGCCAAAACACACACCTGCCATAGTCACTTATTCATAGCAGATAGTCATGAGCACAGTGTTGAAGTAGTAAAGAGTGATGACAAAATGTGAAATGATGCTTCTGTGCATGATGGAATTTAGGCAGGGGAGGCTTTCTGTGCTCTGTGAGCTGAGGTCCATGCACCTCTGGTTCAGACAGTGTCTCAAACAGCATCATACTTACACCTGCAGGGTTGGAAGAGATTTGCTGAATCACAGGAGCCAGGCTGAGATTATTATTTAGGTTAGTGGGAAGCCAAGGTTATTTGAGTTATTGCCCTTGCCTGGTAAACTTTAGAAAAGGCAATTACTGGGATAAATGAACCTTTCATAGGCAACCTATAAATTTGATGACTCCACACAAAAGAGGTATATAATGGACTTGATTATATGCCACAGTGGTGTGTTGCTGACACAGATTTGGCAAGGCATCACTTAAACCTGAGATGATATGAGACCTCAGCAGTAACAGCCTTAAAAGCTGTGGACAAGAGGTTCTAGCAGCAAACTGCAGGCTAGAAATAAGTAGCTTTAAACCCCATACAACACAAGAGAGGCTCCTTCCCTTCCTGCGTTTTGTCCCTTGTGGCTTTTTGCATGTGATTTCCATGCACCTACTCAACAGTACCTGGGATTTGCTCACCTCATGCAAAAGCAAATGAAAGCAAGGAAAGCACCTGTAACTTTTCCAGACCCAAATGTTACTTCTGAATTTTGGCTGGGATCCTAAAAGAAATAAGTGATAAATGTAGACTGGCTTCTTCCCAGCCAGATTTAAATGGATGTTTTTATTATAATTACTACCTTCACCCCCCCACACCCCCTCCAGAAAATAGAGGATTTATTTCTGATGATAGGGTTCAAAATAAGTCATATTAATTTGTTGTGTTTTTTTTTCTGTGAGGGATGAGAAGAGATCATAAGACCTGTATCCATCCTCCAAATGTCAAGCCTCTGGAACAAGCTACATTAATGGATGGCTTATGGCATCGAGAGGAGATGGGAAAAGGTAATTAATTACTCAGTTAGGAACTATCTATCCTCTTTGGAAACTCAGGACTTTTAATAACAAATTCCAGGAGTAGAAAACATTCACTTTGTACCTTAATTCATCATCAGCCTAAAACTTGTCTGAGGCTTATGAGCCCGATCCAAGTTTTGGACAGCTCTGGGCTGAATTTCAGGGCAGTTGCAGAAGTCTCATGACATTGTCCAGCGCTGCAAAAGGCTCCTAAAGAATTGGAGAGAAGGGTGTCATCCTGACAAAGCACTGCAGAGGTGCCTCTTCTGTGGACACTCCTGTGGGTTTTGGCTATTTCAGATCAAAACAATGCAGACTCAGACAAATTGTCCATCCCTTAAATCTGAGGGGTGGAAATCAAGGTGAAATAAAGCCACCACAAAACAAGGTGATGGGGGGGATTCAATTAATCAACATATAATATCAGTGATGTTTTATATAGTTATGTTAGAGGCTTCCTGTGTCTGTCTCTGTTTTTAGCTCTTTTGTTTGATGACTGTGCTGGCTGCTTTCAGATACAAGTGTTACATTTATTTTATGTACAGTTTGGGTAGATGTTTGCGGTCACAGCATCTTTAAGGAGGATGCCATAGCATTGTTTTGTGTCAGGGTTTGCCTGGCCCATCCAACTCCTCAGGCACAATTTCATGCATTTAAATCTCCTATTAGGTTTGTGCTCTGAAGGAAGGAGGGGAGCAGTCCTCAGCCCAGAGCTGCCCTGTAATGATTATTGGCAGGATGCAGCAGTGAAGCGTGCAGTTGTGCCACAGGGATAAACAAATCCAGGCCCACGTTAGGAAAAGCCAAGTGCCAGTGGCTTTTGCTGAGCTCTCACACTCCAACAGCCACCCTCTTCTTGCTGCAGGCATCCTTCTCCTACTACTAATGCTTCTTCCCCAGCTTCCCAGGAGGGTGTCTAGCATGGCATGTAGGTGGCATCCGCACTATGCTGCCCTGTGCAGTCCCAATGCATACCAAGAAATTAATTAAAACAAGAAAAAAGGTGAGGATTTTTTTCCCCTCCATGTTCTCATGTGACTCTGGGATCTGAAGCTCAAAAATACCAGTCATACATTGACTTTTTTGTTTTTCTTTTGGTGCAGAGGTATTCCTTTGAAGTGGCAAAGGTAGGAATGAAATAATGTGATAGGAAAACACAATACTCTTAAATTTACAGCCACTAATCTTTGGCAAATTATAGGCACCTGTGGGTGAAGAGACTGCTTTTGGGAAGTCTGAAACTGCCTGAATATTGGTGTTTCCTATCCAGGTGCTCATGAATACTGTGCTGCTCATGACTGGAACTGTGACTAAGAGAGGAGGGAATTTATTTTGTGATGGTAAATACTGGTTTAAAAGCACAGATTCACACCCTGGGGCTTTTGCCCCAGATGGGGCCAGTGAAAGCAGCAGCTTCATCACTGCTGTGGGCACTGGGGGCTGGG
This sequence comes from Pogoniulus pusillus, assembly GCF_015220805.1. NCBI lineage: Eukaryota > Metazoa > Chordata > Aves > Piciformes > Lybiidae > Pogoniulus > Pogoniulus pusillus. Next base: position 13,174,705 of record NC_087265.1, read on the forward strand.
TGAGGCCAACCCCAGGCAGCCATCCTGGCAGTGTTTTTGCAACTATATTAAACTCTGATGAGATGCAGCCGGTTCAGTTGCAGTGCAGGGCGCTTTGGATGGTGTTTCCTAGTGCTGGTCTGGCATACAGAGGTATAGCCCTAGTGTTCACCTCCCAGATGGTCACAAATGTCCTGTTTGGTTCAGAAATGCTGCATTACACCAGCATGGGCAGGTTTAATGATAATTTGAGAGAGGATGCTAGATGCCTTCCTCTCACCCAGAGGGGGTTATTTCAGGTCTTCAAGGCTCACAGCTCCGTGGGTCATGGTACAGATGCACCACAAGGGTACAGCGAGAAGGAGCAGTTCGATGCAGACACCAGTTGTTCATTCAGCAACGTTTGGTTTGCATTTACCTGCTGCTGCTGTTGCACTCAGTGTGCCTGTTGAGTAAAACAGTAGGAAGAATTTATGAAGGAGGGTTTTTTTTTAACATTTCATATCATGCTTCCACTGGTTGGATTTACAGCTTGGGAGGATGCAGTAAGAACAGGGAGCTGCTTCATGGCTTAGATGTTGTGGAATTCTTTTGGGAAAGGTTGGGGGAAAACGATTGAAGCTCAAGGCTCAGTGTTAAGACCTTCAGGTTTGATAGTGAGTGAACACAAAAGAATCCATTTCACGTCTGGGCTGGATTTGGTTTTGATTGCTCTAGTCAACCCTGGTAGTATATCATTGACCTTGTAGAGGTTTCTCTGCTCTGGCTGCCTCACCAGTACCACATAATTAAAGGGTGTAGGAATGTGTCAGATTTGCAAGACTTCTGTTCCAGGGTCTAACAAAACAGTCTTAAGAATCATAACTATTACTGCTGTTGTTTGTTATCTCAGAGGCTGGTAACATGAAGCCCTGAGTTTCACATTCAGGTATTTGATCTGCTGCTCTGCTCTACCTGTGTCATCTCCCAAAGCATAAAAGTACTTCACAGCTCTTCACCTGAGCTTCAACTCAGTCTCATGGTGGCACATTACTTAGTTGTGTATTGGTCTCTTCATCTTATCAGTGAAGAAGCTACTCCATAAAGAATGTTTTAAGTACATTGACACAGGCTTAAGAAACAAAAATATGTCCTGTGTGGATCATTCACCTTGGTGATATCTGCCTGTGGTTTCTGGGTCACTCTGATTGTGCCCCTTTGCTGTGACTGTAATGATTACTTGTGTGAAGTCACTTTGTGATTTACTTGTGCTTCAACATGCTGTCCCAAACTGACAGTGTCCTGACTTGTTCCTTGAGTTTCAGGAAATTTGGAGCAAGATGCCCAAAGTTGTAGGGAATAGAATAGAGAATGGATTGATGAGAGGCATCTCAAAGAGCTGTTTCTTCCAGGGCTTTCACCTATGATTATGTAAGCGTCAGAGCAGAGCTTTCCGAGTGTGCTTCATTGCAAAGGCGACGGTAGTCAGTTCAGCTGTGGGGGAAGGTGCAGACAGCACCAGCGTGTTGAGAGAGATGCACAGTAGCAGGTGAGACCGAGTTCAGTGTCTGAGTCAAGCCAAGGTCATAAGCGTGCTGGTGTGGGCTCACCAGTGCCACCTTTTGGGTGGAAGGAAGCTTTCAGGAGAGTTTGCGTTTTGTCACCCGTCACCTGCTTTTGGTGAGGGGGGAGTTGTGGAGCAGATCTGAGTTTTGTCTGAGACAGCAGCTATATGGATGTGATGTATTGTCACTTGATGACCCTTATGAAAGATTGGATTCTGCATGGCTTGTGGACACTGAGCTTGATTCTGACACAGCTTCAGTCAAAATCAAAGGGCCCAGGATCAGCTCAGAGGGCAGATGCTGCACAGGACAGGTTTTTTGTTCCTTCTGGAGGGAGCACTCAGATCAGGATGCTAAAGCCTGCACGTTGGGATGCCAGCAGCCTCGGAAAAGCCCAGCCTGCTGCTCCATGGCGTGCTGTCTCGCAGAACCAGGAGCACAAAACCATGGAAGGGAATTTCAGAACAATGAAGGGAAATCCTTTGCCGGCTGGACAGCCCAGCCTGGGAAATTCACCACTGGAAGAAGCGGCAGGCTCCAGTGCTGTTGCTGGCATTCCAAAGACAGCAGGTTAGCTTTATGACCAGTAAAAGATTGGACATTATTTCACAAGGAATCAGTCATGATGGGAATTAAGTTTGGGGCTATCTGAGGCTCACCAGGCTCATCTGGAAAGAAACTTTAGTCTTGCTGCACAGCGCACAGCCGGACGGGTTTTCAGCTGCCTCAGAAGCCGTGTTGGTCGCAACCAGAGATCTGTGGCACAGGTCTCGGCCGATCGTGGCTTTGTTTCCCTGTAGCTCAGACAGGAGCACGGAAGCATGACGGAGCCGGCAGCAATGTGTGGGACCCGGGCTGGACAGGCCCACGCAGCTGCAGGATGTCCGCACCGCGCCCGGGCTCTTTCGGCCTGCTCCCCCTCACCTCCGCCGCGCCGGGGGCCTGCCATGCTGGCCGGGGGAGCGCTGCCCTTGGGAGCAAAGCGGCTTCGTGCGGGGGGTGGCCATGCCGGGAGCTGGGGGCCGCTGAGCGGGGCGCAGGACTTGCGCGCTGCCTGCAATTAAGCGCGCTAAGGCTGCGGCACCGGGGCACTTCCTCGGCGGCTGCGGGGTGGGGGTAAAGGGGTTTCCTGCTCGACCGACGCCGCTGGGAGCTGCAGCAGGAAGAATAAAGTAAAAGTAAAAATAAATAATAACAAGGACGAGGGCGCTGCACACAGCCGCCGGAGGGAGCGGGCGACCCGACGGCTGTGCGGGGCGGGAGGGGGCGGCCGCTCGGGGCTGTGCCGGGCCAGGGCGGGCCGTGCCGAGCCGGGCCGAGCCGAGCGGAGCCGCGGCTGGGTGATGTCAGGCTCGAGGAGGAGCCTCCGCCTCCTGCCCTTTTACTTTCGGGCGCCGGCACTTGGCCGCAGGCTGCAGCTGCTGTCGGCCGTCCCTCCCTGCCCCTCCTTGCCCTCTCCGCTATGGGCACCTCGCAGTTTTAAGAGCGGGGCGGCCGCCCTCTGCGCCGCCCCGCGGGGGGGCGGGGGGGGCACTGTGAATTAATTAAAAATCGCTATTTACGTGGTTATTCATTGCCCCGCTCTGGGCATGTGAGCAACCACCGCCCCCCACCCCAGCGCCATGCCGGCAGCCTGCACCCTGCTGCTGCTGCTGCTGCTGGGGCTGGTCCCGCCGGCCGGGTCATTGCCCCTTGCTTCCCCACGGCGTCTTCCTCCTCCTCCTCCTCCGTCCCGAAGCCGCTTCGGCCGCTCTTGCTCGCCTCCCGCCGCGGGACACGCCGGCAGCCCGGGTGAGTGGGGATGGACGTGGGATTCGCTTGCGGTGCGGCAGAGAGTGCGGGGAGATCCCACGCCACAGGGGAGCCCGCGCGACGTGGGACCCATCCGCGCTTTCCACCGCACCACGGCCGAGGGTTGCTGAGCATCGTGGCATCACCCGGAGCTGCATTCCCTCCCGAGCCACTCTCCCTTGGCGAGCCTATCGTGGTACAGGCAAGAGCTTTGATGGGTGAAGGTTCGGGATAGTAATCCTAGGTGGGAAACCGTAAACACAGTGCAGCTGCACGGACTGACCCGAAGGTGGGTGATAGGAACTTCACAGAGGAACTTGAGGAAGGCACTGGTGGGTACGAGGGGCATGACTGATGAGTCCACTCGCCACAGTGCTTCTTCCCAGAAGGGAAATTGTTGGCTCCTGTAGGTGGTCTTCAGGGTCTGAGCTGCCTCCTGCTCATCTCCGGACATGCTCTCATGTCATCTTAGGTGCTAACTGACATCCAGGTGTGGGGACAGATGTCATCAGCTCTCTATAAATATCCCCTCTCTCTTTCTCTCTCTGCATCGCCTACAGACTGTCAGATTACTCATGTATAAAGTAAAAAATTTCCTTCCGTGCCACATCTACAGTGTTGTTATCAGGAGCTTGGTGCCTCACAAATGATGATGAATTTGGTTTCAGCACAGGAAAAACCATACTTTTCCTGGAACAAGTGGGGCTCATTTCAAGTGTCACCCACTAAACTGCTGCACTTACTTGCTGAAGTCACATGGCTGTAAGGATGACTAATTCTTGATGAGTTTGGAAAGCACTGAATATCTGCAGGTGGTATGAGAAAATCCAGTATGTCAAATTAGTCCCAGGTAGGTTTTAAGTAGGTTTCAGGATTGATTCCCAGTCTGAGCTGGACCATCATTTCTCATCCTTTAATTTCTGATGTGGAGAGAGTATTGTGCTTTGGTACTTGGGGTTAAGTTTAATTTTATAGAGCTATGCAGTTTCAGGAAGTGTGACAAAACTACATTTATAACACTTTAGTTTTCTTCACCGTACCAAGGTGTGCCTAGACGAAATGAGTAATTGGGGATATCGACTGGAGCGTACCCTGCAGTGGGTCAGAAAGCTCCCAGCTAACAGTGTTTATGTGGGAGCAGCTTGGTGACTAGGGTATTGCACCGAAATGAAGGAGATTTGGGCCTGTTCCCACTCAGCCGCTGCTTTGTGGGAGACAGAAATACTGGTTTACCTGCTAACAACCGCTGTCAAGATAAAACCTGCAATCTGCCAGCCAAGTGCTCACCTTTTATTTGATGAGAGCTACGCAAATTCCTCGGTGGACAGAAAAAAAAAATACTTAATTTCATCTCGGCTTTCGATCTGGCATCTTTTCCTGTGACCTTGATGACTCCTGAGAGGCAGTGGAGGAATGCATTTCCTTTGTTAAGAGTCTGAAAAGCTCCAGCTATCTGTCTATGTGCTGGAAAAGCCATTTGTCTGGCTACCAGCCTCTGGCTACCCGGCTCAGCAGCAGAGGCTTTGCTCCACGCAGTCCCTGCTTGGCAGCTACAGGTGCTCGTGAATCGTGTCAGCCCCATCCAGAAAGAATGGGGGACACTTCGTGAAGGAGTGGTAAATAGCACAGCAGTAGCCTGCTTCCAAGCAAACAGCATTATGAATTATGCTGGCTCTTGACAGCCACAATTCACTTGCTGTTAGCTACAGTTCTATGCTTGTCAGTCAAGGGAATTGTTTGGTGTTATGGGAGTGGACTGAGGGGATCTCCCGAACTCAACTCTCAGGTTGAGCTGTAGATGCTTGGTAGATGTTGAGAAATCCTTGTTGTCTTTCTCACTGATGCTCCGGCCATTCTGAGATGTTTTTCACTTCTAAAACTGTTTGCTTGAAGCAGGGCAAGGAGTGTTTCTTGGGAACCCATCACCCCAGCACTACGTGGAAATGAAGATTACATCTCTGTTTGAAATGAGTCTGAGGTTAGGCAGCAAAAGCCCTTTCTTAGGCAGGGCTTAGGGAGCAGATGGTGAAGCAGGGGGTGTAGAAATGGGGCTTTTGAGTCTCACAAAGGATGGGGTGGGAGTGGGGCCGGATCTGGGCTGCCTTGCAGAGCCTCGCTGCCTTCCTAGCCTGCCTGTGCCTCAGCCTGCATCTGCTGCCCCTCCCTGCCAAACCCACCCTGGGCTTGTCTGGTGAAGAACTGAGGACAGATGGCTTTCGTGTGTTGTTTAAAGTACAGGCTGAACCGAGAGAGAGGAACATAGGAAAAAAAATAGGTGAAGTAGGAAGAGAGAAAGCTGGTGGCAGCAGAGTTAAAGCATTGTCAAAGCCCTCTGTGAAATTCCTCCTGGCAGCTATATTACATGGGCGCAGGGCAAGCCAAAGGACTCAGTCTGCCACCAGCCTAGAGCAGGCAGGGGTTCTTTTACAAGCTCTGTCCTCCTGCAGGGCTCCTTATGTTAGGTTTCCCATCCGTAAAATGGGAATAATTCCAGTGACACCATGGGGATAGCAGAGGTGGCACCAAGCCCCTGACAAAGTCATTGTGGCTGGCATCTCACCCCGTTTCTGCAATGTCCCTTCCCCTTTCACTTCTGACCCATGCCAGTGCCCTGCCATGCTGCACAGCACAGCATGGGGCTGCCAGCAATGGGCTTGTCCTGAGAAGTTGATCTGCTTTTCTGCCATCTGTGTCCGGCCTTCTGTCTGTTCTCCCTCTCTCCTGTGCCAGCTGCCGCCTTTCTTTGCAGCTTCCCCAGTGGGAGTCCTGGAAATAAGGTGTGAAATCACCCGAGAAGGAATCAGCTTAGCTCTCAGCAGAGATTTAGGCTGGCTGCTAGGTGAAACTTCCCAACTCTGAGAGGGGCAGAACATCCTACATATATATATATATATATATAAAAAAATAATTTTCCCCCCTTAATTTTCTGTCTTTGAAACTTTCTGTATGTGGAAGGAACAATGCAGGAATGAGAGGGAAGGAGACGATGAAGATACCTGTTTGTACAGAGCATGGTGTTGCCTCCAAACCTGTCTCCAATTTCACCGGGCAGTTTTCGTGGCTCCAGAGGGGCAGAAGCCTGTTTCCCTGCGCAGTCATGCCTACAACTACCTGAAGGGGCATTGTAGCCAGGTGGGGGGTGGCCTCTTCTCCCAGGCAACCAGCAACAGAACAAGGGGACACAGTCTCAAGTTGTGCCAGGGTAGGTATAGGCTGGATATTAGGAAGAAGTTCTTCACAGAGAGAGTGATTTGCCATTGGAATGGGCTGCCCAGGGAGGTGGTGGAGGCACCGTCCCTGGGGGTCTTCAAGAGAAGACTGGATGAGGCACTTAGTGCCATGGTCTAGTTGATTGGTTAGGGCTGGGTGCTAGGTTGGACTGGATGATCTTGGAGGTCTCTTCCAACCTGCTTGATTCTATGATTCTATGCAGAGAGGTGTAAAATGATGATGATGTTCAGCTTCCATAGGATTTTAGATGACTGTGAGTGTTGCAGGAAGGATACTTCCTTCCCCTGTGTCGTGGAGTCAAGGAAAGATTGCCTTGTATGTCTCCTCATTGCTACAGGCTTTTCTTGGGCATCTTTGCTGCTCCTCTCTTTGAGCTGTAAGTGGATTTGGTTAGTGTACTGCAAATGTGAAGTCCCTGGAGCTGTATAGATTTAACTCTTCTCCTTCAGGGCATGTAATTTAAATCAAAAAACAACCAAACAAACCCAAATCAACCAACCAAAACCCCAAACAAACAAACAAACCCCACATAAAACAGCCCAAGCCCAAAAAACCGGAAGGACAAAAGTGTGTTTCAGAGAAGGGAGGGGATGAGAGATCCTGTCCATTCTCCATCCTGAGCCCTTGAAGGTAATGAGGGTTGTGTATTGATCGACTAGTTCACGTCAGTCTGTGGGAGCACTTTGCACGGTATTTAAGTGGTAAATGAATGCAGAGAGACTTGTGCAAGCTGACTGGTGGGGGGAGCACATGCTGCTGCTGCCTATTGGCTTACCCCTGTGTGCCCCCTGAATGTGCTGCCTATTGGCTTACCCCTGTGTGCCCCACGAATGTGCTGCCTGTTGGCTTACCCCTGTGTGCCCCGTGAATGTGCTGCCTTTTGGCTTACCCCTGTGTGCCCCACGAATGTGCTGCCTATTGGCTTACCCCTGTGTGCCCCACGAATGTGCTGCCTGTTGGCTTACCCCTGTGTGCCCCGTGAATGTGCTGCCTTTTGGCTTACCCCTGTGTGCCCCACGAATGTGCTGCCTTTTGGCTTACCCCTGTGTGCCCCGTGAATGTGCTGCCTATTGGTTTACCCCTGTGTGCCACATAAATGTGCTGCCTATTGGCTTACCCCTGTGTGCCCCGTGAATGTGCTGCCTATTGGTTTACCCCTGTGTGCCCCACGAATGTGCTGCCTATTGGCTTACCCCTGTGTGCCCCGTGAATGTGCTGCCTATTGGCTTACCCCTGTGTGCCACATAAATGTGCTGCCTATTGGCTTACCCCTGTGTGCCCCATGAATGTGCTGCCTATTGGTTTACCCTTGTGTGCCCCACGAATGTGCTGCCTATTGGCTTACCCCTGTGTGCCCCGTGAATGTGCTGCCTATTGGCTTACCCCTGTGTGCCCCGTGAATGTGCTGCCTATTGGCTTACCCCTGTGTGCCCCCTGAATGTGCTGCCTATTGGCTTACCCCTGTGTGCCCCGTGAATGTGCTGCCGATTGGCTTACCCCTGTGTACCCCGTGAATGTGCTGCCGATTGGCTTACCCCTGTGTGCCCCATGAATATGCTGCCTATTGGTTTACCCCTGTGTGCCCCACGAATGTGCTGCCTATTGGCTTACCCCTGTGTGCCCCGTGAATGTGCTGCCGATTGGCTTACCCCTGTGTGCCCCACGAATGTGCTGCCTATTGGCTTACCCCTGTGTGCCCCGTGAATGTGCTGCCTGTTGGTTTATACCTGTGTGCCCCATGAATGTGCTGCCTATTGGTTTATACCTGTGTGCCCCATGGATGTGCTGCCTATTGGCTTACCCCTGTGTGCCCCATGAATGTGCTGCCTGTTGGTTTACACCTGTGTGCCCTGTGAATATGCTCAGCTGTGACCAGAGCACACTGGGTAGTGCCTGGTCTTGTGCTATCTGCAAAGTTCAATTTCCCAGTACCAAACCACCAGCACCAGGCTGTGCCTGCTCAGCAGCCGTTCGCAGCATGCTCTGCTGCAGGAGTTGTCACCACTTCAGAGGAGTAACTTGATTTGCTTTATTTTTGCTTGTGACTGGGAAGACAAGGGAGATGGGTGGCTCCTGCCGTGTTGGCAGGGGCTGATGTCAGCCTTGCTGGTGTAGGAGTGCTCTCCTCAGGGATTTTTCCCAATATCCAAACTTGCATATACTGCTAAGCTTAGGAGGAGCATGCGTTTTCTGGGGCAACTTGCTTCCTTCACTTGTACTTGGTTTTGGGCTGGAAGTAAGAAATTCTCCATGACTGAGTTTCCAAGCTGTTGTGCATGCTGCCTTCATTCTCCCTGTCCTGTTCATCTTCAGGGGCTATGTCACAGCAACTGAGTGCTGTGTGGAGAGTAATGGCTCCATCACCGTTGCATGTCTTGGAAGTGGCAGAGGATTGTGGTCATTTAGCAGAGGGGATGTAGTACCAGGCCAGAAAGGCATTTGGTATGGGTGAGGTGGTAGTGTAAAACTCAATTGAATGCTGCCATGGCTGGAACTGTGCCTGTGCATCTGAAATATAAAGCTGCTTCTTTAAACATGCACTGCTTCAGGCAATCCTGCACAAGGGCTTTTGGGAGGTATCTAGGCAATAGGAGCAGGGGATTTGGTCTGTCTTATAAGCTGCCAAAGTGGGCACTGAGCTGTCCTTTGGATGAAAGCAGAGACCAAAGCCTGGCCAGCTGTAGATGCGTGCTGGCTGGTTGGCTGCCTGCTTGGGTGCTGCTCAGGCTTCAGGGCTGCTGCAGGAGTTGCTGCTGGCCCCACTCACTGCACCTGTGGCTGTACAAGAGTGGTCTGAGGCCTAGGTAGGATCAGTCTGGTTGAGATGTTATTATTTATGAAGCATAAGGAACTATTCCAACTAACAAGTTAATCAAGCCAATAGAGGTGGTCAGCATAGCAACGGTGTTTCAGTGCTGTAGCGTAGAGATGAAGTCTGCAGCTCCTCTGCAGTCATTGCTGGAAGGACCCACTGACTGGTGCTGTGGGTTTCCTATCAGTGGTAGCTATGTACCATTGCCAAAACAGGGATAGATACAGATGCTAGGGTTCAGCCGTGGCTGAGCCTGCTGCCTTCTTTTCAGCACAAAGATGCTGTTGTTCTGCCTGTGTTTGTGCTGCTAGAGGGAAGCAGGAGGAGACATGGCATGCTGCACCTGGTCCAGCTGCCCCTGCCATGCTTTGGGGTGCTCATGGCAGGGCTACCACCTCTTAAATACCCTGAGGGGATTTTCTGGAGGTGGATGGATCATAGATAGCAGGTGTAAAACACTCTAGATTCTGACTTTGCTCCCCCCCCCATTTTCAAGACCATTTCTCCAGTGTGTGGGGTGAGGCAGAGGGTCAGGCTGTCTCTGTGTAGACAAACAGCACCGCTCCCATCAGGGCTGGTCCATTTGGGCATGCATGAAGCTCCTCTGGAAAGAGGCATGGCCAGATCCTGGCACCTCTTTTGTCTTTCTGCTGTTACAATGGTGCAGGGAAGCTTCTGGGGCAGTTTGACCAGCCAGAGGGTCAGAAGGTGTTCCAACTGAATTAAAGCTTGGTTGTTCATAATATTTCCCTGATAAATGCTGCTAAAAATCCATAGTCTGTAGCTCATGAGTAAGCTTGTCTCAAGGCCTTAATATACCACAGGCCCTGTTATTTACATTCAATTGAAGATGTAGGTCATGCAATATGTTTTTTTTTTCTCTTTCTTCATCAGCTGAGTGTCAAAGGCAGAATCCAAATTCCAGTGGCAGTAGCCTTGATTACAAATTCAAATTTTAACTTCCCTGAGCTGTTTTGTGACATCTGCATTGTAATTTGCTGTTTCTGTAAATACTAGAGGTTTGTTTGCTGGGATGTTCATCCAGAGCAGCTGCAGGAGGTCTACAAGCACAGGCTCGGTGAAAGAATTAAGTCTGTGGGTGTTGAACAGGAGAAAATGGTTTTGTCACATCTGGCCACCCATCCCTCTCTACCCTTTTCTGCTTGCATACAGCTGATGTGTCTACACCCATCAGCATATATTTTTGAATGCCCAGGTGTCACACCATAACATCCTCCTGCTTCAGCAAGGGTCACGGCTCATTTATGGCTCTTTGATTATGCAGAGTTCACATTCATCTTTTCAGGCTGAAATCATTCGTGTCCGAGGACAAGGAGAGAACTTTCCCACCCAAAAGGGAAATGATGTTGCATTGCTGAGCAGCCAGCCCAAGTAATAATATAATCTTAGAAAAATGCAGTTCCCTTGAGTAAAGGAAGCTTTGTAAACTTCAGCTCCTCCAAGCTGTTAGCAGTGCTGTTGCCTGTGTTATAGAAATGCTGTTGTCAGACCTGCTTTCTTGAAGTGCTTAGGAGAAAAAGAGAGGCAAAGGAGAATAAGAACCAGCTCCTGCTTAAAAGGATGATCTCTTGTAGGATCTGAATACTGTGAGGCTTATAACAGAGATTTTAGGATCTGGAGTCACATCCCTTCATTGCTGTTAATTTGATTTTTATCTCAGCTGGGTGTTGAGTGGTGTAATGGCCACCCCTGGTCCCAGAGAGCTTGGAAGAAGAGCTAGGCTGAATGTAGTGACCAACTAGAGGAAGGTAAATCTATGCAAGGTTTCCACTAACTGGGGTGCTGAGGCCAAAAGTCTGGTTGTGTAAAACCCAGGGGAGGAGAAGGCTAATTTTTAGAGTTGGCAGTGTTTGGGCAAACCCATGCAAGGGAAAGAGAGAGACAGGAGGAATTTACTCTGTGAGCAGTACTTGTGGTTTGTTATCTTCGCACCACAGGGTGGGTGGTGGTAGTGTGTGTCGTGGGCTCTGTGAGTGCTGACTATGTATGGGTCCCACAGCCAGGGCATGGGCTGAACCACAAGTGCTCTCCTTCCTCTCTGTGCAGCAGCCCCCTAAGCCAGACATTCACTAGAGTCTTCTCTAGCAAAGTCCTGGTCTTTAGAAAACCTGTAGGAACTTAGTGTCTTGGATGTCTCTGCCTTTCAGGCAATGCAGGAGGACAGACAATGCTGTCTCAGGAGCTTCATCTCTTCAAAAACCAGTAGAAAATGCATGAGATGTAAAAATAGACTTTAAAAAGTGCTCAAGATGCAAACCCCAGCATGTTTTCTATAAGCAAGATGTTTGTAGGAAATCTACAAGCTGTGGCTGCTCCCAGTCCCTTCCATGGCTTTAGTGAAGGTATTTGCTGTTTGTCCTCTGTGCAGGCAGAGCTGTTGAGGAGGGTTATATCTGCTTCTGCATCCTCTGTGCCCTTGACTTGGAGCAGTGTGATAAATAGTTTTGCAGTTGGTTACTTAAGCATATCCCAAGCTGCAGTTTGCATCTCAGCTGTGGGTGAGGGAGCCCTGCTGCCAAAAGTCAAGATCTGTGTCAAGAGTCTCCAAGGGTCTGGTTGTTTTTCCTTAAAACCCCAACTCCTGGAGTTGTTGTTACAGGGGGAGAAAAAGAGCCTCTGTCGAGATGGTAGATGAAACTCCTTGAGTACATGAGCTGCAAATCCAGGAGTCACTCAAGAAGTCCAGGTTGGCTGTGTTCAAAGATACTAGTAGCTCAGAGCTGATCTCCAGCAGCTTTTGAGTGCAGACAGAGAGGCTGTTTCAGACACTTTTGCTTTGGGAAGTCTCTGCCTGAGTGTCTGCAGAAGTGCAATCATCATAGTCTTTTGCTTGGCTAGGAAAAGGGAGGGTGCACAAAGAAGTGCAGAGCAACACAGCTGGTAAATTGGGTGCAAACCCAGTTGTCTCCTCTCCAGCTGTCTGAATACCTTGTGCAAAAGCTGTGACCTTGGCGGATTGACTCTCCTACGGGAGAAGGGAGCTCCGCCTGCCTTTTCGTTCTTTACAAGGACACAAAGCTATGAGAACTTCTTAAAGCTGCTTTTGCAGCATCCTGACTGTGATCCGGCCAGTGTAAGCCGTTTGAGGGTGACCGTGTCACTTGCAGTGATCTGACAACCCTTCATGCACAGTCTGCATGCCTTTCTAACCCAGTGGGCTTAACAGTTGTCCCAGGAGTGCAGCCCAGGCTTCATCTCCCAGAGGACATCCTGTTGCACACACATCCAGAGAGTTTTTAATCAGCGTTTTTCAACATGCAGAGGTTTTAAAGGCCATTACAGGAACAAATCTGACCTCTTGCCTCTATAACCAGGCAGACATCACTGTCATTTCTTCTACCAGAACCACCCTCAGATTCCCTCAGGGATCTGCAGACTGTGGAGGAAACCACATGCAAGAGTTTTGGGCTGATGAGCAGCCTCCTCTAGGTTGCCTCTAGCAAAGAAAGGCTTCTTTTTTTTTTCTTGAGGAGCATGCTAAAAGGCATTTCTGCATCTGGAGTGACAAGAGGCATTTGGATCTATAGAGTGCGATTACCCACGTCACTGCTTGTTAGGATGCTGGTGTTAACACCCTTCCTCTTGTGGAAAATCTCTGAAGCCCCAAGGACTGACGTGAAACATCATGCTCTGGTGAACTTCACTGAAGCAGAGATGAATCACACTAAGATGAAGATTTGGCTTCAGTATATTATCAGAAAGATGCTTTCCATGATAGCCTCTCAGCAGGGTACTGCAGCCCACCCAGAGTGGAAGGACCTGCTTTAAGGGGAGGGGTATGCATAAGTTGAGGAGCAGAGGTTGGAATATGGATGTTTGAAGGGTACTTTTGTTTGGTTTTGTTTTTTGGCCACGCTGGAGAGAATCTCAAAATATCTCCCAAAGGATGTCAGAACATCTCCCCTTGCAGGATGTCCCCAGAAGGTGTTCATCTAATATGTCTTAAAAAAGGTACTCCACAGAAAGGTTTCACAGCTGCTCTGGATAGCTGTCCCATTATGGGTAAGAAAACACTTTCTTATCAGGGAAACTGTAGCAGCTGGTAGTTAGGCCTGCAAAGAAAGATATATCTCTCATGCAAGTGGTGGCCAGGTTTGACCCTGCATAACTTGCGAGATCTCATGGACTGACAAGTTCAGGTAATTCAGCAGTCTGAGGAGATGATGCAAAAGGTAATCCTGTGTATTGAAATAATTTCTTCCTTTGTGATGGGAGTGAATTTCCAGGGTTGGAAACATCAGCAAACCAACAGCACATGATTTGCTTTCCTTGTCAATTGGAATGAAGGACCCTGATTGTGGAGTATAATACTGCTCTTGTAACTCGGCGTTTATCTTTGTGCCGGAGCTGAGCATAATTGTATCTGTGTCTGGAGGGATGAGGAGAAGGGTTTCAGTAGCTGGTGCTCACAAAGGCATCTTTAGAAAACTCCTTACCCCTGGTAGAAGCTTGGAAGAGCTCAAAGGGAAATGCCCCAGTAGCTTTAGGCATTTGAACAGTCATCATTGTTTGATTTGGATTTAGTTACAGGGCTAACATCTAAATGTTAATTCTTTTTAGGATATTATCAGCTCTTTCAGCAAATGCAGAATGGGGCTGCAATATTAGACTGGCAGCCAAGCCTGCAGATAAAAGCCCTTTGAAAGGACGTTTCTTAGGAGGGAAACTTGATCAGAGAGTGCAGAATAATCCAGATTTTTTTTTTCAGAGGGATGTGGAACAAATACGATGCATGAAGAAAGCAAAATGAGGACCAGGAGGCATCTGACCTAAGGAAGGGGAGTACTAGCAATTCATGGCCTCTGAGAATGGTCCATACTGTGCAGAGATCCTTGTAATCTTGTTCTGCAAATTGCTGGTATGCCTGCAGGTCATATGGTACTGGGGAGGGTGCATCACTTTCTGTGTTAAGACTGAAGTTGATGGTCAGTTGATAGCAAGTGTGTGAAATGGCTCTGTGCTGGGTAATAAAAGTGGATGGGGTTTGGATGCAGATTTCTGGGTTCCAGATCCTCAGCACAGCCTCACTCAGCACACAGTGCTTGTGTGCACCAAGGTAACTTGTGACCTGACCTTGACTACTCTGCTCTCAGTGACAGCCTGGAAGGGTGACAGCCTCATCCCTGCCTTTCTTCCTCACCTGTTTCCACTGCTGGCTGAGTCAGGGGCAGCGCAGAGACCTGCAGGCAGGCAATGAAGGTGTCTTGTTAGCAGCCTCCCGGAAACCTCTACAGAAAGGCACTGGAAATGGTCAATCCCTTCCCCTCCGGTTCTCAGAAAGGAAACATGTGACTGGCAGAGGCAGCTGGAGAGCGGTGGGGGACAGCAGGAGGGGCGCCTGGACATGCTGCTCTTCTGTGGCAGTGGTGAGCAGCCGGCAGGTAGTGCTGCCTGTGCCCAGCAAGAAGGATGTCTGCTGCCATCCTGAGCATTGCCACCACTGCTTCCGGCAGCAGATCAGTGCCCTATCATCTAGGAAATGTGATTTAGATCATCATCCCTTCACAGCAGGTGGGGGAAGGGAGGGGGGGGGCCCCTATCTCTTCTGGGGATTCATTTCTTTCTGAATGGCTTTGGTTTTCACATGTTTGCTTTTTTTCTTCATCCCTTCTTAAATCTCACTGTCCCTTGCTGGAAGAGTAGAAACCACAAGAGCATCTGGAGTTCCCGCTGCCACCTTCAGCTGGGAGGGGAGAGCTAGATGTAAGGCTTGGATTGCCATAAGTTTTCTCTTGGGATGGGGTTGGATTTTGCCAGTCTACATGAAGGGAGGAATTTGGTGAACCTTGTGTCTGTGTGTCACCACGTTATGTCTGCTCTTTGGTGGCTTTGTGATCCTCCTGCATCTGAGAGAGCCCTTCGTGCCTCTGGTCTCCACCATATCCTTGAGAAGTTGCTGAGTTGCCAGGTTGCTCATCATCCCTGGTGCAGCTGCCAGCCAGCAAAGCTCTTTGGCATATGCTTAGTGTTAAGCACAGAGAATAGCTCCCTGGGGAGCCCTTCTTAAGCACATTGCTGGAGCAAAGTTCTAGTTATGACATCTAAACCATATCCCACCCTGGTGGGCAGAATCACTCACCTTCCAGGGACCTGTGGCAGTGCTTGGCTGCTCCCAGCCTGGCAGCACTCTTTCCCCTATTTCCTTATCCTTTTTCCTGGTATCTATTGCATCCTGGCCTGTATCAGGAGCAGTGTGGCCAGTAGGACAAGGGAGGTTATTCTTCCCCCATACTCAGCACTGGTCAAGCTACACCTTGAGTACTGTGTCCAGCTCTGGGCCTCTCAATTCAAGAGAGATGTTGAGGTGCTGGAATGTGCCCAGAGAAGGGCAAAAAAGCTGGTGAGGGGCCTGGAACACAAACCCTGTGAGGAGAGGCTGAGGGAGCTGGGGTTGTTTAGCCTGGAGAAGAGGAGGCTCAGGGGTGATCTCATTGCTGTCTACAACTACCTGAAGGGAGGTTGTAGCCAGGTGGGGGATGGTCTCTTCTCCCAGGCAACCAGCAACAGAACAAGGGGACACAGTCTCAAGTTGTGCCGAGGGAAGTATAGGCTGGATGTTAGGAGGAAGTTGTTGCCAGAGAGAGTGATTGGCATTGGAATAGGCTGCCCAGGGAGGTGGTGGAGTCACCATCCCTGGAGGTGTTCAGGAAAAGCCTGGATGAGGCACTTAGTGCCATGGTGTAGTTGACTGGCTAGGACTGGGTGCTGGGTTGGACTGGATGATCTTGGAGGTCTCTTCCAACCTGGTTGATTCTATGATTCTGTTGTCCCCTCCTGGCTGTGGGAAGCGCCTCCTGAGCTTAGACCACTTTGGAGCAGGGACCTGTAGTTTGGTTTCCAGAGTCTGGCATGATAATACTGCCTTGTTTTCTCCCAGGTATGCAAAGAGATGAAGTCCTTTGCTCATGGGATGAATGGGTCCTGCAGCACGTACATCTCACACCACTGGGCATTGCTTTTTGATGCATGTTGAGATTTTGTGCAGAAAAATCTGTACTTCAGACCATTGTTCTTAGTGTTTTAAACACAGTCCCAAATAACCCCAGATATCAATAGTCTGAGTTTTTTCTCTGCAGGATCCGTTCTAGTCAAATACAAGTCGCTGAGCTTATACTGGGAGTAAATAAGCCGCATGGAATGGCTTTGGTTATACATGAGGTCAGACAGAATGAGCTAATGCTCCCTTCTGGCCCTGGAATTAAACTTTTCTGAAAGAAAAAAAAGTCATCCTGCAGCTTCAAAGCTCCTAGCACGTTTCTATATGGAGAAGCTCAAACCCCACAGGGCTGTTTTCTTATATCACCAGTTTAAATGGAAGTGGGCAGCTGCTGGGGCTGCATGGTGATGGCAGAAAAGTCGTCTGATGGGTTGTGATGCCCCTTGTTGACATGCCAAGGGTAACTAATTTCTCCCTAGTAGTGGCCAGCAGGGCCAACTTCCCTGGAAGTACTGCTCCATGTGAGTTTTTACCAACTGCAAACCTTGCAGGCAATTCCTGGGTTTCAGGAACTATTCCTGTGAAAGCTTAGGAGAAAGGTTCATGCTGGAAATTAAATTTCTTGTCTACAAAAGGCAGCATCAGTGTCATCCTCCTGCTTTCCCCATCCATTTCTTTCCCCATCCATTTATTTCCCCTTAACCTCAACTGTACACACCACTATGGCTTCCCCTCAACCCACCCACCCCCCCAGCCTCCTCTTTATTTTTTTTCCCTTTCTTTTTTGCAGCCAGGATGTTTTTTCTTGCCTTTTTATTGTTCCAGTGACCTAGCAACTCCACTTTGGTGGAGCCCTGCCAGGAGACTTCCTCCCCAAGCCGTCTGGCAGTCTCCATCAGCACTGCCCTCGCATGGGAGCACAAGTTAGAATGACATGGGCTGGGTCCCCTCACGGCTTGTGCTCTGCCCTCACAAGTTCTGGGAGGGTACCACTGCCTGCCCCGTGAGGAAAGCTTCTGGGAACTTTGACAACCCTGGAAGGAGAAAGATGTGTTGCGTGGGTGATGTTTTTGGTAGCCTTTCTGCAGGACCTTGTAGCAAGGTGTGGGGTTTTAGGAGTGAATTAGGTGGTGCCGGGATTTAGTACTTGGGGGTCTGCAGTGCTGCAGGGTGCTTGGAGATCGCCGTCCCTGGAGCAGTTCAAGGCAGGACTGGATGTGGCATTTGGTGCCATGGTCTAGCCTTGAGCTCTGTGGTAAAGGGTTGGACTTGATCGATGAGGTCTCTTCCAACCTTGGTGATGATACTGTGAAGTTTCAGTATTGCAGGGAGGGGATGGAGAGGAGGTTTGAGCACTCAGAGAGGTGTGACTTTTGGAGAGGTTTCTTTTGACTGATGTTAATTGATGTTTACTGAAAATGATGAGAAAGAAACCCCCTTGGCAAGTGCTCCTGGGCCCTGTCAGCTAGCGCTAGGGCAGAGCTGCCTCCCACATTGACACCAGGAGATGACATCAGGGGGGACACTGCTGAGGTAGAAAATAAATAAGCCAGCGAGAAAATACAGCAAATTCAGGCTTTCTGCTCAGAAAAGGCATCAGGAACATGGGTCCTGGGGTCCTGTGGTCCTGTGGGGCCTCTCTGGACCTGGAGGCTTGGTCTCCTCTTCACTGGTTCCTAATCCATCTGGCTGGTTGGATTAGGATTTTACTGGAGCCTTGGTGTAATGATGGAGGCTTTTAGGAGTGTGGGTACTCATGAGGCAGCTTAGTCCTGTTGGAAGTGGACTTGTACTTGATTGTGTTTTCCAAAGACTTGATGGTAAAACAGGGCTTTAAGAAAATAAATTACTTGCTGAAAGCTATTAAAGGCTCTGAACCCTGGGATGGTGAGTTTCAGGCAGCATGGGATGTGTAGCTTGAACTGCCCCAGAATGACAAGTAAGAAGCTCAGGGTTTTGTAGGCTTAAGATGGTGATCTGGGAGCTTGCACTTTCCCAGGGAGATGTGTAGGACACCATAATTAAGAGGCTGGAAACCACTGGATAACAGGAGCATATCCTGTCCCTGCACTAGGCAGTTGTTTGCCCTGGTTGCAGGCAGGTTGTGTGTGCTTTTTGGACATGACCACAGGTTCCTATGTGCTCTTTGTTTTGGAGTACCTGTTTTGCTGCTTTAGGGTACTGCTCTTAAATGAAATAATTGGATAATTTAATATTTTTTCTTATGCTATCTCTGGGTATCAGACTCTGAGATAATGAAAAAAAGGGTGGGAAACAAAAATGGCCTTTAGCATCCTCCATGGTTTTACAGGTCCAGGAGGGGAGGTGGTGTGGAAGTGGTGTGGTTTTGTTTCAAGCAAGTGCTGTGGCCTGCCATAAGAGGGCCTGAAGACAACGTTAATGACCCTTGTCCTGTGGCCACCTGTCACTTATAGTGATCAAGTAGGTGTTAAACCTACTGGACCTTGGCACTGAGAGCGTGCAGGGTCTACTGCTAGTATTAAGCCCCTGGCACCTTTCTTAAGCTGACATATTAAAGCTCCAATCACCTTTGGTGGCTGGATAAATCTTTAATATTAATGGTTGAAACAATTTAAAGTCCTGTGAATCACTGTCCTGCTCTGCCTGGAAGCTAGTGGGGAGAATATGAGGAGCACAAGAACCAGAGCAAGTTACTGCCAGGGGATGTGCCTGTGGGGTAACCCATCCAAGCTGAGCCCTGCAAGCAGGGCGGGAGGTGCTGGCAGGGTTCCTAAACCTCTTCCCTTCCTCATCCACTTTCTCTTGCCACCTTTCTTCATCCAGCCTGCATATTTTTATTAGTATCAAAAGAATTAGCAAACGAGGGTTGACCACATGTGGCTAGAACCTCTCACATTCTTCCCATGCTTAGTGCACATGAGGGACCTTCCCCCAGCAGTATTATCAGTGTGTTTACACTCAGCTGACCTGCCTCAAGTATGAGCTTTTTTAATCTTCATTTCAGCCCCCCTGCTGCTCCCTCCCCCCCTAACGCCCTGTCTCAAACTGCTTCTTTCAGGGCAAGAACAAGGAAGGAAACTGAAAATCCCAGAGAGCCCTGGACGATCCAGATTTAGGGCTGTAGCTTTTGTTCACACAAACTCACTTGGCTCCTAACCGGCCTCCACCCATGATCCTGACATCCGCAGCAGCCGTTCAAAACACAGCACAGAGCCCAGTCCCGGCCCCAGCAAGCACCAGCAGCCACCCGTGCCACCCACCACAGAGCCAGCAGCCCCAGCTTTGCTCCCCATTTCTTCTCCCTTGCAGCCTGCCTCTCTTCCCAACCTTTTCCTACAGCCAGCAAAGAGTTTCCTAAATTGAGATGAGGATTTTTCCCTCTGTGAGCCTAGGATGATACCAAGATTATGCAACGTTAACAGATGTGAGCTTTGTAATTATAGCTGCCTGGCCTCGGGAGGAGCCTGCTTTAGCTTCACGAGTGCTCAGCTCAGCATGGGATGCTCCCAGGGTGGCCTTCTCCCTGGTGAAAGAGCGGCTGCATGGGCAGCTGTCCTGTGAGCTGTGGATTCCCCAGGGAATCAACACCCTTTCAAGGAGGGATTGCTCTGGGGTGAAGGGCTTCTCTGGGCAGCCAAGCAACCACTCTTGGCTTTTTCTGTGTGCAGACAGATTAAATTTGCGTTCCCCAGTCGAGGGAGTCTCTTTCTGCCCTTTGAGGAGAAAAATCCCTTTTGCAGGAAAGCAGCAGGCCTGGAACAGCTTGTGATGCTCCTGCCAAATGATGTCTGCCTGAATCCTGCTCCCCCTCTTCCATCTCTACTCTAAAATGGCCACAAGCAATCACAGCCTATGCTGAAAACTTGCACGATTGTGATTTTCATGGTAGAGTCTTGAGCCACACCATGCCATTATCTCAAGCAGCAGCCATCTCCTGGCCAGGACAATGTCCATGCTGCACCCAGGGACAGAGGCAGAAAGCTGCTGGTGTAAAAGGGATTTTTCAGGAGTCTCACAAGGTAGATATCCAACTGGGCTGCCAGAGGCAAACCCGAAGCCTCAAGAAATCAGCTGGAACTTGATCTGTTTGTCCTGGCTGTGTTATAACTCAGCTCCCAGCAAGCCACAAACTTGTTTTGCTTGCAAAGAAAAAGTAACTCTGAGGCTCGACCTGTCTGGTGAGCATCACTGCTAGTTTTAACTGGGAAGGAAAACATCAGTCCAGCGGGTGGCAGAGGGGGTTTGCACTGTAAGTCAGATATTTCTCTTGATGGCTGCAGTCACGTGGAGTTAAACCATGGATAGTCCCTGGCAGCTTGGGATGTGAAGGAGTTGTCAGTGACAAATAAGTACCTGAGCTAAAGGGCCACTCTGCCTTGAGTCTCTAATACATCAGGGGAGGTACAACTGTCCCATATATATTTTTTTGGAAGAAGTTTGCATCTGGCCCATCCACTCCAGCAGAGGACACTGGAATGGGCTGCCCGGGGAGGTGGTGGAGTCGCCGTCCCTGGGGCTGTTCAAGGCAAGGTTGGACGTGGCACTTGGTGCCATGGTCTAGCCTTGAGCTCTGTGGTAAAGGGTTGGACTTGATGATCTGTGAGGTCTCTTCCAACCCTGATGATACTGTGATACTGTGAATCTCTGGAAGCTGAGTTCTGTAGGCAAGTCAAAGAGGAGACTGTGGTTTTCTTGGACTTCTGGCCGGTTTGATGGGTGTGTGAAGAGCTGAGATTTCATGCCTGCTTTATGGAACAGCCTGATTTTGGGGGGGGGATTTCCTTATTGTGTTTTGGATTTTCAAGTGTGGTTCATGCTCCTGCTCTGCACCCACCAAACTGGGAGGTGAACCTGTGCTGTCACAAGGTTTTCCTCATTGCACCCAGGACCTGGCATACCTTGCAGGGCAGCATTAAAAATGCCAGATGACTTTTAAAAGCCTGTGTAAATAATACCTTCTTATTTTGCTCTTCCACTCCCTGACTGCACTCAAAACTGGGTTTGCTGGCACTCTTGATAAGGAGAAGGATTTTGCTGCGATTTATTCCCAGCAGTTCTGCAGAGCCAAAAGAGGCTAGAGAAAACTCTGGATTTGCAGAGCAAACAAGATAAACAGCCAGCAGCATTTTACTTTTGAACTGGCTGCATTCAATCAAGGTTTGTAGCTGAAGGTACTGCCTGCTGGCATTTCCAGGGCTTTTCTTAAGAAGTGGCAATTAAATGACTGCTGCAGTGCCCTGCTATATATTTTAGTGTGCCTGGCTGGAGCCCTTGTTGACAAATGACTTGGCAACCCGAGAAAGCAAATTTCCCTCTGTCTATATTCATTCCCTAAGGGTTTCTTAAAGCATCTGCTGCTTCGCCGTGTTTCTGTGCAGCAGAGCTGGCTGCTGGGGCGCAGTAGGCACGGGTTGCACAGCCAAAAGCTTTTAACAAGAGGGAGGCAGAGAGGAAGTCAATGTGCTGCCCTCCAGAACACTCACATTGCTCATCATCTGGGGCTGCCCTCACTGGGCTTGCAGGGTACGATTACGGGCTGGGTATTGGCCCACAAATGAGTGTAGCAAGTCCCTGGGGACTGCATCCCTTTGTCCAAATGGAGACATCAAGCAGCTTGTTCTGTGGGACAGGAGATGGCTCACAGTAGGTTCCAGATGGCA
Source organism: Pogoniulus pusillus (assembly GCF_015220805.1). Lineage (NCBI taxonomy): Eukaryota > Metazoa > Chordata > Aves > Piciformes > Lybiidae > Pogoniulus > Pogoniulus pusillus. The sequence goes on from NC_087265.1 coordinate 13,196,662, forward strand.
GCAGCTGCATGGTGGGCTTGGTGAGGTGAACATAGCAGCCATGGCTAGGGCTGTTTGTAAAGGCACCTGAGGGGCTCTGCTCTGCTGCAGCTCATGTCTCAGTGGGCCTCATGGTGCTCAGACTCCCAGAAGGAAATGCATTCTGTCCTGTCTACAAATCTCTTTTTTTTTCTTGATGAGTTCCCACTGAAGCTATTGCAGATGGATAGAAGAGACCATGTCTGAAATTGCTGCCTCTGGCATGGCAGGTACAGCCAAATCCAAAGGAGGTGAGGATGAGTAGGTGTCCCATCCATGTTTCTCCAAGGCACAGCTTTCTTCTGGAAAGAGCTCGGAGGCTAAGGACACATGTGCAAGACTTAGCCTTCAACACTGGAGCTTTTGGGGACAGACCGAGTGGGGCCTTTAGCTTCTGCGTGTTACCTGCAGCCCTGTTTTGAGATGCTTTGTGCATGACAGACACATCCCATAAGCTGGTGGATCTCTGAACTGCAAAGCAGAGAGAACTCCTCTCCCCAAATACACAGCTTTTCTCAATTTCTAGAGAGGCTTCAGCTCCTGTCACCTTACATTGCAGTTTCCCTAGCCAGGCTCCCATTCTGCCCACTCAGCAAGTGTAGCATGCATTGGGCTATTCCAGCTCACAGAATGCATTTTTGCTATAAAGAAAATAGGCAAAACCGAGATCTTGCTGTTTCAGATCACACAACACTCATTTGCACTTGCTTTGACTTCACAGTATCACAGTGTCATCAGGGTTGGAAGAGACCTCATAGATCATCAAGTCCAACCCTTTACCACAGGGCTCAAGGCTAGACCATGGCACCAAGTGCCACGTCCAATCCTGCCTTGAACAGCCCCAGGGACGGCGACTCCACCACCTCCCCGGGCAGCCCATTCCAGTGTCCAATGACTCTCTCAGTGAAGAACTTTCTCCTCACCTCAAGCCTAAATTTCCCCTGGCGCAGCTTGAGGCTGTGTCCTCTCGTTCTGGTGCTGGCCACCTGAGAGAAGAGAGCAACCTCCTCCTGGCCACAACCACCCCTCAGGTAGTTGTAGACAGCAATAAGGTCACCCCTGAGCCTCCTCTTCTCCAGGCTAACCAATCCCAGCTCCCTCAGCCTCTCCTCGTAGGGCTGTGCTCAAGGCCTCTCACCAGCCTCGTTGCCCTTCTCTGGACACACTCAAGCATCTCAATGTCCCTTCTAAACTGGGGGGCCCAGAACTGAACACAGTACTCAAGGTGTGGTCTAGCCAGTGCAGAGTCCAGGGGCAGAATGACCTCCCTGCTCCTGCTGACCACACCATTCTTGTGGGCTTCGAAAGAGCATCCAAGGTTACAGTGCCAGATGAGCCTTGGGGCTGTAATGTAGGACAGGGATGATTGCTGCTGGTTTTCATGTGACCAGTGTACAGGGAAATCCTTGTGCAGCCCTGGATGGTACCATGGACTGGAAACCCCAGTTCCCCTGCTGACCTCACTGGAACCACTCACTACAGCTGTCTCTGGATGCTTTGCTCCAGGCAGTATCAGGCTGGGTGGCACCCAAGGCTGAAGCTACTCAAGTCCTGCTGCTACTGTCAGTGTTGATGCTTGTGCTGAAAGGCTGGCTACTGGTAACATCTTCAGTCTTTGCTTAGGGCTCAATTTGGGAACATATTTATATTCTAGGGATGCACACAACCATCTGTGTGCTTTTGGGGATCCTGTAAGGCATGTAATGCCTGTTGATGTCCCTGGGAGAAGTCATTTTTGGGTCCATAAGATACAGCAGCTGGTAGAAATGCAGAAGAAACTTGGCAAAATAGAGGATAAGGTTGCTGCTTTTGCACCTTGGCATGGTGGGGAGGAAGCAGAGGGGGTGGAAGAGCTAACTAAGCTAGAGAGTAGTGCTGGCTTGGGAACCAACATTTGCTCCATAAGTGTGTTTATTCACTTTCTAATGAAATGAGAAAATGACTCCAGACATGGGAGAGGTGAGAGTTTGGAGCAGCCTTCTTGCTGTGGGCCCAAGCACTGTTTGGATGGAGCAGAGGCTTCACCCACCCTTGGTGACAGACAATACCTGCAGATGTACAAATGTCTCCATCTTGTCTCTTGTGATTTGGTAGACAATAATGTCAGATACACTGAAATGTTAGCCACTGTGGGTTGCTTTAGCACCTGATCAGCCAGAGTACACCACACCATGCATTGATCTCTTCTGTCCTGGAGGCCTGACAGGTTATGCCAACCTTCCTGTTTGCCCTGCAGTTCTCAGCCAGCTTCTTGCTAGCTCTCTGGAGGCAGTGGGATTTGAAGTCAAACATCCTGCAGGCACTAGCTGAGCAGATAAAGGGGAAGAGCTGTGGGGCTCTCTACCTTTCATTCACATCCTTAGGATGGGGCACATGGGCTGTGCTGGTCTCCAGGTGGCTAGCAGCTCTGGAGACCTACACCCATGAACTCCACATTGTGTAGCTTCATTGGCTATTTGTTTAAAAATTTGTCTTTTCTCCTCCAAAGATTCCTTTCTCCTAACACACACACACACAAAAAGCACAGGGGTGCTGAACTGAGTTGATCTTAGTCACAAAAGTAGGGTTTGACATTTGGCCCTACAGACCAAGCTAATTTCCACTGGTGTGAATCCAAAAATAAATTTCATGTCTGGATTTTGATTAGGCAAAAATTTTCTCTAGTGAAAATGAGATCAGAGCTTGGCCTCGGTTGTACTGCAGCGAGCAGAGCCTGCATGTCCAGCACTGATGGGATTTTAATGTTTCTCTTGTTCTGCCTTTCAGTCATTGAAAGCACTGGTCAGGCAAGAGGGTCGGACACGGAGATAAGGACTTCTGGTGCTCTTGTGGATGGTGTGGAACTAGCGACGATGCTGGCCAGGAATGGGGAACAGGCATTGCTGCCTGCCGGCCTTGGTGGTGTGCTGGCAGCGAGTGAGGTCACAGGACACATTGGTCCTCTCACCCGGCCAGGAGCAGGACCCTCAGCCAGCCCATCTGCTGGGATAACGACCCGCCCGCCCACCCATGCCCATCCTCCTGGTGAGTTTCAGCAAGGTGAGGGTCCCTGTTTGCTGTACCTAGCCCATGGACTGAGTGTAACCTGTGGGTTAGGAATTATTCCTGCCCTGCTGCTAGAAACTCAGATTTTTGGAAGAGATCCAATCCCAGAAGAGCAGATTATTTTTTTAACCATAGAGTGAAAGTGATTCTCAGGAGCTGCTACTGGCGTTAGTCACCACTCAACTGCGCCCCAGAGAGCCCTGCCCGGCCACAGAGCTTAAAGGCTGTGTACAAAGCAGAGATCCCTCACATCCCCATGCCTCCTCCCAGCAGGAGCTGAACCCCATCATGAGTCCAGCCTAGATTACAAGTGCCTGAGTTGAAAATATCTGACCAGTTGTGCAGCTGAGGTCCTCATGTGGAAATCATGCAAGTGAACACAGACTTGTTCATAGTCTTCACCACATTTGGTGAGACTCTGGTCATAAGTAAACTAATGCACTTCAAGCATGCACTAAATCGAAGTCTGTTTCCCATACCAGAAGGACAAGGCTGTGCTGGTTGCCTTCTGCCCACTTCCATTTTATCCTAATAACCCCAGATGAAATAAATGTGAAAAAAATTAGATGTGACCATAGAGGTTTTCATTAATGTATCAATGTCTCATCATTTTTCCTGCTTAGAGAGCTGGGTGTGTGTCTGGCCTGCTCAGGCTGCCAGCTGCTGGCTGCTCTAGGGTGAGCTCCTTGCTGCCTTCTAATGTTTTTTAAAAGCTGCATATCTTTTGCTGTGCACAAATGGAGACAGATTTTGAAATGCTGGTGGGTTTTGGTGATAGAAACCCTCTGTCCCAGCAGGGCCTCTTGCAGCGTGCTCTTTGTTTAAACAGAGGAAACACTGGGGATGCAGCTGTGACCTATTGCATATGGTAGGGCTGGGTACCACTGCAGGTGATGCTGCTGCCACCTCAGCTGAGACACATTAACTTCTCCAAGGGAAAACATGACCCTCTTTACATTGTCTTCCAGCTGCAGGAAGTCACCACCATGCTGTGGGTAGTCGAGAGAGAGGCAAGAGGGCTTTGGCTTCTCCCAGCACTCCTGCTACTGCTGAGAGCACACCACTGCTTTTGGCAGCCATCAGCACCAATTCTGCTGAGACAACACTGGGCAGGCATCACAGGGCCTGGGACATGGTGGAGTTTGACAGCACAACGAGGACAGTGCTGCCCACTTCACCCACAGACACTCGTCACCCAGGTGAGCCATCCCAGTTCAGCCTGGGAGAAAGGTGGATGCTGCTCTGTGGAGAAAGTGGGTGTCAGTTAAGCCTGGCTCCCCTGCACTGCTAGAGTTCTGTGTGCTTGATCTGCATGTCCATCGTCACTGTCTGCTCAGGGCAGATTTCTGGCATTCTTCCTGCATGAAGGTGGAGAGAAGGATCCATGTGGCTTCTCCTAGCCTTGGAAACTATGCATTACTCAATACAGCTCCCATAAACAAAGCTGCTGTAGGTAGAGTACAGACCAGAGTACCATAAGCTGTGGGAGGAGATGGAAGGTGACAGCAGAGGATGCTGGGTGGGAGCTTAGCCCTCTCTCTCATTTGCTTTCCCCATTGTCTTGCAGTCACTGGTGGGCCTCTCTCAACCAGCAGGCAGCTGGGTGGGCATGGAACCACTTGGTAGCTCTCCTACAGGCACTGTGGCTACTTCACTTGGTCCCTTGGGGAGTGATGGGGCATGTTGCAGCCCCTCCCCAGCACCTCCATCCCTGGCTCTCCAGGACAGCCCCAGTTCTTTCCCCAAGCTTTCAGTACCTAGACTGGTACAAACCACATCATGCTACATCCCAGAGATGTCACAGGGACTCCACAAGCCCTTCATTTACAGCATTGCCTGCCACAGAGAGCACTTTTGGAGGTGAGCTTTGCAAGCCCACAAACTCCTTTTATAGCTTTGAAAAGCCTTTGCATGGTTTTTGCTTTCTTGAAGATTGCTGCAGAGAAGATGTTGTGTTTTGCATGTGCTGTGTTATTATTTGGATGATTATCTGAACTTTCCTGCTGAAAGCAGGAAAAAGCAATGAGGAAAAAAAAAATCATTGGATCCCAAACCTCCCAACTTTTTCCACTTAAAAAAAAAGAGTCTTTGTACCTTATCAGTGTGTTTTCTGTGGGGTGGATACCTGAACTGTGAAATATCCTGGCTGGTTCAGAGCCAGCTGCAGAACAAAGGTGATTCCCAGCCCCACCTGGCCTGTGTGTCCCAGCTGAGCAGTGCTGTAGTAGGGCATGAAGTTGGTAACCCATGCTCATGGCCACACCAGGTGGGTTTACTCTCAGCTAGGCAGAGTGAGATGCCTGTGCTTCAGCAGCCGGCACAGAACAACAAACCTGAGATCCCCTGGCTCCACAGCTTCCCCTTGCTTGCTTTGCAAGTAGCTAATTTCTGGAGCTCTCAAAAATGGAGACTTCACTGCACTCTACATGAATGTATTGAAAACTTCAGTGTTGCCAAGTCCTTATCCTGTGCCCGGGGTTTGCCAGGAGCAAACACGTCTCCATGGCTCTCACTCTGACACGTCCCTTCCTGCTATCACAGCTGCTTGAAGCAGCATCAGGGCTGCAGAAAACCTGAAGTCTGGTATCCAAAGGGCAGTGCCTGGCTCTGTGGCTCAGACTCTGGCCTCAGCACCCTTCTCAGTGATGGCAGTACAAGAACATTTCCTTGGATCCTCCATGGAGCACTGGCTTGTGCCTTCTCACCTGCCTTCAGAAAGCACTGCTGTGAGCGAGCTCAGCTAATCTGTGATGTGGCATTTTACCCAATTTTGTGCTTCTTTAAGCACTTTTCCCTGTGTCCCGTTAAGCCCTGGGATGTGTGTTGAGCTGCAGGCTTGTATAGGAATATGACACTCAGGTTTCCCCTTTTTGCTGTTTGATTCCCTGTCCAAGCTATGAAAAACTACTAAGAGAACATGGATTGATTCCCATCAATCTTAGAGTAAAGGTGGGATTTAAAGGCAAGTCTGTGCAGTCCTTGTCCCATGGGGTTTCCCTCTGGCCGATCTGGGATTTAAAGGCAAGTCTGTGCAGTCCTTGTCCCATGGGGTTTCCCTCTGGCTGATCTGGGATTTAAAGGCAAGTCTGTGCAGTCCTTGTCCCATGGGGTTTCCCTCTGGCTGATCTGCCCCGGCTCTCATGAAGCTGTGCTGTCCTGGCAGTGAGCCCCAGGTTTTGTGCAAGGTCTTCCTGCAGCAAGGGGTTTCATGCCTTTCCAAAGGAGCGCTTCATCCAGATTGAAAACTTCCTATGCCTAATATCTGTGTGTGCGCTGTGAGCAGCTGGGAGGAAAATGGATCCATCTGTTTATAATTTCTTGCATATAAATCCTGTTTTTTTTATTGTACCATAGCCATTGGAAGCAGCTACCAACCATCCAGCGTCTTGGCCGCAGAGAGGAGAGGTTCGGATTTCCCCACCACCAGCACCTCCATTTCCACAACAGCCACCAAGGGTGGAGAGAGGACATTAAGGTCTATGCCAGCCAGCAGCAGGCTGGTCGATGCAGCAGAGATTTCCACCTCTGGTACTGAAATCACCAGCGTTTCAGATCAGACTTGGTCCTCTTTGGGAGCCCAGGGTGGTGGTGGTGGCAGAGGCGCCAAAGACCTGATCCTCACAGGCTCGCCGGCTGCTCCAGATAGCGCATCCATGAGTGAGTTTTGATAGCTTAGATGTATAACTCAGAACATTATTTAAAGACTCTTCATAAGCAAAATACATCCTTCCTATTTTAAAAGAAAGGAGGAATAATATTGTATTTGGCACATTCTGTACATTGAAAAACATTTCACAGAAATGAAAGTACGGATAAATATTATTCTTGTTGCAAGAGGAGGAGAGATTTTTTTTCCTCCTTGAAAACTTTCAGTTGAATTTTGCAAGCAAGAACTTGAGGAGTTGCTATACAGACACTGTTTTTCTCCCCTGTCTTCATTTTATTTCCCGGTATTCCATATTTCCATACTGAATACTCAGACACATGTTGTTTACACCTGGTGATAGCAGCATGAAACCTCTCCAGCTCTTTTCATTTATGTGTATGGAATTTTATAAAGACAGAGGTTTATATCTCATTTCTCCTCTTTTGTAGCCTTCAGCAGCAATTACGAACCCAAGAGCATCCCAGCTGCAGAAGAGGTGACGCTGTACTTGGACACCCATGGTGATGACGTGCCCAGTGTGGCAGCAGGGGCACAGGCGTCCTCTGCAAACAGCCACACAGCCAGGGTTACAAGGGGCTCTGCCACCAGCACCAACCCTACCAGCGTTTTGGGTGAGACCTCCTTCCTGGGAGCCAGGACACACCATCCTAACGGCTCACAGGAAGCCACTGATCTCCCAACACCTGAGGAGCCTTCACTCACAAGCTCCCTCTCTGCCTCCGGAAGCACTTTGAGGGGTAAATCTGTTAGTCTGAAAGCTAGCTGCTTTTGGGCTGGCCGAGATTTGACATCCTCAGGCTGTTTTTCTTTAGATATGACCACCAGCTGCTATTGGGTACATGGATGTTTATGTTACTGGGTGCTTTGGGCTGGCAGTGGGGCTGCTGGGAAGGGTGGGAGTGGGTCTCAGCTTTTTGGGTGGAAAAGCAAATAACATCAGTGTCCTCACTGCTGACATTAGTCCTGTGCTGGGAAAAGCAGCCATTGGTTTAGAGGTGTGTGCATACAGGTCTTCCCTTGCTGGAGATGCTTTCACTGGGTTTCTGACACACAGGCTGTGTGAGAGAGCACAGAGAGTCCTCACAGTCCCAACTGCCATGACAGTGCTGACTCTCTTTGCCCTTGGAGTGGTCCCAAGTGAGCTCTGCTCCACTAACCCCACAATAAGGTGCTGGAGCATGTCCAAAGAAGGACAGTGAAGCTGGTGAGGGGATGGTGAGGGGTCTGGAGCACAAGTGTTGTGAGCAGCAGCTGAAGGAACTGGGATTTTGCCTGGAGAAAAGAATGGAGGCTGAGGGGAGACTTCATTGCTCTTTGCAGCTCCCTGAAAAGAGGTTGTAGTGAGGTAGATGTTTGTCTCTTGTCTCAAGTAGCAGGAGATAGAACAAGAGGAAATGGCCTTAAGTTGAACCAGGGGAGGTTTAGGTTGGATATTAGGAATAGTTTACTTACTGAAAGGGTTGTTAAGCACTGGATTGGGCTCCCCAGAGTGCTGTAGGAGTCATCATCCCTGCAGTTATTTGAAAGGCATGTCAATTTGATACTTAGGGACATGGTTTAGTGATGACTTGGGAGTGCTAGCTTAGTGGTTGAACCTGATGATATCTGAGAGTTTCTTGCAACCAAAAGGCTCCTCTAATTCAACATTTATTCACAATTAAGCCCATTGCTCTGCAAATCATAGTGCAGCTCCAGCTCCTTTGAGCTGGTGAAATACCAACATCCCCAGCACTATGGTATGGGAGAGCCTTGGGGCAGCACGGAGCTGACCATGGGGTAAACCAGGCTGGGTCAAACTCTAGGCTGCGGTGCTGAGGGGTTCCTGAGCATCATATGAGTGAGGCTGTGTTTGGCTCTGCATGACCCTGGCTGCCTGGTGCTTGTGTGGAGCTTGGCTATCCGCCTGATACTGAGATGGCATCTTGGCTCTCCAAACTGTCACGAGAACGCCTTAATCAGACTTGCTTTAGCTCATCCTCTAGATATGGTTTGAAGTTAGACATGTATACTCTGACTTGAGCAAGCTCAGAGGCAGCTTAAATGCGTAAATCAGGTGGTGCACACAGCCTGGAGTTAAAACCCATGGGTTTAAGTTGAGATTTTCATGTCTCTTTGTAAGCCATGTGTGCTTGATTGTAAGGGATCCATCTCTTCAGAGCAGCACCCTTCCCAGCCTGAGAACTTCTCAGCAGGAAGCATAGAAATGTGTTCTGTACAAACAATCCCTTCAGTGTATGGCTCTATATACGTAAATCTAACCTGTTTTTTAATCTGTCTTAGGTGTCAGAAGCAGCCACCGAGCAGTTAACAGCTTGACAACAAAGGAAAACTCCCTTGCTTCCTCTCCCATGAGCACTTTCATTTCAGCTAAGGCCACTGGCAGCAGCAGGAGGCCCCTGAGGTTTGCCACAGACAGCAGCGGATGGGCAACAGAAGACTCCACATCCAGCAGTAGCATCTACAGGACTCTGGGCACTATTCAGTCTTCATCCCTGTCTTCTGTGAGAGAGACTTATGGAGTTCATGGGCCCAGAAGAATGATGGATTTCACTGAGCAAGTGGCAGACCCTTCACTAACGCATTCTGACTCTCCTCAGGAAGGTCCTTCCCAAGGTGAGCTCAAGTTAGAAGTGAAATACCATTTATCTTCACAGTAAAGGGAGGACTGTTACTGCATCCTACACTTTCCTGACCTGCTATGCAGAACATATCAACTGGAGAGATGCAGTGAGATTTTTGTGTCTGAAATATTTCAGCTCTTGCTTGACTGAAAAATGTGGTTTGGGTGTTTTACAGAGAGGGCACATGTGTGGAAAGTTTCTTTATGCCAAGAAAAACAATTAGCTTTCAAATGATTTTCTTGTTTCTTGCTATCTCCAGTTGCCATCTCCATATAGGCAAGAGAACTAGTAAGTGAGGATTAGATCATGTCTCTGCAGTCCCAGGGAATGAACTTCAATTCCAGCCTTCTGTCCTACTCCACGGACCAGGCTGCTTCCCAGAAATTGAACCAATTCAATAAATCTAAGGCAACTTTTAATGTGGCCTCTAAGGTCCTTTGTGCTGCTCTTTGGTCCTAGACCCTGCTGTGGTGATGAAAAGGTCTGGTACCCCTGATACCATTTCTTTATGCTTCTGTAAGATCTTTTCACTGCTCAGCATTGAGCTTTGTCTGAGCTGATTTCCAGGCTTTCCTGGGTTGTTAGGGTATTTGTTTGTTCTAGCAGCATGGAATTCACTCAGGCACATAATGGTGAAATCAAGTGTGCAGAGTTAGTAGTTCAACAGTTCTTGTATAATAGCACTTTTCTCAGCATCAAACCATGTTTTTCAGAAGACAGATTACTGCAGCAAAGATTCATGTCCTTGGAAATTTCCTATTTTCCCTGGATTGACATCTTCTCATATTTTTCTATTTATGCATGTACTTGCTGGTTCTGGCTGTTGCTGGAAGAAAATCTGTCTGGCTTCACATGTGTGAAAATGTAAATTGTTTCTTTATCACATCTTAGCTCCTAGAAGCAGCCATGTTTCATTCAGCACCCTGTCAAGAGAGAAAAGAACAGATTACCCTACTACTGCTGCCTCCATTTCCATAACAACTGTAAAGGGTGGAGGGAGGACATTAAGGTCTCTGCCGTCCAGCACCAGATTGACCCAAACAACAGAGATTTCCACCACTGGTACCAAAACTTTCATCTCTCCAGACCATACCTGGTCCTCTTCAGGAGCCCAAGGTAGTAGTGGCAGAGGTGCCACGGCATTGTCCATGATGTCCACTGTGTTGCTCACAGGCTCACCACCTGCTTCAGAAAGTGCTTCCCCAGGTGAGCAGATTGTCCTCATGGGGCTTTTTCCTGTACACTTCAAACATCTGCTTTGTATGGAGGAGCGAGGGCATGCTAGGTGGTGTTGGGCACCAGGGAGGAAAATTCCAACTTCCAGAGGTCAGCATTAGCTGATTTTTTTTGCATTTGGCTACCAAAACCCCTCCAGCCTCACTGCAAGAGCAGTCTGGGCCTGAGATTTGGGGTGTTTTCTGAGAAAGCACCATTTCAACACTGCCTTATTGTCTGTAGTTGTACAAGTGTGAGACAACACCAGTCATTCCTGACTCCCACCCTGCATGGTTGATCCCATACAACCTGCCATGCCTTGTTTCAAGTATCAGGAAGTTAGCTATGGGCATTGCAGTGAACAGCCTTGCCAAAGGGAAACAAACCCCTCTGTGCTCCCACCACTTGTTCCTAGTGACCTCTTCAGGGTGTCCTCCTGTGAGCAGTGCCTCTTCAAACAGTAAAGAGTTGTGTCTTCACAGGTAGTGTTTTCTTCAGGCTTGGATATTCTGCCATGTTATACCTGTGCTGTCAGCCTGAGGGTGGTGATGAAAGAGAGCATGCCCACCTTTGTAGCTTAGGATGAATAAAACCATTTTGTTTTGTCTCTTCTCAGCAGAAAGGACCTCACCTATGGGAGGACACCTGCCTGATGTTCCTCTTACCAGTACACCCAGCTTGGTGGTAGCCATCAGTGGTGGGGAGAGAAGCACAGTGCCTGCGTCAGACACCCATGCAGCATTCAGCCCTGCAGGGAGCTCCACTTCTGCTCCTTTCCACACCAGCTACTTGGATGGGGTTTTTCTGCTGTCTTCATCAGAGCCTGGAAGGCAGAGTCATATTTCACAGAGTGCTGCTGGCCTGAGTGAACTTTCAACAAGGCCACTTCCTGCATTTTCTCCCAGCATTTCAGTGCCTTCACCTTCACCAAGTGCTTCAGGTGGGTTTTCTGTTTATCACGGAGGACATTCCTCTTCATTGTCCCACTCCTGAGCTACCACCCTCCCTTTTTTATCTTTAAACTAAGTTTGCCTTTTTAGTTAAGCCTGGTTAATAGTGGAGGGCATCTGAGCACTGCACAGTTGATGAATATTCGCCTAATGGCACGTGGGGCAGCCCTTCTCTTGTTGGGAACTAGATCACAGAATCACGGAATTAAACAGATTGGAAAAGACCTTTGCCATCATCGAGTCCAGACATCTCTTCTGGGCCACATGTGAAGGCTGCCATGGAGCCTTGACCTCAGCCCTCAAACTGGAGGATCCTGGCATGAGATGTAGCAAGGGACTGGTAGACCTTTTGCTGTTCCTTCTGTCCCATTATTGTGTTTCAGCATTAGTGGGCTGCCGAGCTCCCACCAGAGCTGGTTTGAAACCGACTGGTCTACCCAAGGGAATTTTCTGCAGGACATTAAAGACCAGGTCCTTACCTCCCTGCCACTGTTCTCCTTCACAAAGGCTATGGACCTCGATCTGTTTTATTTTTTGGCATAAAGGGAAAAAGTAAAGACCCTTTGGGAACCCTACTTAGCAAGTAAGTGATGTTTGGCACTAAGTGCCACCGCTGCTGTGGGGATTTAAGTTTTCAGGTTTTAGCCCCTGTAGAGGTCTCAAAGGTATTAGCAATATGCAAAATACATGTGTTTATATATATATATATATATAGATATATATATCTATGTATAACTCTGCTTTGTAGTTCCAGAGAGAGGAAGAAGAGTTTCTGGTGCTTCTACCGAGACCACATATATCTCAACCACACTCTCTGGCCGCAAGGAGGGGGCATCACAGCCTGCAGTTAACCATGGTGTGTGGGGCACAGCAGCAGAAAGCCTCACGTCTTACCCAGATACAGCCACAGAGCCTCGTACTGGCCCCCTCCTGTCCTCCACAGCATGGCCTGGAGCAAGACATGTCTGGTCCAGCCAAGCAGGGTACCCAGAGCCTAAGTTCACACTTTCATCCAAGGTCTCCACCTACTTCTCAGCTGCCAGTGAACCTGCCAGTGAGTTTTTCTGAATTCTAGGATGATGTTTGAATTAGGAAAACCCCTGCTGCCTCTCACTCCCCCTTTTCCATGAGGGTGATAAGACTGCTCACATGTGTCTGTGCTGTTGCAGGTGTTTCATGAGCAGTAGTGGTTCTGTTCCTTGGTATTGTATTCCTGCAGCAGTTGATGCTTAACTGAAAGGTCTCAGGAATGAGTGATGTAGGACACATCTGCTGCCTGCCTGGGTTAGGGTGATAATTAGAAGTAACATCAAAATGCCATTATGACTCTAGTGGTACTGATTGCCCCTCTCTATTTGGACAGTCCTGTTTCTTTGGAGTAGACTTTGTGTGTTAAATGCGCATTTAAGGTGGTAGTTACATGAGATCTACTTAATCTGTATTTAGTCGGTGTTTATCTGTGCAATTTGATTAATCTGCATTTCCAAACAGCATTATTGTAGAACTCAAAGTATCTCTGCTCTGAGATGATAAGCTCAGGTGCCTGCTTTTCCGTCCTATTCCAGCCATGGGCAGAATCCATCACTCCCTAAGCAGCCAAAATGTGGAGGAAGGGATGTCCAGCCCCATGACCGATCCTGCGTACAGTTCATCCTCGTCTGCTGGCAGCGTAGAGAGGACACTGCCGCCGGTGCTGGGCAGCACGCTGGCCGCTGGCGCAGAGAGCTCCGCATCCCGCGCCGAAGCCGGCGGCGCTCCGAGGCCGGCTCAGGCAGCAGAGCGGGGCGGGACAGCCTCCGCCTCCGCCAGCAGCGGGGGCTCTGCGGGCTCTGTGACCGAGACGCTCTTCACACGCTCTCCCAAGGCACCCACCCGCTCTTCCTTCCGAAGCGATCTCACAAGTAAGCTCATGTCTCTCGGGGTGCGCTGCGCCGGGCAGCGAGGCCACGTCCCTGCCGTTCTGCGCTGGGCTGTGTGGTACCCTAAGTTCTCCTTGGCGAGTGCATGCAATGCCACCTGCAGGCTCATGCAGGGGCGTGCTTCCCGCAAACGACTCAAAGCCAGACACACCGAGCCATGTACCCAGAAGCTCTCCTGATTTGATGGTGTGGTAGTTTGAGGGATCCTAGGTCTCTCTTAAACAAAACCATAGGGACGGAGGCCCATTCCAGGGGGATGGACCTGCTCGTCCCAGGGTACTGTGATACTGCTACTCTGTTCCGTCTGCTGGTGTCACAGCTTAAGAGACTGTGCCCGAACTGAGCTCTCCTCCTTCTCTTCCCATCTTGCTTCCACTTCTCCTCTCTGAAAACAGCAGGCGTTCTTTGCTCGCGGCTCGGGGGCGTGGGGGGTGGGAGTGGGTGATGGTGGGCAGCAAACTGACCCCCTGAGCTCGGGGGGGGATGGTGGTTTCAGCCTAACCTCAGGCCGACTGAGGGTGCAAGGGGTGGAGGATTCTGAAAAGGCCACTTTGGGCTTAATAGGTTTTGGTACTTATTCCACCTGATTGCTAGGCGCAGTCCCTGGAGGTGATCAAGAAAAGCCTGGCTGAGGCACTTAGTGCCATGGTGTAGCTGACTGGATAGGGCTGGGTGCTAGGTTGGACTGGATGATCTTGGAGGTCTCTTCCAACCTGGTTGATTCTATGATTCTATATACTCTTGTAAATGGAATTTCTCTTTAAACTTGCAGTCAGTGTGCAGTATCCTCCTTCTCACTGCTGGAAAGGCGTAGCAGTCATAGAATCATAGAATCATGGAATCAGCCACGTTGGAAGAGACCTCCAAGATCATACAGGCCAACCTAGCACCCAGCCCTAGCCAGTCAACTAGACCATGGCACTAAGTGCCTCATCCAGGCTTTTCTACAACACCTCCAGGGACGGTGCCTCCACCACCTCCCTGGGCAGCCCATTCCAATGCCAATCACTCTCTCTGGGAAGAACTTCCTCCTAACATCCAGCCTATACTTCCCCTGGCACAACTTGACACTGTGTCCCCTTGTTCTGTTGGTGGCTGCCTTTCAGAAGAGGCCACCCCCCACCTGGCTACAACCTCCCTTCAGGTAGTTGTAGACAGCAATGAGGTCACTCCTGAGACTCCTCTTCTGTAGGCTAAACAACCCCAGCTCCCTCAGCCTCTCCTCATAGGGTTTGTGTTCCAGGCCCCTCACCAGCTTTGTTGCCCTTCTCTGGACACGTTCCAGCACTTCAACATCTCTCTGGAATTGAGGGGCTCAGAACTGGACACAGGACTCAAGGTGTGGCCTGACCAGTGCTGAGTACAGGGCAAGAATAACCTCCCTTGTCCTACTGGCCACACTGTTCCTGATGCAGGCCAGGATGCCATTGGCTCTCTTGGCCACCTGGGCACACTGCTGGCTCATCTTCAGCCTACTGTCTATCAGTACGCCCAGGTCCCTTTCCTCCTGGATGCTTTCCAGACATTCTGTCCCCAGCCTGTAGTGCTGCTTGGGGTTGTTGTGGACAAAGTGCAGAACCTTGCACTTGGCCTTGTTAAATCTCATCCCATTGGCCTCTGCCCACCCATCCAGCCTGTCCAGGTCCCTCTGCAGGGCTCTCCTACCTTCCAACAGATCAACACCTGCTCCTAGCTTGGTGTCATTTGCAAATTTACTGATGCTGGACTCAATCCCCTCGTCCAGATCATTTCTGTCCTCCGGCCTAGGTATGCTCGTGGCCCCAAACTGGGACTGACAGCTGTGTTGTTTTGTTGCACCTTGACTGACTTCTTTTGCGTGATGCTTTTAGGAATGTTTTATGCTGACCCGAGCCAGTTCTAGAATTAAACCAGGTTTTCAATACCCTATTATTTTTTTAGAGATTGCTGAGCTTAGCTGTATATCCTGAAATTCATATTGCAAGATTGACTGCATCTTTTATGCTAAATAATCTGATTTTTTTTTTCAGCCTGATGTGCTACTCATTTAATATTTCCTGACTGCAAAGCTTTCAGTCAATGAGTTCATGATAAGCTGCAAATTAATATAATGTAATAATTTTATCCTGCAGAGGCATGAAGCTCACTGTGTCTAAAAACAAATTGACTCAAGAAGATTAATGTTCTTTAGTTGGGAATGGAGAATAAGAGAGAGAGGATATAAATTTTGTAAATTGCAAATGATAAAAGGAACAAATGAATTTTCCTACTTAGCTTGCCACAGAATGCCACAGAATAATGCATGCTCACACCCATAGGAAAACAATATTGGAAGAAGAGTGTTTTAGAAACCTCTGTGTTTCACAGGAGCCTTGTGTCTGAGTTCATCATGTTAGAAACAATTAAAGAGTGCAAAAGACTCCTAATTTGATATTCGTGCTTGGATGTTGTTCTCAGTTTTCAGAAAAGCATGGGCCAGTTCACAGACAAGAATATTTCATGTATTTAGCAAGTGATTTCTTTATCACATCAAAATACTTTCATATTACTCTGTCTTCCTAATATATCCTGTCCTTTTTCTCCAGGCTTTCCAAGTAGCCATCAGCCAGTCAGTAGCATCGATGCTGAGAAAAGGACCTCAGTTTCTCATACAGATGGCACATACATTTCAACCACATATACCAGAGGAGGAGAAAGGACCCTCCTGTCCATCTCAAATAGCAGCACCTCTGCTGACTCTTCAGAAAGTTCCACCTTTTTTTCTGAAATTTCCAGCCCTTCTGATTCATCAAAATCTCCTGTGGCACAGGACAGAAGGAGCAATATATCAAGCAATGGCAGTTTTGTTGAACCATCTACAAAGCCCTTGCTGGTACACTCTTCCAAACTGATGACTTCAGCTTCTGCAGACAGCATACAAAATACAACTGTCTTCAGCACAGACTCTGAGATGTTGACCACTGGCAGATCATCTCTAGGATCATCAGCATTTCCAGCCTCTCCTTCACTGTCATCACTGCATCACTCATTGTCATCAACACCACCACCACTGATGTTTACAACATCAGAATCATCTGAGCCACTCTCATCCTCTGTGATGGCATCTTCACCGCCTCTGCAGGCTTTGTCATCCTCCTTGCCCACTTCCTCCTTACTTTCCCCATCTTATCCATTAGTATCTTTATTGCCTCTATTTTCGTCACCGCCATCCATCTCACAATCCAATAATAATGATCAAGCAAGCACCCCTGTAGCTACGACTGTGGTCAGGAGGGTGCCCTCCACAGCCGCCGTGGCTGGAAGCTCACCCAGAGGGACCAACAAGCACAGTGTTACACAGCAGCCCCCAAACAGAACCATCTTCACCTCCACTGAGTCTCCTTTCCCTACAGCACCCATGGAGCAGCTGGGTGGACACATTGCGACTCTGTCTGCTCCCACAGTGGCAGTTGAGACTGCCTCGCCGAGGGCTGCCACTGCCCGGGAAGGCAGCTTCGGGAGGGTGACACCCCTGCTCACCACAGCCAGTGATACCTCACTGGCTGCTACAGACACGTCCCTTAGTGCCTCACCAACTGCAACAAACCACAGTGTCGTTGTCCCTGCAGTAGTACTGACCACGGTGAAGCCTCCTGTGCTGACAACACTGGCCACCACCCCAGGTGATACTAGCACCGCAAAAGCCCGCGGAGCCGAAACGCCTGCTGCCACAGAGCACATGTATACCACTGGTGAAAGCACACAGGCCATGGGTCCCACAACTGCAAGGCCTGGTAAAGTCACCGAGGAAAGCATCCCTGTTACGAGTCCTAAAGCCCTTGCAACCAGCAAGACCACTGTGAGCACAGCAGCTACTTTGGCTGGTACCAAACCAACCACCAATTCTCCACTGAGTAGCACAGCTGGGCTGAGGATGTCGTCTCTGGCAACAGGTAATGTGTCCAATGGCACCTGTCAGCGATGGGGCCAGGAGTGTCTAGGTTACACTTTAAAGACCTTTGAAAGGGTGTGTGTGTACATAAAGCAAGTCTGTTGTCAGCAGGGTTTGAAGAAAAAAGCTCAGTCTTTCTGTTGGTATTTTTAAGAAAAGGGTTTAGCAATCAAGCTGAACTGCTGGGAAAGAGAGAGCACATTGGTAACCATCTCTGACAGAAACATTAAGCTGAAGTTTGAGAATTTTAAGAAAACACAACTGCCTGGCCTTCCAAGTAAGCATAGGATGTGTTTTATATTTCATAGAATCAACCAAGTTGGAAGAGACCTCCAAGATCATCCAGTAGAACCTATCCCCCAACCCTATCCAGTCAACTAGAACATGGCACTAAGTGGCTCATCCACTCTCTTCTTGAAGACCTCAGGGACGGTGCCTCCACCACCTCCCCGGGCAGCCCTTTCCAATGCCAATCACTCTCTCTGTGAAGAACTTCTTCCTAATATCCAGCCTATACCTACCCTGGCACAACTTGAGACTGTGTCCCCCTCTTCTATTGCTGGTTGCCTGGGAGAAGAGACCACCCCCCACCTGGCTACAGTGTCCCTTCAGGCAGTTGTAGACAGCAATGAGGTCTGCCCGGAGCCTCCTCTTCTCCAGGCTAAACACCCCCCATCTCTCTCAGCCTCTCCTCATAGGGTTTGTGTTCCATGCCCCTCACCAGCTTTGTTGCCCTTCTCTGGACATGTTCCAGCACCTCAACATCTCTCTGGAATTGAGGGGCTCAGAACTGGACACTGTACTCAAGGTGTGGCCTGACCAGTGTTGAGTACAGGGGCAGAATAACCTCCCTTGTCCTACTGGCCACACTGTTCCTGATGCAGGCCAGGATGCCACTGGCTCTCTTGGCCACCACAGTCAATTTGTCAGTTGATTGACAGTATCTACAGATACAGATCAATATGAGTGGTTGACCAGCAGTTGGTGTTTCTCTTGGGACTTTTGCTGTTACAACCTGGCAGTTGTTTTCTTCTCACCTCATTAAATCATCTCCTCCTCAAGGGCCTGTTGCTTCTCTTGGTAGGCTACATACCATAGTGTTGCTGAATGTGTTGTGACAATCATTTATTACTATTGCCAGGCTCCATTTCTCCTCAAGTAATTACACTGACCAGCGTTTCACATGAATGGAAATCTGTTGTGTATTCCAAGTCCAGGAGCTTGGCCCTCATGCCTCTGTAGGCTATTCCATCTGCTAATTGTATTAATCTCAGTGAAATACTACTAATAGCATATATTCCATCCAGTTTTAATTATTCAAAGGTTATTTATCAGGCTTGGTTTTAATTAGAGCTATGACTCCGTGCAAAAAAATTCACAGTGGGGGCATGGATTTTTTTAAATCAAAAGCATTGTGGTAATGTGTCATAGAATCATAGAATCAACCAGGTTGGAAGAGACCTCCAAGATCATCCAGTCCAACCTAGCACCCAGCCCTATCCAGTCAACTAGACCATGGCACTAAGTGCCTCATCCAGTCTTTTCTTGAACACCCCCAGGGACGGTGCCTCCACCACCTCCCTGGGCAGCCCGTTCCAATGCCAATCACTCTCTCTGTGAAGAACTTCCTCCTAACATCCAGCCTAGACCTACCCTGGCACAACTTGAGACTGTGTCCCCTTGTTCTGTTGCTGGTTGCCTGGGAGAAGAGGCCACCCCCCACCTGGCTACAATGTCCCTTCGTTGCCTTTCTCTGGACACTCTCCAGCACCTCAACACCTCTCTTGAATTGAGGGGCCCTTTCAACCAACCCATTTGCACAATTGCCAAATTACCCTTTCCTTTAAATACCAAGTTCTTTCTGTTTACCAGAATGCAAAAGATCCTTCTGCTGCCTTGGGCATGGGGTCTTCTGAACATGGGCACTCAGTGCAGCGAGAGAAGCTGCCCTCTTTCCCCACCAAAGAAATCACGGAGTGATATGGTGGAGTGAAAGGCAGCGTTTGAAAATACACCCCCTTATTTCTGGCTGCTTCAGATCAGAGACACCAAACTGCCTTCATGCTGATGCTGAGGTAGCTGTGCCAGGCTAGCCACAATGTGAAGATTGTGTCTGATGGTGTTTCCTGATGCAGAGGTTGGCTTGGGACTGTCTGGTCTGCATGGCCTGGGTGGTGCCACATGTCACAGCACTGTCAGAAACGCAGACATGGGTTTGGCTTTCAGACTTTGTGCTTTAGCCTCAAAGCCCATCCTTCCTGCCTCTGCAGCAGAGGTTTGAGAGGTTTGTAAGATGTTTGGCTCGTCTTGTCACCACAAGTCTGTGGTCCTGCCTACAGTCTGCCCTTGCACACATGCGTGGCTTGCATCTGTGCTTGTTTGAGTCATATGGATCGAGGAGTGGTTTTGAGCAGGACATGTATTTTTTCAAGGGAAATACTGGATATCTTAACAGGATTTGTTGTTTGAGTTGGCTAATCTACACCTGAATCTACAGCCATTAATACTCTGATACTGTCTTTCACAGTTTGGTATCTGCTCCCCAAGCCCTTGCTCACCCAGTGGCACTGGTAGGT
The DNA here is from genome assembly GCF_015220805.1 of Pogoniulus pusillus. NCBI lineage: Eukaryota > Metazoa > Chordata > Aves > Piciformes > Lybiidae > Pogoniulus > Pogoniulus pusillus. The sequence goes on from NC_087265.1 coordinate 13,216,583, forward strand.
ATCACTGTGACCATCCGCAGCCTGGCACGAAGAAGGCTGCAGCCCCAGTAAAGGAGATGATGGCAGCCAGAGCTGCCTCTGTCATTACTGGCTAGTCTACAGACTGCATCAGTGTTCCAGCAGTAGCTCTGGATCATGGAAAGAGGACTTGCATGAAAAGGGCAAACACTCCTGTGTTTGGCTCTGGCTGTTGAGGTCCCTTCTTCAGTCTCTCCATCATATGTGTAGGGTTGTTTGGCTTTGCAAAACACCTTGAAATCTGCAGATAAGCTCTAGACAAGCTGTGTATTCATTTTAACGTGGATCAACACTACATCCCAAGGGCTTTTGAATGAATACTCAAGAGAAAGTGGTTTGGATTTATTCTTTCAGCTTCAACAGAATAATAAAGAATGGGATAAATACTAAGTGCAGATGATGCAAGGAAACATATGACAGTGCTCAAGGGGTCACAGAAGAGGAGCCAGTTTGATCTTTTTTTTCCCAACAGCTGATGATTTTTGTGATTCTGTAACTATAGTCTGGGCTTTTTTTTCTGTTTTTGTAGATGTAGATAAATGTCTTTCCAATCCTTGTCCTGCACTGGCCACCTGCAACAACACCCATGGCTCCTATGTCTGTCAGTGTCCTCTTGGATATGAGCTGGAAAGAGGAAAGTGCAATTTAGGTAAGAAAAAATAAAACAAAAAGTGAAAAGCCAAGGGTAGAACAAGATGGAAATAATTATCTGTAATCTTCTACAATAAATTAACCTAGGCTCAGACTAGTTCAGGAGCTTAATGTTTCTCCCAACCACCACTTTTTACAGGAGCCTTTCACTGTTTATACAAGTGCAGTGTCTAATGTCTGTCACGTTGGGCTGCCCCTGGGTGCAGGCACAGTGAGAGCTGGAGGTTTCTTGAAAACAGAGCAGTGGGCTCAGGATTTTTAGTAAGGACAGATGTGACTCTAGTGTGTTTTACAACCCCCAGAGAGCATTCAGCAGCTTATGACTCCTAGCCTTTCAAACCCAGGTGATGGTGCTTGGCCTGGGAGAAGTCACTGGGGCTGTTGTGTAACCTGGATTCAGTGGGGTCAGCCATGTGTGGAAAATTAAGCAGCCGTGAAAGTCTTTGTAAGATCAAGGTCTTGTTTCATACCTTTAGCGTATTTCATGCAGCACAGTTGTTATTTGGAGCTCAGGTTCTGACCCCCTCCTTTCTATTAGAAGACTCTCAATCTCAAGGATTTAACAATGTTCCATTGTAAAGGGGAATTTGTTTTGCTAGAGTTTCTTCTGACCCTTAATCAGCAAGGATTAGAGGCATGGAAATTTTGTTAAGGAAACATGGGTGAGGTGTCCCTGAAGGGTGTTTTGAAACGTTTCTTCAAGTTGGAATGTGTCAGCTTCTAATTTAGAGAGTTGTTTTGATTATACCTCGAGCTGGGATATGGGCAGATTATATAAATGCTGCAAAGGTGATTTTCATCTTATTTTTACTCTGAGCTGTTACATTAGAGCTGTCTGATATTAGATTTGCGGTGAAGATAGGCTCTGTGGATGGGAAAAAATGACAGAGAATTGGAGACTTTATAATGTTATCTTCAACTGTATTTGTTTTTCTGATGGAACATATGACTGGAGCTCTGAGTTCTCGTTTGTACCAAGTACAAGATTTAGGTACATTATCTCTCTGAGTCTGGACAGCTTGGATTACTGCATTCTGCTGCCATGAATCAAATATGAATCTAAGCATGGAAAAATGCATCTTTTGGATCCCTTTTCAACTGTCATTGCTCATTCTGTCCAACAGTCTGAAGAATGAAAATGTCCTTTCTACAATGCTTTGTTTTGACTTGCTGGTCTGCTTCCCTTCTATTGCAAGGAGGGGCATGAGATTTGACATGTTTGTCTCAGATTATTATAAATAGCTTTGGTTACCTGAAGCTGTCTCGTTACTAAATTTACCCAACTCTCCCTATGTTCAGGGGGTCTTTTAAATTAGTCTCTGTTTCGATATGAACTGCATGAACGCTGCAGCTAAATGCTGGCTGTTCAGCTCTGGAATTTGACTGGGGCTGTGGGAACTTTGCAGCAACCCTTGCAAAATATCACAAGGCTGGGACTTTGCTTTACTGGGGCAGTGACTCTCAGATATGAGTTTTCTATCCACCGAGTAAAGGGGTTTTCCATGAAGACAGTCTTTTGTGTAAGGCAGATGACACTGCAGCTATGTAAGACGTGGACATATGTTCCAAGTAATTTGTCTTATTTTCCTTTTTAGTAAGAATATTTATTGGCCAGGTCCCCCTGAAACTTAATATTACACATGGGAAGTACACAGAACTCCTCCATGTTGAGGAAGAAATCCTGACAATGGTGAGTGTCATTGATGGGGCTTTGGCAATGCTGATGGGACAGGTCCTCATTGCTCCTCTTACAGTGGTCTTGGGAAACCACGAGACTGTAGTGTGGATTTAGCCTTTTCAATCATTAAACTGTCCTGATCTGGTGTAAGTAGGAGTGGTGAGACATACACTTTCAAACCTCAGCATGCTTCTCTGCCCTGCCCTGCCCAGACTGTCAAGACAGCAATGGAGAGACCTGGCTCCTAAGGGACTTCAGACAGCATATCAGCACAGAAAACCACATGTGGATTGTGCAGGATGGAAGCTCCTTGGAAAATGTTCATTCTCCAAGGGCCATGCTTTGAGCTTGGCCTCATGTGGGATACTCTCCCTACTGGCTTCCTGCCTTTGCAGTCATTATACATTGGGGCCCCAGGCAGATGCTCATGTTAGAACTATCAGGTCTTCATCCTTGTCCAAAGTTGCATGATGGTGACTTCAGCCATCCATTGCTGGCAACAGGATAATGCATGTTTCCTGTTGAGCAGAAGAGCAGCTGGGGTGCTCAGAGCCCCCTCAGCCTAAGCAGGCAGATCTGGTGAACACAGGGGATGATGTGTATGACCCAGGAGGGCCATTCCGTGTTGCCTCTAGGCTGCCTCCCCTGGTGCACTAACAGCTGCTCTTCGTTTCTTGCAGCTCAATGCATCGCTGTCAGGCTTGCCAGGATACCACCACTCCACAGTTAAGGCAACCAGGTAAGGCTAAGGCTACCAGAGGAACAAAAAACTCAAATGTTCAATTTGAGGTCCATGTTCTCCATTTTGAGTTGGTGCTGGGCTCGATGTAATCCCGTGGGGATTGATGCAGGGCACAGGAATGCCTGACTACCTTTCCCAGCTCTCCTAGGGTCCTCCTGGTATGAGCGGCTTGGGATGGCCTTAAGAGCTGCCCAGGAAGGATTTGTGGTTGGTTTCAAAGTGAGCTACCAGCACTCTTTCCAGCCCCAAATATACCTCTCTTGAGTATTAAGTTTGTCCTCTTTTTAAGGTCTGCTACAATGCATGGCTGCTTCAGTGTGTGTGCAGTATTGTATCTGTGTTGAGCATTGCTTGCCTTAATGACTCCTGTTGTATAATGCGCATTAATAAGAGTCCTATGTATAAGGTGCTAATGATGATATCAGATTGACCCATGGTACTCAGGGCTGTTTTGTTTTGTTTTCTGTTAGGGAGGCAAATTTTGTGCATGTTTCAGTGCAATCCACGTTCTCTTTAGCATCCAACGTGACTTTCTATGACGTTGTCAGCAGTGTGAAAAGTTACATTCGAGCTTGCAAATCCCCCACCGATGCCTGCCAGCTCATTTCCAGCCTCAGACCACTCCACAGAGGTAAGCAGCATCTGGAAAGACTGTGACAGGAGGAGGAAAGGGTGTTTTATTTGGCTTCCTTTATAAAAGAGGGAGAAAGATTTTGATGTTTCGAAAAGCCCCTCAGAATCTTTTTTATCTTATTTAAATGGCAGTCATCTTAAGAGCCTCACAGTACAAAAGGGGTGCAGATATTGAGCCTTATCTTTGCCACATGTGTGAAAAATCTGCCTCTCTGTGAAAACATCATGCAGCACAGGATTAGAGGCATTGTGGGGCAGCCTTTCATCTCTGGGATGTGACACCAGGCCCTGGCCAGATCAAAACAACATAAGTCTTAATTCCACTTGCATGTCTGGGAGCTAGGGGAATGGCATAAAAGCCAAGAGAAAATCCCCCACTGAGGTCATTATTGCTGCTGCAGGTTATGTGGTGAGCTGTCCTCACCTACCTGCCCCATTTCAGTGTTGCAGGCTATGAAAATGGTTCACAGTTTAGAGGTTTTGATTTCTATACTGAATCCTCTACCTGATAGAGACCTGGAGAAGCACTGTAGTGTTGTGCAGAAGCTTCCCTTGGTGAACCCCACTGGTGATTATGGTCTTGTGCCCTGCATCTCCTGGTCCTCTCTTTCCAACTTAGCTGTGAGAGATACCAACAGGATGCAGGAAGTAAGCACCCTTGAAAGATGGGCTCCTGCAAGGAAACTTCTGCATGTGGAGCTCTGTGACTTTGGGCTTTAGAATGAAGGGCAGCAGTGCTTAGCCTGAGTGTAGTGGGAAAACCCTCAAATGATTTCAGCAAACACAGAGATGACAACTTTAGCTTGTGCTTTTATTTTAACATGCTGTAACCACACTTCATCATGGATGGAATTCAATTATTTTGCTAGATTATATCTGGCCAGTACCTCTGATGCAATGCTTCTGCTAAAGCCTACTTCTAGCTTGAAATAAGAAGACTTAAGAAATAAATTATTTTCTTGTGTAACTACTTAAAAGATGTTAGATTAAAAAAAACAACAAAACAATCAACCAAACAAAACCTCCAAAACCAAACAAATAAGCAATAAAATAAGAAAAAAAAACCCAACAAAAAAATGGATCTAGGGAGGAGAGGTTTGTAGAAGATGAGTGCCAAACAAGTGACGTGTTTTCCATAAAATCCTATTTCTCATGAATATTTGTTCATGTTCTCATTCCATCTAGTCTGACCTCCCAGTAAAAAATGTAAAGTTGGTGACACAATTTCCATCACTCACCCCTAGTCTTGCTGAATGCTCGTCGGAACAAATCTGACTTTCTAGAGTAAAGCACTGCTTCAGAATAATGTAAATGAAAGGACAAATTCTTTGCTTAATATTGAAATGGAAAAAAATTGGTTTGGGCCGAGCAAAATGTTTTGCTTGATATAAACTGAAAAAATTTGATTTGTGGAACTGTCTCAGAGGGTGAGTGTGCTTCAGCTTGAGCCAAACCAAATTTTTCTTTTTCATTTTCCCTTCTGCCTCTGAGCCGAAACATTTGTTATTCACTCCCTCTATTTGCCTTTGCAAAAGACGGTAGATAGGTTGAGAGAGCTGCTTCTTCCCCTCTACTCTGCCCTAGTGAGGCCACATCTGGAATACTTTGTCCCATTCTGGGCCCCTCAGTTCAAGAAGGACATTGAGCTGCTTGAGAGAGTCCAGCACAGAGCCACAAAAATGATTAAGGGAGTGGAACATCTTTACAAGGACAGACTGAGGGAGCTGGGGCTCTACCTTGGAGGAGACTGTGAGGTGACCTCATTAATGTTTATAACTAAGTAAAGGGCAAGTGCCAAGAGTCAGGCTCTTTCGGTAATGCCCAGTGACAGGACAAGGGGCAATGGGTGGAAGTTGAGGCATAGGAAGTTCCATGGCAACACGAGGAAGATTTTTTTCACTGTGAGGGTGACAGAAGACTGGAACAGGCTGCCCAGGGCAGGTGTGGAGTCTTCCTCTGTGGCGATATTCAAGACCATTTCAATGTCATCTGCTCTAGGTGATCCTGCTCCGGCAGAGGGGTTGGATTGGATGATCATTCAAGGTCCCTTCCAGCCCCAGACAGTCTGTGATTCTGTGATGTGTGAGACATGGTGCCGTGACTGTGTCCTCATGGAACAAGCATTATTTTAAGAAAAGAGATTAAAGCAACACCTGAACTGAATATGGTGCCTGGGTAAAGCAAATGTGCATAACACTAGGTTCAGAGAGAACCAGGCTGATGCTGGCCACCTCTTCCCAACAGTTGGCAGCTTGTGCAAGCAGAAAGACCCTGAGTGCGACAAGGAAACTTCTGAGTGCACCGACTTTGATGGAGTAGCGCTGTGCCAGTGCAAAAGTGGATACTTCAAATACAACAAGATGGACCACTCCTGCAGAGGTATTGCTTTTTATGTGGCATATTTTGCCTGAGTTTTGCTTCAACCTTTTGTTCCAGTGGAAATCAGCAAGTTTGCAGATGACACCAAGCTGGGGGCAGATGTGGCTGGGTTGGAGGGCAGAAGGGCTCTGCAGCGGGACCTTGACCGCCTGGACAGATGGGCAGAGTCCAATGGGATGGGGTTCAATAGCTCCAAGTGCAGGGTGCTGCACTTTGGCCACAACAACCCCATGCAGAGATACAGGCTGGGGTCGGAGTGGCTGGAGAGCAGCCAGACAGAGAGGGATCTGGGGGTGCTGATTGATACCCGCCTGAACATGAGCCAGCAGTGTGCCCAGGTGGCCAAGAGAGCCAGTGGCATCCTGGCCTGCATCAGGAATGGTGTGGTCAGCAGGAGCAGGGAGGTCATTCTGCCCCTGTACTCTGCACTGGTTAGACCACACCTTGAGTACTGTGTTCAGTTCTGGGCCCCCCAGTTTAAAAGGGACGTTGAGATGCTTGAGCGTGTCCAGAGAAGGGCGACGAGGCTGGTGAGAGGCCTTGAGCACAGCCCTACGAGGAGAGGCTGAGGGAGCTGGGATTGTTTAGCCTGGAGAAGAGGAGGCTCAGGGGAGACCTTATTGCTGTCTACAACTACCTGAGGGGTGGTTGTAGCCAGGAGGAGGTTGCTCTCTTCTCTCAGGTGGCCAGCACCAGAACAAGAGGACACAGCCTCAAACTATTCCAGGGGAGATTTAGGCTCGAGGTGAGGAGAAAGTTCTTCACTGAGAGAGTCATTGGACACTGGAATGGGCTGCCCGGGGAGGTGGTGGAGTCGCCGTCCCTGGGGCTGTTCAAGGCAAGGTTGGACGTGGCACTTGGTGCCATGGTCTAGCCTTGAGCTCTGTGGTAAAGGGTTGGACTTGGTGGTCTATGAGGTCTCTTCCAACCTTGGTGATACTGTGATACTGTGAAATCAGCATGTGTGTATCACTGTGCACGAGAGGAGCTCAACATTATGAATAAATATTAGCAGCTCCAGTTTCTTTCATTTAGTTAGGGGACTTTTCAGCAGACACTGAAGGTGCAGTCTCTCTCTAGGAATAATATTATCTCTTTTTAGAGCACACTGTGAGTAGTCAGAGTCATTGAGATGAGGGAGAAAGAGGCCTGCCTGCTTTGGGCAGTGGCGCAGAGCAGAGATGACGTGCGTCTCTGTTTTGGTTTTGTCTGAACTCTCAGCGAACTCAGGAAAAGTGCTTTTAACTCACAAGCTTGTATTAATACATCACTGGTGTTTTTAAAATAAGTGTCTGAAAAGGATTATTAATTTATTTTTCAGCTGGGTTCCTAACAGAAATGTTATGCTTAAGGGTTATTTTAAAGGTACTCTCCAGATCATGAAATCTGGGTTTGCTACCTCTTAGATAAAGTCTTTGTCCACGATCCAGTGGTCAAAATGACTTCCGTGAGGTCAAGGTGTCTATTTGCTAGTTCCAGCAGTTGTTGTAAGGCTTCTTAAGAAATGCAGTTTTCTGGTGACTTATGAATCAGAATTGCAGTAGTGGTTGTATATTGCTTCTGGCAGTGACTTCTGGGTTGTTGTTGAAATAGGAGGAGATGCTTTATGATTCCATATCTGATTAGAGAGTGAGAAAAAAATATGTGCCTGGAGATAATTTGTGTGCTCTAGGATGGGCATCCTGGAGATGGACATCTCTGAGTCCCAGGCCATGGTCCTGCCTCATCCTCCACACTGTGACTCCAGGCAAAACCTTCCTTCTGTGTGTTTTCCTTCCCTCTCTTTGCTTTGTATGTTGAAGGAAGAATTTCTGTTAGGAAACACTATCTCCACTGACCCTTGAGAGGAAGATAAGGACTTGCGTGGGTAGCAGAGCTAAAATCTGGGAGACTTTTGCTCAGTTCTTGTTCTGTCATCGATGATGGGGACTTAGAGTGAGTTACTCCAGTTTACTTGTCCACATCTTTTTGCCAAGCAATGTTCTGAAGATAAATATCTGAAAGGCTATGAGGGACTTGGGGTGTTTGCAGAGGGCTATAAGATCTGACCTCTTGTACATGCGGTTATTCCTTATTTGTGAGTGTTTGCTGTGCGAAGTATGAAAAACCCTACCTGCACACAGTGAGGCCTCAGTGCCACTTTCAGCTGACTGCTCTCAGTAGGAAACATCTTACTGACTGGTTTAAGAGTGTCTGAGGGACAGGGTTGCTGTATGTGATGGTTTGGGTGTTTCCTGCCTCCCCCACTTTGGAAATCACCCAGACTAGACTCAGCCAGCTCTGGGAATTTGAATGAAGCTATTTATTTACAGCTTAGCTCAATATACAAGCAGATATTTACAGTATATACAGAAATATACAAGGTAAAAGGTAACACAGATACACAACTCCCCTCCCAGAAACCTGAGTCCCCAGGAGGGGCTCCCAACTGCCCTTCCACCTTCTCCCACTCCTCTCAACCTTAGCCCAGTCCCAAGGAAGAATGGGGGTTCAGCCAGGGGGTTAGGAAGCAAAGTGGATTAATCAGAGAGGTGGCAGAGAGGCTAGAGAGAAGTGCAGCTCAGGCAGTGCCCCAAGAAGAAGTGCCTTACCTATGTTTGGATTCTTGTTCTTATACCTCTCAGCAAGCCTATGAGTGAAGTAGACATCATCAGTGTTTGTCTTTCACAGCCTGTAATCTAGTTCTCCTCACCAAAACATTCTAGCTAGCTTCAAACTAGCACACTGTGGGCTTTAGGCTGCAGACCAAGAGACTAGATTCTCAGCATCACTTTGCTCCCATCTGAGTAAACCAGGTGGCTGGGATTTGTAAAGATTATTTTCAACAGCCAAGCTGTGGCCCTCATTTAATACATAGGGCTATTTTCTGATAAATATAGCATACAATAAATATAGCCTCTTTGAAAAACCCTGCCCTCATAGTGACTAAACAGGAACTGAGGTTTTCTGAGCATCCGACCCTCATTGTGGGTCATGAAAATGTGGCTCAGTAACTCCAATTATAGTGTATGAAAAGAGGGAAGCAGCTATTGTGCTGCCCTGTCCGGTCTCCTCTGTGGGAGGGTGGGTGTGCCTGGGAGAGCTGCTGGGGCATGGGGGATCAGCCATCTTGGCCCCTAGGAATTGTTCTGTCCTGCCTTGCAGTGTCTGTACCCTGAGGCACACTCAAAAAGGATCTCAGGAGCCAAGGAAAGGTTAGGTCTGTGAGCCGCAGAAGTTCTGACACACTGTCCGTGGTTCCTCGTGGTGTGCAGTTTGCTTATCTCTGGGTCATTGCTAGATTTTACCCTTCCTAATATCTGCAGAGCTGTTCTAGAAACAAGGCAGCAAACCCAACGTGCCAGCTCTTCAAGAGTATACTATTTTTAATAGTACAGAGTGTGTCTGGAGTGAAGCAAGGAGCAGCAAACCAGGTTTCCACAGAGACCCTTGAGTCTCTTTCATGAAGGCAAAGGAATCCCAAGTGGAAAGCACAAGTTTTATAGCTTTGCTTGGACTCTGACATTTAAGCCTTTTCTCTATTCCCTTCTTGATTATGAAAGTTTGCTGAGTGTGGCAGCACGAGCTCTCCTGGGATCATGTTCAAAGGAACAGGAAAGATGTCAGAGGGGAAAGCAAAGTGGCAGGAAAAGGCAGGGTGAGGAGAGGAAAAGACATAAACACAGAGTATTTAGGACAGTGATGCATGTCCAAGATTTTGCCTTTCCTCTGTACTGTCCCATCTGTAAGCCTCTTGGCCTGAAAGCTGTGTGCCAGAGGAGTCCCAGGCAGAGCTCCAGCTTTGAGACCACTCAAGGTGTATGTGCTCTACACATGTTGCTGGGTTTGGGCTGAAGGGATGAGTTTAGGCTGGGCTGCCTGCAGGCTCCTCCAGACTTTCCCAACATGCAGACATTAGGCTGGTGCTGGGTTACATGAAGCTCCTGCTAGAGAAGGCAACTCCAGCAAGCTGTTGATGCCTCCCCCAATTGCAGATTTCGTTATTGCCTTATCTTGTGGCTTGCTTTGGTAGAATATTTGCTCTGTGATGGTTTTGGTCTGCTTTTGTTAGCGAGTGAAAGAAGCAACCCGTCCAGTCTCATTTTGCTAATGCCTTGGTATTATGAATGAGCCAGGCAAGGATCCTTTGGTATTTACTATCCTTGCCCTGTCTGTTTGTTGACTGAGGCTCTTAAGTCTTGTCCAGTTCTCTCTGATCAATGCCTTGACTTCAAAGAAACCATCTTAGAGAGAGAAAAATGAATCTTGTGAAAAACCGTCATGATGAGATGCAGCAGTTGGGCTACTTAAAAAGCATCATGCTCTCCATCTCCAGCTATGGGGGAATGAATGTAGTGAAAGAGGTAGCAAAGGAGTAGTGTGGCTATATAGGTCAGAAGGAGGGGTGCACGACCAGCTACCATGGACATCAGCCCCTCCTCCTGTCATCATTGGTGCCAGTTGCTGTGTTAAGTCTGTGCCTAGAGCTGCAATACCTGATCTAGCGTGATGTGTACCTGCCCATGGCAGGGGGTTTTGGACCTGGATGATCTTTGAGGTCCCTTCCAATTCTGTGATTCTGTGAATATTCCTGATTGGCTGTATCACTTGACCCGTGTCCACACAGCCCTCAGAGGAAATGAGACAAAACATTTAGCAAACAGCATATAGGCAACCGATTTCAGTATGGCCACAAGCAAGGCCATACATCCAAAGTGCCTGGCATGCTGTGGATTGTGTCTCTTGGAAAGCAGAGACTTGAACAGAGCTGTGAGGGAGGCTTGGCAGGCAAAGAGGAGGTCTGTAGTTCTGGCTCACAAGCCTAATATGGTCCCTGAATGTATTTAGGGGGCATGGACAGGCAGAAGAGGGGAAATTTTGTTATCCCTGGACATGCAACATCTATTTCTGGGAGACAGAAGTCAAAAGGGTCAGAGAGAAGCTGTGAGTGTTCACAGGAAAGCTGCAATAACCAGGGAGACTGAAAGATCTCAGTGCACTTGGCTTTATTAAAGGCAAAGGAGTGATTTGGTGGTGGTGAGGAGGAGAAATGTGATCATATAACCTATTTCAGTCTGGCAAGTAAACATCCAAAGGCTGGAATTTGACACTAGGATAATTCAGACCACAGAGAAGGTGAATGTTTTTAGTGGCTGAGGAAATTAACTTCATTATGAGCATCTGACCCAGGGCTGTGGTTGATTGTCTGTCACTGAAAACATTAAAATCAATCTCCAGTGGTTCTCTAAAGTGTAGCTCTAGTTCAACTATTTGATTTGAAACTGGAATCAAATTTAGGGAAGTTATGTGACCTGTATTATGAAGGGGAGGTCACAGTCACATTGCTCCCTGCTGGCATCCATCTCTTGTTATTGGTGCTGGAAGAGCCATAAACTTCTGAATCCAAGCAGAATACTAGTGCTCTCTCTAAAATCATAGAATCAACCAGGTTGGAAGAGACCTCCAAGATCATCCAGGCCAACCTAGCACCCAGCCCTAGCCAGTCAGTTAGACCATGGCACTAAGTGCCTCATCCAGTCTTTTCTTGAACACCTCCCCGGGCAGCCCATTCCAATGCCACTCACTCTCTCTGGGAAGAACTTCCTCCTAACATCCAGCCTATACTTCCCCTGGCACAACTTGACACTGTGTCCCCTTGTTCTGTTGGTGGCTGCCTTTCAGAAGAGGCCACCCCCCACCTGGCTACAACCTCCCTTCAGGTAGTTGTAGACAGCAATGAGGTCACTCCTGAGACTCCTCTTCTGTAGGCTAAACAACCCCAGCTCCTTCAGCCTCTCCTCATAGGGTTTGTGTTCCAGGCTCCTCACCAGCTTCGTTGCCCTTCTCTGGATATGTTCCAGTATCTCAACATCTCTGTTGAATTGAGGAACTCAGAACTGGACACAGTACTCAAGGTGTGGCCTGACCACATCCTGGTCTCCAAGCTGGTGAAACACGGATTTGATGGGTGGGCCACTAGATGGATAAAGAACTGGCTTCATGGGTGCACCCAAAGAGTGGCTGTCAGTGGCTCCATGTCCAAGAGGAGGCCAGTCCTTCAGGGATCAGTCCTGGGACCAGTCTTGTTCAACATCTCTGTGGGTGACATGGACAGTGGAATTGAGTGCACCCTCAGCAAGTTTGCTGATGACTTCAAGCTGTGGTGCAGCAGACAGGCTGGAGGGCAGGGATGCCATCCAGAGGGACCTGGACAGGCTGGAGAGGTGGGCACAAGCCAATCTCAAGAGGTTCAACAAGACCAAGTGCAAGGTCCTGCATCTGGATGGGGGCAAACCCAAGCACAAATACAGGTGGGCAATGAGTGGCTGGAGAGCAGCCCTGAGGAGAGAGACTTGGAGGTGCTGGTGGATGAGAAGCTCAATATGAGCCAGCAGTGTGCACTTGCAGCCCAGAAAGCCAACCAGATCCTGGGCTGCATCAGGAGAAGTGTGGCCAGCAGGTTAAGGGAGGTGATTCTCCCCCTCTACTCTGCTCTGGTGAGACCCCACCTGGAGTACTGCATCCAGTTCTGGACCCACTACTGCAAGAGGGATGTGGATGTGCTGGAGTGTGTTCAGAGAAGGGCCACGAGGCTGGACTAGCTCTGCTATGAGAACAGACTGAAAGAGTTGAGGCTTTTCAGTCTGGAGAAGAGTAGGCTCTGAGGTGACCTTATTGTGGCCTTTCTGTACCTGAAGGGGGCCTACAAAAAAGCTGGGGAGGGACTTCTTAGGCTGTCAGGTAGTGACAGGACATGGGGGAATGGAGCAAAGCTGGAGGTGGGTAGGTTCAGATTGGACGTGAGGAGGAAGTTGTTCAGTATGAGTGGTGAGAGCCTGGAATGGGCTGCCCAGGGAGGTGGATGATGCTCTGGCCAGCCTGCTCTTGGGTAGGTTGTCCCTGCCCATGGCAGGGGGTTTGGAACTAGATGATCCTTGTGGTCCCTTCCAACCCTGATTGATTCTACGATTCTATGACTGGTGTTGACTACAGGGGAAGAATAACCTTCCTTGTCCTGCTGGCCACACTGTTCGATCCAGGCCAGGATGCCATTGGTTTACTGTGATATTCCCAGCTCATCCTAAAGGACAATATTTGAGCTTCTTTTCTTCCTTTCTCCCTTCCTGTGCTAACTGTTTCTGAAAATATAATACCTTGCTGTGCAGGAGGGTAAGAGGCATCTGGTGTGCTTAGAGCAGCAGAGGAGTGAAAGAAAGCTTACATGGAACTTGCTGGAGGCCTTCTGCTTTCCTCACATTTGCTGAGGTTAAAAAATGTCTTCTGGTTTTCCCTGTGCCGAAGGAGCAAGCCAGAAGGAGGAGGACTTGAGAGCTGCTGCCTCACTATTTGAAACCATATATAGTGTTTAAGGAGGGGGTAATTCCATGAGCACTTCTATTTTCACTGAACTAGTCTTATTCCCTGTGGAGTGCAATGTAGGTGTTTCCCAGACCCCTAGGTGATGTGTTGCAGACCCTGAAGGGCCGCTGCATGTGCAGGTCTTGGCTTGTCCCTCTGCCCAGAGTGACTCTATCCCTGTCACTCCTATTCAAGTGTTTGAGTCACCACTTTCTCTGCCTCAATGAAAGGCAGCAGAACTGCAGGAGCTGTGGTAGGACTACTGCTGAAAAAAAAGCAGTTATCAGTAATTTGAAGCTTATAATTGCATGTCCAATGTATCATCACTTTTGTTGCTCACCAGAAGGGCTGTATAATTTTGTCAGATAGTTCAGGTGATAACTGTCCACAAGCACAGAAATTAACTTTACTTTGAAGTGATGGTTTCAGCTTTTCACCAGCTTTTTGTACATAGCATTTTTCTGGGTTATTTAGACCTAGTAAATTGAATTCCTATTCAGTGATAAAACATGGTATTTAAAAATTTGCTTTAGCTCCAAATTTGAAAGACAAGGAAAACCAAGCAAAGGTGGCATAAGGCAAAACGTCACCACTCTGCGTTACCCCAACAGTGTTTGCATAACGTTTTGTTGCCGTATTAGCATTTAAAAGTAATGAATAATGTGCGCCGGTGCTAAAGTAGCACTGTTCAGATGAGGTTTCCAAGCACAAACTGGAGGCACCTGCAGATTTTTCACACTGCAGCTCTCTGGGAAGCAGTACAAATGTGCAGTGAGTTTGCATTTGGGCAAGAAACTCTGCTGGGAGTTACGTACCTGCTAGCTCTGCTGGCAAGCCCTGGAATGGTCCTGTCGGAGCCAGCGGCAGGTGAATTTAAGTGCAGAGTGTTTTGCCAGAGGAGGCATTGCGTCACATCAGGAATGGTGTGGTCAGCAGGAGCAGGGAGGTCATTCTGCCCCTGTACTCTGCACTGGTTAGACCACACCTTGAGTACTGTGTTCAGTTCTGGGCCCCTCAGTTTAGGAGGGATGTTGAGATGCTTGAGCGTGTCCAGAGAAGGGCGACGAGGCTGGGGAGAGACCTTGAGCACAGCCCTACGAGGAGAGGCTGAGGGAGCTGGGATTGTTTAGCCTGGAGAAGAGGAGGCTCAGGGGTGACCTTATTGCTGTCTACAACTACCTGAGGGGTGGTTGTGGCCAGGAGGAGGTTGCTCTCTTCTCTCAGGTGGCCAGCACCAGAACGAGAGGACACAGCCTCAGGCTGTGCCAAGGGAGATTTAGGCTTGAGGTGAGGAGAAAGTTCTTCACTGAGAGAGTCATTGGACACTGGAATGGGCTGCCCAGGGAGGTGGTGGAGTCGCCGTCCCTGGAGCTGTTCAAGGCAGGATTGGACGTGGCACTTGGTGCCATGGTCTAGCCTTGAGCTCTCTGGTAAAGGGTTGGACTTGATGATCTGTGAGGTCTCTTCCAACCCTGATGATACTGTGATACATCGGAGCACACAGTGCCCCAGCCGGTTTGAGGTGAGGCTGCCGTGGGAAGTGGCTCCCCTGCGGCAGCCACCAGGCGGCGCTCACGGCCCTTCTATCTGTCTTTTTAGCCTGTGAAGATGGATATAAGCTGGAAAACGAGACCTGCGTGAGGTATGGCGACTGTTCTGCCCCCCTCCTACCCCACTGTCCTTAACATTGCTGTGGTGACCTGTCAGCACAGTGAAGGCACTGAAACTCCTTGTTGTTTTCTGTTACTAGCTGCCCGTTTGGCTTAGGTGGATTCAACTGTGGAAACCGTAAGTACTGAGTTTTGCTTCTGTTATTTCCAGTGTCAGAAACAGGAAATTTGAAAGCAGTAACTGCAAATTATTATGTCTAAAATGCAGTAGGTACATGTCACTCTTGTCAGTGTTTTTTGTTTCTTCGTTTTCTATTGAAAATTATTTTGTTGAGCCCTTTGACAAAGCTAACTTAATATTATCTCCTAAGCAAAAGAGATCTTTCTCTGACTATTCTTCTATGACAGCACACTTAGTGGGCACTCCTGAGTCATAGAATTACAGAAAGTTAGGGGTTGGAAGGAACCTTGAAAGATCTATTTCAGCTCCCCTGCCAGAGCAGGATCATCTAGAATAGGTCACACAGAAATGCAAGGCATTTGGAGCTGAATCCATTAAATACTATTTGAATTATCCATGAAATGGTGTTGAATATTTCTTCCCTATCAGAGAAGGGAATCCATCTACTAGGGAAACAAGTTCTTCCTTCAGCAGGACATCCCCTACTCCATTCATTTCACTTGAAATTTTAAGGCAGCAGGGAGAAAGGGAAGATGGGAAATAGTTCATCCTTTTGCACAGGGGCTATGAGTGTGTTTACATTTGTATTTACAAGCACAGCACTGTTGCTGAGTGAGTCTTTGTCTTTCTCAACTCTAGCGTATCAGCTCATCACTGTGGTGATTGCCGCTGCAGGAGGAGGACTTCTGCTCATCATGGGCATAGCACTGATTGTCACCTGCTGCCGGTAGGTGCTGCCAACAGCCCTGGCTCACATGCCGTGCTCTCAGTGGGTTCTGCTACGCTTAGTGCTCCCTGCTCCCCACAAGTGAACCCTGAAGGACGAAAATGTAGGATCGCTAATCGAGTGGCTATGTCAGAGTATGGCACTGTGCTTTAGTTTGGGACATACCTTTTTTCCCCACCATTCATTGGACTAAGAAAGTGAACCTGATGTCTCGTGAGGTTATGTGACTTCTTGAGGTTATTCTGCTTTGAACCAGAAGTGTCACCGAAGTACATCATACAATATAGTAATCATGTAGGGGTGTTTGGTGTCATTCAGACTAGCCCCTTGCAAATCTTTCTTAGGAAATGCTGTAATTAAGCACTTGGAGATTTGAATACTGTGAGGGTTCCCATGTTCTTCTTTCTTCCTGAATTTCCTTTGCTGTTTTATTGACTCAGGTGAAGACACATACATTCAAGAGACAATAAGCATAAGCGGGAACATGAAAGGTTCAGACCGAGTGTAGGAAAAAACTCCTTCACTGAGAAGACAGTGAGGCAGTGGAAGCGGCTACTCAAAGAGGTTATGCCATCTCCATCCTTGGCGATGTCATATCCCACCACATAATGCCCTGAGTAGCATGACTTGACCTAATATATGAGTTTTGCCTTGGAGCAGAATATTGAACTGTAGCCCTTCCAAGAGCATCTTTGTTCCCTGTCATGATTTGTAAAGTGAAGTAAATCTCTCGAAATCAGGTTGGAATTGCTTACAAGATGGCAGGATAAGCTGTGTGTTTTCTCTTTCCTTTGTTATTTTGTTAACAGGAAGAATAAAAATGACATAAGTAAACTCATTTTCAAGAGTGGGGACTTCCAGATGTCACCGTACGCTGAATACCCGAAGAACCCCCGGGCACAAGAGTGGGGCAGGGAGACCATAGAGATGCAGGAGAATGGAAGCACCAAGAACCTGTTGCAGATGACAGATGTGTATTATTCGGTACCTATCCATAGCTTTACCTATTCACCCTTTGTGCCCGATACAGGAAAGACACATGCCTTTATTTTTGCAAGTCCAGATCCCTTTCCTGCAAAACAAAAAGAACAAAGCAAATTCCATAGACAGCAAGGCCAGGGAGTCCTATGGGTTTCTAGCTATTACACATGGTGAATACCACAAAGAGATGTTATTAGGAAAACTGCTTGAGACACATCTAGGAAAATTTTGCCCTACATGTCCAATCCTAGAGTGGAGAAGAACAGTTAAACGTTTGGACAGACTGCTAGGGATCCCTGTGGGTAGTTTTCCACCC
This sequence comes from Pogoniulus pusillus, assembly GCF_015220805.1. NCBI lineage: Eukaryota > Metazoa > Chordata > Aves > Piciformes > Lybiidae > Pogoniulus > Pogoniulus pusillus. Next base: position 13,233,837 of record NC_087265.1, read on the forward strand.
TCACTGATGATGCTGGAAGATTGAGACCTCTGCCTGAGTGCCTTAATACCAAGATGTGAAGATGCTGGGCTGTCTATTATTCCACTTGTCTACTCTCCAGGGTACAGACTCCTTTCTGTAGCAGTGAGGGAAGAAGTGGCAGGGAAGAAGTAATGGAGGAGTAATAGGCTATGTAGGGCACAAAAAGACCGAAGCTGTCATGGTTGGTACCATCTTAATGTCTGTATCGAGCTAGAGCTGTGATACTGGTGTATCACTTGTCACTAATCTACAGCAGTATACTCAAGAGGGGTTACTTGTGTGAATGAAGGTTGCAGAGTTTCATCTAAATCATACATTCTGTACTCCTGTTTTTGAGAGCAAAGAGCAGCAAGTGGTAGTCTTTTTTTGTTTGGTTTGGTTTGGTTTTTCTGGCTTGTATTTTAAGATTTCCTGTATGTAAATTTGCCAGGTTGCATGGCACAAGAGATTCTCTTCCTTTCCCTCCTTCCTGTTTCCAGTAAGAATGAAATATTTGGAAGTGAAGATGTATTTCCTAAACAGTTTTGCAGGGTTTTATTATGCTGGCAACTAGAAAGGGGAGCTTTTAGTGAACAGTAGATGACAAGGACTTTGCATGGATGTGCTGTGTTAACACATCTGACTGGGTGGCTTGATGGTACTGACTGGGTGAGAGGACTGTGCAATCTTGGTCCGATACCACAGTTCTTCAACCAGACGTCCTCAGGAGGTTTACATAAGAGAAAGGAAGTTCAGATTATTTAATTTAATGTTTATTTTATATTAAAAATGTTTATTTATAGTTCAGGTCCCTATGTTGGGAGGGCACATGCCTATGGGGGGGGAGAGGAGTGCTCCTAGGAAGTAACCAAAGCAGGAGAATAGCTTTGATTTTCTAGAAAAATCATTTTTCCTTGAAAAATGGCTCTGGGGCAATATCCTTCTCATCAGAGTTATTTCAATACCTGAGATGAACAGCACGGTTCTCTTGGATTAAAAATTAGCTGTGTAGTTAGAGTGCACTCAGTGGAGTCAGGTAAACTGCCAGTCTGCTAATGGCAAGACGCTGAGATTAAATTGACTCAGTATAATACCTTCAGGCAATACATAACTCCCACAGTAAAAATAATTCTAGGCTTTAGACATTGTTCCTTCTAGCTACTGAAATAACTGCTAGGAAAGGTAGTGACACTGTGCATTAAGAAGGATTTAAATGTGAGAATAAGATCTGTGGTTTTTTTTCTGATACAGCCAACTGGACTGAGAAATCCTGAACTGGAAAGAAATGGACTTTATCCTCCCTACACTGGTTTGCCAGGATCTCGACATTCGTGTATCTACCCTGGACAATACAATCCATCCTTCATTAGTGATGAAACCAGAAGAAGAGACTATTTTTAGCAAAGAGTGGAGAGGGAATGGAAGATTGGCACACTTTTGTGGCCTGTCTCCCCCAGGTACAATCTGTCTCCTGGACAGTCCAGCCCACATCAATCTAATCTTCACTTTTAACAGGAAGGACTTTGAATTTCATGCCAAGCGTTATTGACCTGAGGAGTGGTTACACTTGCTGAGCAGCAGAAAGGGAGGAGGAAGAGGAGGGAATATTTCAAAGTAAACATCACTAAAAGACCCAGATGGAAGTTAACACGTGTACTCCAGATTTGTTCTGTGCTGCTTCTTCACTCTTTACGCTACGTGGCAAGCATGGATCAGTACAAGCAGAGGAACTGTGCTCAGCACTCTGCATTGAATGCCACTAGGGAGTGTTTTGTTTACAGATCTTGTTTGCTGTTGACTGTGCTTGTCACCTTAGCCAGCCTTCATGCCAAGATTCACTGTGCATCTGCTTTTGGTAGGGCAAGTTTGTCCACTTCTTTCACATTGCTGTGTTGTTTTCTTTTTTGTACATGACAGGAAAGCAGGCATGTCGTCTGGCACCCACCTTCTTGCTGGTAGAAGTTCTTCAGATGGGTGGGTCCTTGCTGCAGCCTGGTACCTGGTAATGTTGGCTGAATTCGTGAGTTAGTTATCTCCAAGGAGCATGGGAAAATTAGTCATACCACTGCAATTTCAGCTGAAAAAAGACACAATTGATCCTATGTGCTTTTTGCAAGAGTCTGAATATGTTGGTTTTTTTGTCAATCTCCATTATTCAGTAAAGATACCACTACTTGTCATCTCAGGGCTTCCATATAGAATATTATGAGGCTCTATTTCCCTGCAGGGATTTGAATATCTGTAGAAACAGCAATATAATGTTAAATAATTGCTCACAAGAAAGAAGGTGGTGAGCTGGGAATTCAGATTATTCCTTGCAAAGAATCTGGGAACAAGCAATAATGCTATAGCTCTGTCTGGGCAGGTGGAACCTGCCTCCACAGCCACCCCCTTGACTTCTCTAGGAGCTGTGAAGGCTTTCAGTACATTGGAAAATAAGGCTCCTGCAGTCAGTTGCATTTACAGGAGCGAGAAATGTTATCCTTTCAACCCCAACGTACCAAAGGTCACATAAGTTGAAGTGTTTTGCTTACTTCCGTCCTAGTTTTGAGGCAGGCTTTCTCGCCTAGCTGTGCTAACTGGTATTAATTATCTTGACAAAAGCTCAAGTGTATGAGTTACCACATTTCTCAGCAAAGATTACATTGAAAGCTCTTAAATGGTATTCTGACCTGAGCTGGGCGTTGAAGGACACCTTAGTGATGAAATATATTTACAACTTATCTTTACTGCATTGTTAACTTGAATCATCCAAGATATGTATTCTTCCCCTAAATGTGATTGCACTTTCAATTCAAAGTGGCTGCTTGTATGTAGCCATTAAACCAACATCTCTGTTGTGCACACATAAACTACTTTTCCTGAAGGGCACATACTCTCTGATATTCCCTCTCCCCTGCAGAGCTCAAAAAGACTCAGTGCCTACAAGTGGTTTATGAGGTAGCTCAGCTCACTGAAGCACTAAGGACCACAGGATGTGTCCCCCCAAAGTGCCTAACTCCAAATGAGAACAGCAGTTCAGATCCTGATATGTTGTGTGGTTGCTCCCCAGAGGTGAATGTGGAATGATGAGGAGCCGGTGGTAGTACTTGTGTCCTACAGATGCTGTGAGTCCCTCAATCCTTTCCCAGTCACTTCATAAGCTTTGTGTTCCCTATCAAAAGTGAGCAGCAGCTTCCCAGAGGAAGGGGAGCTCGCACTAGGTAATCATCAGCTGCATGTTCTAAGAGGTTTTTGGTCTCTGCTCATACTTACTTCTGTTTTCTCAAAACTGTAAGGCAGGAAAGGTGCCACAAATGTGTTTGAGGAGACATAGTTTGGTGTACCAGCCATAGCACACAAGAGTCATTGTCTTTCTATGCCTCACCCCTTCCCTACTGTGCAGAAAGCAATGTGGGCTTGCAGAAAACCAGATCTTTAGGGATGCCTAGGGTAGTATGCTTTGCACTTACATGACCTTATGGTGGCAATGAATGAATCTTCATGCCTGTCTGATGTATAATCAGCCTTGCAGGTGGTAGTACACAACTTCTCCCAGCTGCAGGGAAATAGTGAACAGATGCTTATGGGAAGTACAGCTGCCTAAGGAGCTATATTTCATGAAAACTCTAGTTACAAAACTAGTTTAACAGGTAAAGTGCAAGAACTAGCTGTTCCCTGCCATGCTGACCAGTATTTCCAGTCCACCAAGGATGTCTCCCTTTCGTTGGCAGGTAGTACCTTAATCGGACAGGATTCACTGGATGATGTGAACTAAGGGCTTGAGCCTGCTGTGCTGTGGGCACTGGCTGGGTTGTTTCTGTGTGAGTTGCCTCTGTTTGTGAGAATACCTAGGACAGAAAGGATTGCCTTTCCCATGGTCTGGAAGAGGGTTTAATCTGTACTATGAAAGAAGTGTGAAACTGGGATTCATGCTAAATCTAAGTTCAAAGCATATATAGATGAGCACTGGGCTCTACCTCTATTGACTAATGTAGCTTAGCAAAGTGACAATGCTAGAACTTTACCACATGCCAGCTTTTTTTGTCAGATAGGGAAGAGTTTAGGCATATGCTCATAGGCAAATCTGTTTAATTGCTTAGTTACTTAAAAACATGGGTAATGTTCCTCTGTGTGCCAAGTACAAAGTAGGAAATACCAACTCACAATTGCAGTTCAATTTTTAGATATAAAAAGTAACAGGGACTGCATGAAGAAAACTCCTGGTCTGTATCTCATGACAAATTGCAGATTGGAAAGTATTTGAGTAGAAAATAGACTGAACTGTTCATAATTGAGATCACACAAAACTTTGCAAGTAACTGATTTTGATTTCTTGATGATCTTCAAACTCTTCTTAATGTTGTATAGGGAACTAAAGCATCTCAATAAGCCAGCAGGATTTTCTGGGTGAGGACTTTGAAATTTAGCATTTTCCAAAGGAAACAACTTTATCACACTCAAATTTTCTCTCTTCCAGAGCAGGTAAACACTAAAGAATTTCTTATGAGAATACGTCCACTGCAGCTTGACTTTCTTTTTAACTTTGGTAAGAAGGGAGTCCCAGAGTGAATGCATAGCTCAGAGGAAAGGAGGGTCTCTCCTAACCTGCATCACCACCTCTGGGACTTCTAGGAGACCCGACTCATCAAGCAGAGACATAGGCAGGTGCCAGTACTGGGATAAGTACAGGTGCTTTCCCACACGGTGATCCGGGAAGTATTTTCAGTGTTGACTGATGCAGCTGGGGTGATTCAGATTTTATCAACTCAGTCACTCCCTATGCTGTGATGCTCTGCTGTTCACCCAAGCCCCACCAGTTCCCAGCTCTACTTGGTCAGAAGGCGTAAGTGCAGTGCAGTGTGTTCTGCCACAGTTATGACAGTTACTTTACTGCAGTTATTTATATCCACGTCAGCAGTTCTGTTATGACAGTTACTTTACTGCAGTTATTTATATCCACTTGTCAGCATTTCTGGGCTTGCCCAGCCACAGCAGGTGTGAGACTTACTTCCGTGCAGCTCACCTTCCTTAAAGCTCCTGCTGGAATCGTCTCTGCTTTCATCTCTGCCATAAACGTAACACCGCTGGCAGCGCAGTGGGGTTTGTCACTCCCGTTAGGTGTGAGAGGGGTCTTCACATACCTTCAAACCCACTTTGAAATGTGGATGCCTCTCTGGTCAGTACCTAACTTGCAGTAAAATGTCTGAACAAATACATCTTATTTGTAAGACTATTTACATTACTTGTAGCTACCAGAAACTGCAAATTTTGACCACACTGGATGCTTTTGCCAGGTGGAATTGCTCTCCACTATCCATGACTATAAGATGGAAGTGGCATGTTTCTTATAAGGAGAATGCAAGTAGTTCAGCCAGATGTGGGAAAAGGAAGGGAAACTACACCTATGCTGCACTTCCAGAAATCTGCCCTTGCTTCTGGCTGCTTTGGAAAGCTAGGGGAGCAGTCAGCAAAGGCAGTTTTGTATGGCTGTATTTTTTTATTAACTTTGGAAAAAATGCTACCTTTGTTGCTTGCTGGGAAAAGATGTGGGAAGCACATGCTTGCTCTTACACTGCTCTGCTGACTGTGCTGCCAAAAGCCCTTCACCCACAGAAATGCTCCTGACAGCCAGTCTAAGAGGCAGCCTCGGTGAACAGAGCAGCAAAAGACAGACTTGAGGGATTGTTCAAAAGAGAAGCTCATACGTGCAGCCTTCCAGCATCCCTACTGTACACCACTGCTCTAGTGGCCACCTCTCCCAGCTACACTGCAAAAATCAGGGGCCTTTTGCATGCTGTTGAAACATCACAGACTGAATTGAGCTTTATAAGGGAAAAACAGGACTGGGGCATTTTAATGTCTTTTGTCCCCCACATTTAGAGCATTAGGTAGCACAATGAATGCAGTATGGTCATGTACTGAGTCAACCTTTGTGAAAGGTATTTGCCTCCATATTAAGTGGTAGTAAAAGTCTTTAAAAATAGCAATGAAATTGCAGTTAGAGAGAGGCTTTTGACATTGTGAAATTGTTTCTGCCAATACTTGGTAAAGGTTTTTTTGCTAGGAACCAAGAGAGCAGCAGACTGGGTTTGGACACGGCTACAAATGCGCCAGTTGCGGCCCCAGGACTTGCCTCTAATGCTACGCAATAGCCGTCTGTGTTCAAAATCCAGCTGGACTTCTGATTCCCTCATAGTGATGTTTAGTCTTTAGTTTTCTTCCTTAAATTGGCAAGAACAGATGCATTTTACTTAAATGCCCTTCCTGTGCTGGCTAATGTTTTTTCCTCTTTACACACACCCATTGTAGTGACTGGGGTAACTCACCCATGGACTCTAATGACTTTTTTTTAGGCCTGAATTATTCCACCACCAAGGTCATCTGTACTTGCTTTCCAATGGCTCTGTGTTCTGTCTGCTTTTGTGATACCATTGCTGCCTTTCCATTTTGTATTTATTGTTTTAAAGCATTCTTTCTTACTGTAACAGGACCTGTATTATGTGAGATTGAACAAAGCAGGTTCAAGACAACTTTCCTGAGGAGAGAATCAATGTGAATTTTGAATAGCTGTTTTACTGATCAGCCAGCCTGTTTCCTGTCATATAAGATCTTGGGACTTAGAGATGCTTTCTGCAGCCACAGATAAGAAATACTCTTCAATTCACTCTTATTTGGTGTCGCCTAGTTTCATAAGGGGTATCCACTATATGCTTGTAAGGTTTTTGGGAGCTTTGCAATGTGTATTAAATCTTCATTCTTTTGAACTCCTGAAATTGGAAAGCAGGACAGAAATGCACGAAGGGATAGTAAACAAACAAAGAGAGAAAAAAGGAAAGTAATATGTTTACTTGTTTTGCAGAAGTAAACATCTACAGTGTGTGGCTTCTGGGAGGTGGTGGAGTCACCGTCCCTGGAGCTGTTCAAGGCAAGATTGGACATGGCACTTGGTGCCATGGTCTAGCCTTGAGCTCTGTGGTAAAGGGTTGGACTTGATGATCTGTGAGGTCTCTTCCAACCTTGATGATACTGTGATACTGTGTGATACTGTGTATTATGAGATGACACTTCTGTGTATGGTTTGTGCTGTGTGTGTAATGTCCCCATTGAGGGAAAACCAAGAGAGGGTGTCTGATGTTCCTCAAAAGTAGTATGGAAATGCAGAGTCCCTCGGTCTTTATTCTGGTAAAATACTAGAAGAGATGGGAGTCTCATTTGGGTTAATGACTGCAGCAAGCCTCCCCTAGATCTGCAAAGTCCTGTGGAATACAGTAAAAGCTAATCACTTCCTTCGAAGAGTGACATAGAATTCACTTAACATAAAAAAAGTCTCCAATAAAATCTGCTAGGGTGGGTTTACATTAAAGAAAACAAAAACCCCACAAAGAAATACTTAATAGTTTCCTTTTAAAAAGAAATTCTGTAAAACTCAGCCATTTGTTTCAAGTCCCTACAGGACTTTGTTCTGACAGAAGGCCAAACTCTGTGTGTAAAATCGTAATGATTTCTTTGATCAGCTTGCAGAAGTGAAGTAGTAAATCTCACCTTTTGTGAGCTCTCTTTCAGAAATAGATGTATCAGCATCTGTTTGTGCTCCTTTTATCAACCTGAATGTAAACCTGCTTTATGTTCTTTTACATTGCTCTGTTCCCTTATCTCTGAGTGTTTGCTTCCAACTCACTGGGTTCTGAGAACATCTTCCAAGCCAGTATTATTTAAAGTTGTATCATATTTTCAGCCTCCACTAATTACACAGTACTGTAGTAGCAAAAATATAATTTTTAAGGATTGGATTATTTTTATACCAGCATCCAATATTACGAAACCTGGCGTTCTAGTCAGTATTATAAAAGGATACAATAAAACTATGGATATCACCACGTCTCAGCTTTTTTATTATCTTTAGCTTTTCCCTGCATGGAGATACACATCCAACTTTAATTTATTGTAAATAGAAATTTAATCAAGAAAATAAGGGGTTTGGGTTTTTTTTTTTGGTAGTTTTTTTGTTCTTATGGTGGTGCCTGGTGAATAAGTAACTAAGATGGAAAGCCGAAAGGAAGTGGGCAGATAGTGCTAAATGCATTTCTGCTCAGCTGAAATACAGATTGTGTCTGATATGTTTATTTCATAGTAGTATCATAGTATCATCAGGGTTGGAAGAGACCTCACAGATCATCGAGTCCAATTTCAGTAGCATTGGTCTAGTTGACTGGATAGGGCTGGGGGATAGGTTGGACTGGATGATCTTGGAAGTCTCTTCCAACCTGGTTGATTCTATGATTCTATGATTAAGCAACTGAGTTTACTTTTATGTTTTTTTCTCAATATAAATTTTCACTCTGCTGGAATTAGAACAGAATTGGTGAAGTTGTATGTATGTATGTGTAAGTGCATGTTGGAGGAGAGGGGGGAGACTGGTGCAGCAGGGCTGTGTGTAAAGACAAGGGACTGAACATGACCATAGTGAGATCAGTCCTACCTCAGCAAATACTATCAGGGACTGGGAAGAATATGTGGCTGTGTTTCAGAGGAACAAGGAGGGTACCTTGAATCCAGATGAACACAGTGTCAGGCCCAGGCTGTTGGGAAGAGGTGTGATGTGGAAAATCATCTGGAGTAATAACAGGTATGTTTGTCTGGGACAATCTTTTCTCATACTGCTCCAGAGAAGTACAACACTCAATCACAATAGCAATTGGATGGAACTAAAGTGAAATTCATCTGCCCTGCTAGAAGTTAGGTGGCTGGCTTGAGCCTACCATCTATTTCCTCCAGTAATCATGAAAAGAGATAATTGTGCACAGAGGGTAGCTCACTCTATGGTAAGCTATCCCTCAAACTTGACGGTAGTGTCACAGGACCCCACAGTAGACTGCTGCCCTGGGTGAAGTGAGTACCACTTGCAGAGAAATGGTGAGTCTAGAACATACTTGCTGCTATGTCCTGTATCTTTAGTCTACTCTCTGCTGTGAAATAGTAAAGAATTATGTAGTATGTCTGCCTCTTGTTTAGTAAGACTCTGGCAAGACAAAAAGGAAAGTGTAACTTGACTGAATCTTGGGGTTCTGTTTGGTAACAGTGCCTCAGTTTTGTTATGAATGCTATTGCAAGTGATTTTATTTTCTGTGTGATATTGGTACCTTTGAAGGCAAGAGGCGGTGCAAAAGGACTGCTCACAACATTGCTGTGAGATTTGTTAAAAGACGTTGGTGGTTCTGGACAAACACGTGATTTAACAGTCCTGCCCACTTCAGGTTTGCACACCAGTGCTTCGGAGACGTTGGGTGCATCCACAGAGTGTGCTCCCAACTGTTTTGGGAACCACACCAAAAGAAGTCCCCTGCTTCCCTTGCAGTGAACCTGCATGAATAGCACTGGACCCGAGCAAGGCATCTGACTCTGTCCCACGTGACATCCTGGTCACCAAACTGGAAAAAGAGACTTGACAGGTGGTGCACTCTCTGGATAAGGAATTGGCTGGATGGTCACACGCAGAGAGTGGTCATCAACAGCACAATGTCCACTTGGAGACCAGTGACAAGTGGCATCCCTCTGGAGCCAGTGCTGGGACTGGTGCTGTTTAACATCTTTGTCAGTGATATGGACAGAGGAATTGAGTGCAGCCTCAGCAAGCTTGCAGAGGACACCACCTGTGTGGCACAGTCAGCTTGCTAGAGAGAAGGGATCCATCCAGAGGGACCTGGACAGGATGGAGAGGTGGACCCAGGCCAACCTCACGAAATTCAACAAGCACAAGTGTAAGGTCCTGCACCTGGCTCGGCACAATCCCAAGCACAAGTACAGTCTGGGTGGTGAATGGCTGAGAGTAGCCTTGAGGAAAAGGACCTGGGGGTCTGGGTTGATGAAAAGCTCAACATGAGCTGGCAGTGTGCACATGCAGCCCAGACAGCAACCATGTCCTGAGCATCAAGAGCAGCGTGGCTAGAAGGGCAAGGGAGGGGATTCTCCCTCTTTATTCTGCTCTCTTGAGACCCCAGGTGTATTGTGTGCAGTTCTGGAGCCCCCATCACAAGAAGGAAGTCAAACTGTTGGAGCGAGTCCAGAGTAGGGCCACAAAGATGATTGGAGGGCTGCAGCAGCTCTGCTATGAGGACAGGCTACAAGAGCTGGGGCTCTTCAGCCTGGAGAAGAGAAGACTTCGAGGAGACCTTGTAGTGGCCTATCTGAAGGGGGCCTACGGGAAGGCTGGGGAGGGACTATTTACAAGGTCTTGTAATGGCAAGACGAGGGATAATGGGTTTACACTGGAAGAGGGGAGATTCAAACTAGATGTTAGGAAAGGATTCTTTACAGTGAGGCTGGTGAGACACTGAAACAGACTGCCCAGGGAGGCTGTGATTGCTCCTTCCCTGGAGGTGTTCCAGGCCAGGTTGGATGAGACCCTGAGCGACCTGTTCTAGTGGGAGGCATCCCTGCCTATGGCAGGGGGGTTGGAACTAGATGATCTTCGAGGTCCCTTCCAACCTAACCCATTCTATGATTCAGATTTCATGAAGGTTTTTTAAATTTTAGCCAATTATGATGTCTATTGTTACTGCTTCATGTAACATACAGTGGGGGATCCAAATTTACCTGAGGTAGTGGAATGTGTAGGAATCTAGTAAGGATTAGGACTGAAGAAATACACAAGTATCCAGCTGATACACATGAACAGCTGTAAAAGCCACTTACTCTTACTTGAACATATGTCTTCTGGCAACAGGATTACCCTTTGTTAATATGCAACTTAGAGTTAAATAATGGTGTGCACCCTCTAGTACATACTCCTGCTCCCTGCCATAAACAGAGATCAGGACAAGAGGACAACTACTGTGATTGTTGCCAAATATAGCAGACTTTTTATTCCATAGTCATTTGGCAGGTTTGTTCCTGGTTGTCATACCTAAACGCTGACATACACTAATTTGGTTTTACAGCTTCTGGAAAGTTATTATTTCTGCAAAGGAAGGTGAGTTGTTTTTCCTCTGTAATTCCTTACAAGACATCACACATGCTGTGGCTATGTGAGACTACCTGGGACTAACAGTCAGTTATCTATTGTCTAAATGTGTGCTTAGCAACTTCATTAATAATTGCATTAGAATCATAGAATCAACCAGGTTGGAAGAGACCTCCAAGATCATCCAGTCCAACCTATCCCCCAGCCCTATCCAGTCAAGTAGACCATGGCACTAAGTGCCTCATCCAGTCTCTTCTTGAAGACCTCCAGTGACGGTGCCTTTCACTGACACCAGTTCTCCAGTTTTTGTGACTCTCTATGTCTGGTCTCCTAAACCACCAAATCCTCTATTACTAATTCCCCCCCAGACTGGAAAAGCAATGAGGCCCATTCAGCCTATCACTTCTCTTCTGCCCAGGGAGAGACCGTTGTGACCACTGGTGTGTCATGAAACGGACAAGGAAGGGCAAGCAGAAGTTAGTGATTTGGCATGTGAAGGGATGTGTCTACTCAGTGCATTATTTCCTGGATGAACTGGTGCTTTTTGTATTGCAAATGATTCACACTTCCCAAACTTTGATCACGATAAACAGGAACAATGAGGTGAGAATCATAGAATCTTGCCCATAGAATGATTTGTGTTAAAGATTGTCTAGTCCCACTCCCCACCTCCTATGGGTAGAGACATGTCCCATTAGATAAGGCTGCTCAAACCCCCCTCTAACCTGGCCTTGAATACTTAAAGGGATGGGAAATCCACAGCCTCTCTGGGCAACCTGTTTCAGCATCTCACCACCTTCACAGCAAAGAAGTCCTTCCTTGTATCTAATTTAAATCTACTGTTTTCCTGTTTAAAGCCATTCTCTCTTGCCCCTATCACTACATGTCCATGTGAAAAGGCCCTCTCTTTCTTGTAGGCCCTTTTAGGTATTGGAAGACTATTAAAAGGTGTCCCTGGAGCCTTCTCTTCTCCAGACTGAACAACGCTGAAGTCCGTCTTCATTGGAGTGGCGTTCCATCTCTCTGACCCTCCTCTGGACTCATGCTGGGGTTTGAGCAGGGCTAACTGAACAGACTTAGTTCATTCTGATAAGGAGACACAGCTGCAGAGGGGTGGCCCTGGGAGGCCAGCAGAGAAGCTGAGAAAGTTCTGAGCTCTGTGAGGGGGCAGATTGGTTAGCTCTGGGAACAAGCAATGTTGTGGCTAGCTGTGCAAAGGGGGTAGCTGGTCAGGTCTGCCTCTGTGTGTGTGGACAGCCATAGCCTGCTATGTAAGCCTATCAGGAGTACAGGCCCCTGTACCAAACTCCATGATATGAGCATCACACTTAGCTTCAGTAAACAGATTGACCTCCTGTGTACCATATTGGTATAAGCTCATGTATAGGGTTAACACTCCTGGGGGAGTAACCCTGAACCTGACCCTGGGGGTCGTGGCCCCTCCCCAGGGGTGGGCCACACTCCAGGTGATGGTTAGCCCACTCCCCCCCACTTCCTGTGGTATAAAAAAAATTCTACCACTGAGGCAAGTTCCTGTCTCTTTTATAACACCACCACCTCCCTGGGCAGCCCATTCCAATGGCCAATCACTCTTTCTGTGAGGAACTTCTTCCTAATGCTCAGTATAAACCTGCCCTGGCACAGTTTGAGACTGTGTCCTCTTGTTCTGTCACTGGAAGAAGAGACCAACCCCTTGCCTGAAAAAGAGGAACTGAAAATCACTGCAGGCTGTTATGATTTCTAATGCTCTCAAGCAGGGCATTTTACTGGAGCACAAAGCAGAACCAATACTCTGTTTATTTAGATGACTTGAGCAGGTGAGTCAGCTAAAAATAAGAGGGATTGGGAAAACCAGATCTTGCCCAGAGAGACCTTTTTTTCCTGTCTTGGTCTCTATCAAGAAATTCTGAGAGACATCCTAAGATGAAATGTCATCAAGTACCTATCTCTCATCTATTTTCCCTGTATCACAGCTGTGTTACCTGCTTCATGCTTTTCTGGGATATTTCTGCTTCTGAATTTGCTGTGGGCTCCCTGCTCCAGCATGACCATCCCCGCTTCCAGAGGTATCCCTGGCACAAACACTCTTCCTTTCAGGAAAGAAGTGCTTGCCACCCAAAGTCAAACACCTGCTGCCTGTCCTGCATGCTCCCTCTTCTCTTGCCACACCGTTTTAATATTACATAAACAGGATGGCAGCAAACAGAACAGCCATAATCATTGCCAGAAGGGACAAAGTCCGTCCTGTTTTTCTGCTATCAAAGATGCAGATGATGTCTGTTGCTTTCTGCCCGGTCCACAGAAGAGTCACAGAATGGTGGGGGTTGAAGGGGACCTCTAGAGATCATCTAGTCTAAGCTTCCTGCTAAAGTAAGTGCACCTAGATCAGGTTGCACAGGAATGCATTCAGGTGGGTTTTGAAAGAAGCAGACTCCGCAACCTCTCTTTGTAGCCTGTTTCAGTACTGCAGCACCCTCAAAGTAAAGAAGGATTTCTTTAAGTTCAAGTGAAACTTCCTGTATTGTAGTTTGCACCCATTGCAATAGACAGGGGTGGATTGTGCTAGTTTGAAGCTAGCTAGAATGGTTTGGTGAGAAGGATTAAATCACAGGCTATGAAAGATAAACAGGGTGATGTCTACTTCACTCATAGGCTTGCTGAGAGGTATAAGAACAAGAATCCAAACATAGATAAAGCACTACTTCTTCTTCTACTGGGGAGCTTGGAGCTGCATTTTTTTTCCCTCTCTAGCCTCTCTGCTGTTTCTCTGATTAATCCACTTTGCCTCCTAACTCCCTGGCCAAACCTCCATTCTTCCTTGGGACTGGGGTAAGGTAGGGGAGTGGGAGAAGGTGGAAGGGTGGTTGGGAGCCCCTCCTGGGGACTCAGGTTTCTGGGAGGGGATTTGTGTTTCTGTATTACCTTTTACCTTGTGTATTTCTGTATATAAATGTAAATATGGTAAATATCTGCTTGTATATTGTGCTGAGCTGTAAAATACAAGCTTCATTCAAATTTCCAGAGCCAGATGAGTCTAGTCTGGGTGACTTCCAAAGTGTGGGGGGGGGCGGGTAACACCCAAACCATCACAATTGCCCCTTGTCCTATCATTCAGCACCACTGGGAAGAGACCAGCCCCATTCTCTTGACTTCCACCCTTTAGATATTTGTATGCATTAACAAGATTCTCCTCTCAATCTTCTCTTTTGCAGGCTAAAGAGCCTCAGGTCTTTCAGTGCCTGCTCCTAAGAGACTTGCTGCAGTTCGCTAACCACATCTGTGGTCCTCTGTTGAACTCTCTCAAGAAGTTCCCTGTCCCTCTTGAACTGGAGAGCCCAGAACTGGCTGTAGTGTTCAGGTGCAGCCTCACCAGGGCAGAGTACAGTGGCAGGAGGACCACCCTCAACCTGCTGTTGAGCGGTAAGAAGTGCTTTGGCATAAAATTTTGCTTATAAGGAAACAACAATTGGAGTCTGAGGTATAGAGCTTGTCTGCAATGGGGGGGTTGTTGCAAGGGAAGTGAGCATGTGGATCCCAGGGACTCCGCTCTCAGTGTGTAATTAGCATGTTTTGGGATGGGATAGCTGCTTCTGCTTTAAGACCAAACAGCACCCTCCATCTAATTTGCAGTGAAGTTATCAGCATCGGGAGCTTGCAGGAGGTTGCTGGTGTGCTGTCAGTTCCCAGGTGTGCTTATTTAGCAGAAACCTCCTTGTGTCAACAGGTCTCAAGCATTTTTTACTTGAAGGAAGAACACTGCAGATGTAGAAATCTCCTCCCAGCCTGAAGAGGAAGAAAACCACATCTCGGATCGATCATTTGCCACTTGCCATCGTGACGTCAGCTTGGGGCTGAACTCTTTACCTGTGGCTGGGACCTTAAATGAGCTGACGCCAGGGAGAAGTACTTTCACTTGGGTTTAACGGCAGGTAGCAGCAGCAGCAGCAACAGAAGCAGCAATGAGGCACTGCACATTTCTCACCGTGTTGCTTATCCTGGTGTTGAGCCTTTTGAAAGGTAAGAAACACTATCTTCTGCTTTGAGATTTATCAGGGCAGCTATTCTGTGGAAGTGAATGGCTTGCTTAGTACTTTCGGTAGCCGCTGAGAGGCTGGAGGTCAGTGGCAATACACAATTCAGCACACCTAGATTTTGATTAATTAACAACTGAAAACGTTGTCTGCAAGCCGACGGTTTTCCCTGTTCACAGAACAATACAAAATCACTGACGCTTGTGATTAATGTGA
This sequence comes from Pogoniulus pusillus, assembly GCF_015220805.1. NCBI lineage: Eukaryota > Metazoa > Chordata > Aves > Piciformes > Lybiidae > Pogoniulus > Pogoniulus pusillus. The sequence goes on from NC_087265.1 coordinate 13,249,026, forward strand.
TTTAGCCTATTTCAAGAGTAGTTTTCAGGACCTGCCCACTAAACACAGGTAATTCAAGCTCTATTACAGCCGTAACAAAAGGTAAGACTGTTCCACGCCAGTAGCCAGGAAAAGGAGTGCTGCTGCTGGCCTTCTGACCAGAAGCTCCTTAAACAATTGGTCTGGAAATCGAAATGAGAAGGCTCACAGAGCATTTGTTCCCTTCTGCTGGAACTAATGACTGGGAACTTCGCAACCAACTTGAGTGGCGGAGGGCTGCATCATAGCCTACTCAAACTGAAGGGCAGGTGTTGTTTCTTAAACCACTTAACTACTTACTGCTTTTCCTGGCATTGTGACAAGACTCGGTAGTTGTGGGCCAGAGACAGTTGCCCACCACTGATAGACAGGTAGGAGGAAATGTAGGCATTGGCAGAAGTAGAATTAAGGCAACAATATGAAGTTTGTTGTAACTTGTAGTTGTGAGAGGACAAGAACTCCCAGCTAACATAGGACTTACAAAGTCATGTGCCAAATTAAGACCTTCACTGATGCTGTTAAGCTTGCAACTGGTGATAGACAGATGGTTACTGTGAGTGAACATGTATTTCCAGAAACATCTACAACATGCTACAGACAATTTTTTTAAGCTATAAATTATAAGCGTAGAAGTCTTTGAGATTGTCAGGTGATTGATTTTTCTCTTTGGAGGCTTGTGGGTAACATCAAGATATTAAAAATCCTGATCCAAGAGCTACTGAAAGCAATGTGAGTCTTTCACTTACTTGAACAGACTTTCCACCAGGAAACAAAACCTTTTTCATCCTAAGCAAACTTTGTGAAAGCTTTGCAGGATGTGTCTGTTTGAATAGTAACAGCCAAGGCCCTGCCCTTCTCAGCAGCCAAATGTCTGTTATTCCACAACCTGCTGTTGCATCCATTTCTTTATCTGTGTAGTAAGGTCCTAAGTCTATAAACATATCCTGTTTCACTACACAGAGGTGGGGTCTACACAGGGCCATAAAATAGCTCTATTTTCTTTGATAAATGCATCAGCAAGTTTCAATTGCAGTTCATGTGTTCTGCTGTCATCACAGATGTGATTCTTCCCAAGTCCAAAGGGTACTCCTCAACAACGGTTTGCCATAGCTTCTCACCAGATATGAAGAAACAGCACCTAACAGTTTTTGTAGACCAAGGATTAGCTCTGTAACAAATTACTGCCCCCAAATCTGTTATAAGAAGGCAGTTTAAATAATGCTCCAAAGCCATGACCTGTGGGCCACACAAATTCGTGGAGAAATAAAGCTATCTATAGGCCTCAGTGACCAGTGGAGGCAGAAAGAACTGCTGTAATTGCGCCTTTCCCCTTCACCTGGATTACTTTAGCTGCTGCCTTTTCTACATCAGCTTTATTGATGAGGAGAAAAAAGTTTACAAAATTTGCCTCACTTTGGATTTTCAAGCCCTACAAAGCTCTTGAAATGTGGAGTCTATTTTACCAGTGTCTACTGAGACTTGCAGTTTTTTGTTTTAAAAAAAATACCAGCTATAAGAACGTGCTAGTGCCAAGAATTTTCACCACAGATACATTAGTCTTCCAGCTGCATGCTGTTAATGGCTTTAGATTAAATTGATTACAGCAGTGCTAACTTAGAGCAAATATGTTTATTCCTAACTCTTACATTAACTAATTCAGATTTGGGGACAATAACTGCGCACCTGAGGGATGGCAAAGGGCTCAGGTCCAGCCAACATGGATTTAGGAAGGGCAGATCCTGCCTCTCCAACCTGATCTCCTTCTATGATCAGGTGACCCGCTTGGTGGATGTGGGGAGGCCTGTGGATGTGGTCTATCTGGACTTCAGCAAGGCCTTTGACACTGTCCCCCACAGCAAACTGCTGGCTAAGCTGTCAGCCCACAGCTTGGATGGCAACACTTTGTGCTGGGTTAGGAACTGGCTGGAGGGCCGGACCCAGAGAGTGGTGGTGAATGGTGCCACATCCAGCTGGCAGCTGTCACTAGTGGTGTCCCTCAGGGATCAGTGCTGGGCCCCATCCTCTTTAACATCTTCATAGATGATCTGGATGAGGGCATGGAGTCAGTCATCAGCAAGTTTGCAGATGACACCAAGCTGGGGGCAGATGTGGCTGGGTTGGAGGGCAGAAGGGCTCTGCAGCAGGACCTTGACCGCCTGGACAGATGGGCAGAGTCCAATGGGATGGCATTCAGTAGCTCCAAGTGCAGGGTGCTGCACTTTGGCCACAACAACCCCATGCAGAGATACAGGCTGGGGTCGGAGTGGCTGGAGAGCAGCCAAACAGAGAGGGATCTGGGGGTGCTGATTGATACCTGCCTGAACATGAGCCAGCAGTGTGCCCAGGTGGCCAAGAGGGCCAATGGCATCCTGGCCTGCATCAGGAATGGTGTGGTCAGCAGGAGCAGGGAGGTCATTCTGCCCCTGTACTCTGCACTGGCTAGACCACACCTTGAGTACTGTGTTCAGTTCTGGGCCCCCCAGTTTAGGAGGGACATTGAGATGCTTGAGCATGTCCAGAGAAGGGCAACGAGGCTGGTGAGAGGCCTTGAGCACAAGCCCTATGAGGAGAGGCTGAGGGAGCTGGGATTGTTTAGGCTGGAGAAGAGGAGGCTCAGGGGTGACCTTATTGCTGTCTACAACTACCTGAGGGGTGGTTGTGGCCAGGAGGAGGTTGCTCTCTTCTCTCAGGTGGCCAGCACCAGAACGAGAGGACACAGCCTCAAGCTACACCAGGGGAAATTTAGGCTTGAGGTGAGGAGAAAGTTCTTCACTGAGAGAGTCATTGGACACTGGAATGGGCTGCCCAGGGAGGTGGTGGAGTCGCCGTCCCTGGAGCTGTTCAAGGCAGGATTGGACGTGGCACTTGGTGCCATGGTCTAGCCTTGAGCTCTGTGGTAAAGGGTTGGACTTGATGATCTGTGAGGTCTCTTCCAACCTTGGTGATACTGTGAGATTAAAGTCAGAGCATATGATCCAAACTAGTCATTTGTTGGTGTCACACATTTATCAGCAAGGTTGGTTTAATATTTGTTCTCCTTAATTCTAGACATACACACAAAGCCCACACCAAGAAAATAAAAACCCAAACAAAAAATAAATCGCCAAACTAAACAAAACACTAAACCCAAAACACTCCTTATATACAAAACAAGCATGACACAGTTTGAACATAAAATAAACATTCTAAAAATAAACAGATTGAATACTTTGGAAGAGTAAATGGCATAACAGGCAATGCTGAAGCCAAAATGTGAGGAGAGCTTTATTCAATTATTGTCCGGTATCAGCCAGGTTTCACTGTATTTGGAGAAAACCATAACTAGCTGAGTGCCATGGTTGATAAGCCTGATGGATGGGATGCCATCCAGAGGGACCTGGACAAGCTGGAGAGGTGGGCTCAGGAGATTCTCATGAGGTTCAATAAGGCAAATTGTAAGGTCTTGCACCTAGGTTGGGGCTATCCTACATATCAATGCAGGCTGGAATATGATGAGGTTGAGAGCAGCCATGCAGAAAAGGACTTGGGGGTACTGGTGGGTGAAAAGCTGGACATGAACCAACAGTGTGTGCTTGCAGCCCAGAACGCCAATCACATCCTAGGCTGCATCAAAAAAAGCATGGCCAGCAGATCCAGAGAGGTGATTCTGCCACTTTGCTCTGGTAAGACCCCTCCTGGAGTACAGTGTCCAGCTTTGGACACCTTAACACAGGAAGGACACAGACCCAATGGTCTAGGGAAGGGCCATGACTAGGATCAGAGGGCTCTGCTGTGAGGACAGGCTGAGAGAGCTGAGGTTGTTCAGCCTGGAGAAGTGAAGGCTTCAGGGACACCTTATAGCAGTCTTCCAGTATCTGAAGGGTGGCCTATAAGAAGGCTGCAAAGGTCTGTGGTGGTAGGATGAGTGTCAATGGTTTAAAATTAGAGAAGGGTAGATTTATATTGGATGTTAGGAACAAGTTGTTTACCATGAGGGTGCTAAGCAGTGGGACAGGCTGACCAGGGTGGCAGTTGAGGCCTCATCTCTGGAAATATTCAAGGTCAGACTGGATCAGGCTCTAAGCAAGATGATCTTATGATTCTATGTCCCTGCTTACAGCAGGGTGTTTGGACTAGATGGCCTTTGGAGGTCCCTTCTATGCTTCTAAGGAAAATAATGACAAAACATCACACATATTGTCAAAACTGCATGAAAATGTAGTGTTGCAAAGGATGTCTTGATACCACTGAAGATAAAGTAGCAGAACATGCATTCTTTGCATAAAAATACTCTGCTTTCAACGTCCAATTCAATTTGCTAAACCATAGGAGGAAGTGTCAGCACAGGCAAGTCACGCTTCCATTGCAGCTCTGAAAGAGTTAATGCAGTGTTTAATGACACTTCTCGGAAGCACATGGTCCATAGTTGCAGCATATCTGCATGCGCAGAGCTTGCAGCAGGAATATTTTTTTTTTTTTATTCAAGGTCTAGGCAAAATCTGAAAAGTCATTGTGACTATGATGACTGTGGAGTACAGTGTCTTGTAAATGCAACAGAATGCAGTGCAAGTACTGAAGCTTCATGATGGAAAAAAAACAGGGAATAAGTACGTGGTAAGAGGAAAGTACAGAGATAGCAAGAGAAACTGACAACACTGGCAGTAGACCAAACCAGAGCTCCACAGGCTCTCAACTGGCAGCATGTGCATTAGTGAATAGGAGGCCCTTGGCCCTGATGAGGAATCCAGAAGAGGCCATGTGGCACTGTGAGAGAGATTTACTGGAAAAAGACGCATGTGTACTGGAGAAAATGCACACCACAATCAGCTAGAGGACTGAGGCAGAAAGGCTACAAAGAGGTAAGTGCTACCAAGACTGGAAAACAGCCTGTGGGGGAAGGACAAATGAGGGCTAGGAAGCTCTGGCTTTGTTGTGGTGCGAGGAGGGAGCTGTGGCACAAAGCATCCGTGGGGCTGGGTGCCAGGGCACCACTGAACCGTGTGTGCCAGGCATCCTTCACATCAGGCGGAGTCCATGAATGGTGCCAGGGAGCGCCAGGCCAGAGCTGCAAAGCTTCTGGCAGTGTCGCTCTGAGAGGCATGCTCGTACCTGCCCATTCAGCTCTTCCTGCACTGGAGAGGGCTGGGATGATCACATCCATCCTGCCAGTAGCCTACTGTCCCATCAGACATGACCGCTATCAAGACCCGTGGCCTGGCCTGAGAGCCTCTTATGGCAGATGATGGGGTGAAGGCCATTGTGGTGCAGGGAGGGTGTGCTGGCTGTGCACAGCGTGAGGGCACCCCTCGAGCGGCTCGGAAGCTCTGGCTTTGTTGTGATGCTGTCTTGGGCAGGGGGAGGGAGCTTTCCTGCAGGCAGATGGGCCTGACCATGGCTCAGCTGGTTGTGCTCATTGAGTCGTGGTGAGGTGGGGACAACCCGCTGCCTGTGTGTGATTGGTCTGGGACCATGGGCAGAAGGGGCTATGGACATTTCCCTCGATACGAGCATGCTGTCTAGGCAGAAAACAAGGGCAGGGCAGGGCAGCCGACGATTGGCCTGCTCAGCTCCCATACGTAAGTCTTCTGAGCTTACCTTGCACACTGGCTGTTCTGCACGACGTTTCTGCACACAGCAGCGCACAATGCTACCATCTCCCTTCTTTCTCCTTCCCTAGGAAACAATGGCACAGGAAATGAGAACATAACTGCGCCTCTGGAGGGTTCAGGTAAGGAGAAAAAGCAGTCAGTCAGCAGTCCGTTAGCCCCTTGTGCACACAGATGGGAGGAAGTCAGTCCCCGAGAGCTGTGCGGGTCCCAGCGGGAGGGTCTCGTTGCCCTGCATGGGCTTCCCATACTCCCAGAATCTCTGAAATGTCCAGGTTGGAAAAGACCCCCAGCATCCCCAGCTCCAACCCATAGCCCTGCTCTACAAGATCCGCCCTGAACCATATCCCCAAGCACCACATCTAATCGACCCTTAAACACAGCCTGAGCAACCGCCTCCCTGGGCAGTTCATTCCGGTGCCTGACAACTCTCTCTGTGAAAAACCTTGTCCTGATGTCCAGCCTAAGCCTACCCAGTCTCAGCTTGAGGCCATTGCCCATTGTTCTCTCTCTGCTTCTCTGTGAGAAGAGACCAGCAGCAGCCTCTCCACAGTGTGCCTTCAGGTAGCTGTAGACAGCAAGCAGGTCTTCCCTCTGCCTCCTCTTTCTCAAACTAAACCGCCCCGGCTGCCTCATAAGATTTCTTCTCTAGGCCCTTCCCCAGCTTCCTTGCCCTCCTCTGCACCCACTCCAGCACCTCCACATCTCTCTTGTGCTGCAGCGCCCAAACTGAAGAGACTGCTCCACGTGTGGCCTCGACAAAGCCCAGTACAAGGGGACAATCGTTCCGTGCTCCTGCTGGCCACAGCATTTTTAGTACAAGCCAGGATGCCCTTGGCCTCCTGGGCTCCCGGGCATGCTGCTGGCTCCTATTCAGCTGCCTGTCTCTTAGAACCTCCAGACCCCTTTCTGCCAGGCAGCTCTCCAGCCACACTGCCCCAAGCCTGTAGCGTTGCTTGGGGTTCTTGTGACCCAAGAGCGGGAGCTGGCATGTGGCCTCACTGATACTCATCCCATTAACGTTGGCCCAGTGATCTAGCCCCTCCAAGCCCCTCTGAAGGGCCTCTCTGCCCTCACGCAAATCAAATGCCTGTCCCATGGCAGACAAAATCCAGAGGAAGGCAGTGAAGCCTCTCCACTCTTCCCTTTCTCCCTGCAGGCCTTAGCTGCAAGCAGAACGTGTGGGCAGAGCTTTGCGGAGGCTGCCCTTCTCCTGCTTGCTGCCTTTGCCTCCCACACCAGTGCCAGGTGCTAGAGGATGCGCGTAGAGGAGGTGCCCTGAGCCCAGCCTCTGAACGCTCCCTTCTCGGAGTTGCTTCCCTGGCTGCTCGCAGCATCTGCGGGGAGGGAGCTGTGGCACACAGCATCCGTGGGGCTGGGTGCCAGGGCACCACTGAGCCGTGCGTGCCAGACATATTTCACATCAGGCCGAGTCCCTGCGTGGTGCCAGGGAGCGCCAGGCCAGAGCTGCAAAGCTTCTGGCAGTGTCGCCCTGAGGGGCACGCTCCTACCTTGCCCCTCCTCTGCACCCACTCCAGCACCTCCACATCTCTCTTGTGCTGCAGCGCCCAAACTGAAGAGACTGCTCCACGTGTGGCCTCGACAAAGCCCAGTACAAGGGGACAATCGTTCCGTGCTCCTGCTGGCCACAGCATTTTTAGTACAAGCCAGGATGCCCTTGGCCTCCTGGGCTCCGGGCATGCTGCTGGCTCCTATTCAGCTGCCTGTCTCTTAGAACCTCCAGACCCCTTTCTGCCAGGCAGCTCTCCAGCCACACTGCCCCAAGCCTGTAGCGTTGCTTGGGGTTCTTGTGACCCAAGAGCGGGAGCTGGCATGTGGCCTCACTGATACTCATCCCATTAACGTTGGCCCAGTGATCTAGCCCCTCCAAGCCCCTCTGAAGGGCCTCTCTGCCCTCACGCAAATCAAATGCCTGTCCCATGGCAGACAAAATCCAGAGGAAGGCAGTGAAGCCTCTCCACTCTTCCCTTTCTCCCTGCAGGCCTTAGCTGCAAGCAGAACGTGTGGGCAGAGCTTTGCGGAGGCTGCCCTTCTCCTGCTTGCTGCCTTTGCCTCCCACACCAGTGCCAGGTGCTAGAGGATGCGCGTAGAGGAGGTGCCCTGAGCCCAGCCTCTGAACGCTCCCTTCTCGGAGTTGCTTCCCTGGCTGCTCGCAGCATCTGCGGGGAGGGAGCTGTGGCACACAGCATCCGTGGGGCTGGGTGCCAGGGCACCACTGAGCCGTGCGTGCCAGACATATTTCACATCAGGCCGAGTCCCTGCGTGGTGCCAGGGAGCGCCAGGCCAGAGCTGCAAAGCTTCTGGCAGTGTCGCCCTGAGGGGCACGCTCCTACCTGCCCATTCAGCTCTTCCTGCACTGGAGAGGGCTTGGATGATCACATCCATCCTGCCAGTTGCCTACTGTCCCATCAGACCTGACTGCTATCGAGACCCATGGCCCGGCCTGAGACCCTCTTCTGGCAGATGGTGGGGTGAAGGCCATTGTGGTGCAGGGAGGGTGTGTTGGCTGTGCACAGCGTGAGAGCACCCCTCGAGCTGCTTGGAAGCTCTGGCTTTGTTGTGGTGCTGTCTTGGGCAGGGGGAGGGAGCTTTGCTGCAGGCAGACGGGCCTGACAACGGCTCAGCCGGTTGTGCTCACTGTGTGGAGGTGAGGTGGGGACAACCCGCAGCCTGTGTGTGATTGGTCTGGGACCATAGGCAGAAGGGGCTATGGACATTTCCCTCGATATGAGCATGCTGTCTAGGCAGAAAACAAGGGCAGGGCAGGGCAGCTGACGATTGGCCTGCTCAGCTCCCATACGTAACTCTTCTGAGTTTACCCTGCACACTGGCTGTTCTGCATGACGTTTCTGCACACAGCAGCGCACAATGCTACCATCTCCCTTCTTTCTCCTTCCCTAGGAAACAATGGCACAGGAAATGGGAACACAACTGCGCCTCAGGAGGGTTCAGGTAAGGAGAAAAAGCAGTCAGTCAGCAGTCCATTAGCCCCTTGTGCACACAGATGGGAGGAAGTCAGTCCCCGAGAGCTGTGCGGGTCCCAGCGGGAGGGTCTCGTTGCCCTGTATGGGCTTCCCATACTCCCAGAATCACTGAAACGTCCAGGTTGGAAAAGATTCCCAGCATCCCCAGCTCCAACCCATAGCCCTGCTCTAGAAGATCCGCCCTGAACCATATCCCCAAGCACCACATCTAGTCGACCCTTAAACACACCCTTAGCAACCGCCTCCCTGGGCAGTTCATTCCGGTGCCTGACAACTCTCTCTCTGGAAAACCTTGTCCTGATGTCCAGCCTAAGCCTACCCAGTCTCAGCTTGAGGCCATTGCCCCTTGTTCTCTCTCTGCTTCTCTGTGAGAAGAGACCAGCAGCAGCCTCTCCCCAGTGTGCCTTCAGGTAGCTGTAGACAGCAAGGAGGTCTCCCCTCCGCCTCCTCTTTCTCAAACTAAACCGCCCCGGCTGCCTCATAAGATTTCTTCTCTAGGCCCTTCCCCAGCTTCCTTGCCCTCCTCTGCACCCACTCCAGCACCTCCACATCTCTCTTGTGCTGCAGCGCCCAAACTGAGGAGACTGCTCCACGTGTGGCCTCGACAAAGCCCAGTACAAGGGGACAATGGTTCCGTGCTCCTGCTGGCCACAGCATTTTTAGTACAAGCCAGGATGCCCTTGGCCTCCTGGGCTGCCCGGGCACGCTGCTGGCTCCTATTCAGCTGCCTGTCTCTTAGAACCTCCAGACCCCTTTCTGCCAGGCAGCTCTCCAGCCACACTGCCCCAAGCCTGTAGCGTTGCTTGGGGTTCTTGTGACCCAAGAGCAGGAGCTGGCATGTGGCCTCACTGATACTCATCCCATTAACGCTGGCCCAGTGATCTAGCCCGTCCAAGCCCCTCTGAAGGGCCTCTCTGCCCTCACGCAAATCATATGCCTGTCCCATGGCAGACAAAATCCAGAGGAAGGCAGTGAAGCCTCTCCACTCTTCCCTTTCTCCCTGCTGGCCTTAGCTGCAAGCAGAACGTGTGGGCTGAGCTTTGCGGAGGCTGCCCTTCTCCTACTTGCTGCCTTTGCCTCCCACACCAGTGCCAGGTGCTAGAGGATGCGCGTAGAGGAGGTGCCCCGAGCCCAGCCTCTGAACGCTCCCTTCTCGGAGTTGCTTCCCTGGCTGCTTGCAGCATCTGCGGGGAGGGAGCTGTGGCACACAGCATCCGTGGGGCTGGGTGCCAGGGCACCACTGAGCCGTGTGTGCCAGACATCCTTCACATCAGGCCGAGTCCCTGAGTCCCTGCGTGGTGCCAGGGAGCGCCAGGCCAGAGCTGCAAAGCTTCTGGCAGTGTCGCCCTGAGGGGCACGCTCCTACCTGCCCATTCAGCTCTTCCTCCACTGGAGAGGGCTTGGATGATCACATCCATCCTGCCAGTTGCCTACTGTCCCATCAGACCTGACCGCTATCAGGACCCATGGCCTGGCCTGAGACCCTCTTCTTGCAGATGGTGGGGTGAAGGCCATAGTGGTGCAGGGAGGGTGTGCTGGCTGTGCACAGCGTGAGGGCACCCCTCGAGCTGCTCGGAAGCTCTGGCTTTGTTGTGGTGCTGTCTTGGGCAGGGGGAGGGAGATTTGCTGCAGGCAGACGCGCCTGACAACGGCTCAGCTGGTTGTGCTCACTGTGTGAAGGTCAGGTGGGGACAACCCGCAGCCTGTGTGTGATTGGTCTGGGACCATGGGCAGAAGGGGCTATGGACATTTCCCTCGATACAAGCATGCTGTCTAGGCAGAAAACAAGGGCAGGGCAGGGCAGCAGACGACTGGCCTGCTCAGCTCCCATACGTAACTCTTCTGAGCTTACCCTGCACACTGGCTGTTCTGCACGACATTTCTGCACACAGCAGCGCACAATGCTACCATATCCCTTCTTTCTCCTTCCCTAGGAAACAATGGCACAGGAAATGGGAACACAACTGCGCCTCCGGAGGGTTCAGGTAAGGAGAAGAAGCAGTCAGTCAGCAGTCCATTAGCCCCTTGTGCACACAGATGGGAGGAAGTCAGTCCCCGAGAGCTGTGCAGGTCCGAGCGGGAGGGTCTCATTGCCCTGCATGGGCTTCCCATACTCCCAGAATCACTGAAACGTCCAGGTTGGAAAAGACCCCCAGCATCCCCAGCTCCAACCCATAGCCCTGCTCTACAAGATCCGCCTTGAACCATATTCCCAAGCACCACATCTAATTGACCCTTAAACACATCCTGAGCAACCGCCTGCCTGGGCAGTTCATTCCGGTGCCTGACAACTCTCTCTCTGGAAAACCTTGTCCTGATGTCCAGTCTAAGCCTACCCAGTCTCAGCTTGAGGCCATTGCCCCTTGTTCTCTCTCTGCTTCTCTGTGAGAAGAGACCAGCAGCAGCCTCTCCACAGCGTGCCTTCAGGTAGCTGTAGACAGCAAGGAGGTCTCCCCCCCGCCTCCTCTTTTTCAAACTAAACCGCCCCGGCTGCCTCATAAGATTTCTTCTCTAGGCCCTTCCCCAGCTTCCTTGCCCTCCTCTGCACCCACTCCAGCACCTCCACATCTCTCTTGTGCTGCAGCGCCCAAACTGAAGAGACTGCTCCACGTGTGGCCTCGACAAAGCCCAGTACAAGGGGACAATGGTTCCGTGCTCCTGCTGTCCACAGCATTTTTAGTACAAGCCAGAATGCCCTTGGCCTCCTGGGCTGCCTGGGCACGCTGCTGGCTCCTATTCAGCTGCCTGTCTCTTAGAACCTCCAGACCCCTTTCTGCCAGGCAGCCGTTCAGCCACACTGCCCCAAGCCTGTAGCGTTGCTTGGGGTTCTTGTGACCCAAGAGCAGGAGCTGGCATGTGGCCTCACTGATACTCATCCCATTAACGCTGGCCCAGTGATCTAGCCCCTCCAAGCCCCTCTGAAGGGCCTCTCTGCCCTCACGCAAATCAAATGCCTGTCCCATGGCAGACAAAATCCAGAGGAAGGCAGTGAAGTCTCTCCACTCTTCCCTTTCTCCCTGCTGGCCTTAGCTGCAAGCAGAACGTGTGGGCAGAGCTTTGCGGAGGCTGCCCTTCTCCTGCTTGCTGCCTTTGCCTCCCACACCAGTGCCAGGTGCTAGAGGATGCGCGTAGAGGAGGTGCCCTGAGCCCAGCCTCTGAACGCTCCCTTCTCGGAGTTGCTTCCCTGGCTGCTTGCAGCATCTGCGGGGAGGGAGCTGTGGCACACAGCATCCGTGGGGCTGGGTGCCAGGGCACCACTGAGCCGTGTGTGCCAGACATCCTTCACATCAGGCCGAGTCCCTGAGTCCCTGCGTGGTGCCAGGGAGCGCCAGGCCCGCGCTTCAAAGCTTCTGGCAGTGTCGCCCTGAGGGGCACGCTCCTACCTGCCCATTCAGCTCTTCCTCCACTGGAGAGGGCTTGGATGATCACATCCATCCTGCCAGTTGCCTACTGTCCCATCAGACCTGACCGCTATCGAGACCCATGGCCCGGCCTGAGACCCTCTTCTGGCAGATGGTGGGGTGAAGGCCATTGTGGCGCAGGGAGGGTGTGCTGGCTGTGCACAGCGTGAGGGCACCCCTCGAGCTGCTCGGAAGCTCTGGCTTTGTTGTGGTGCTGTCTTGGGCAGGGGGAGGGAGCTTTGCTGCAGGCAGACGGGCCTGACAACGGCTCAGCTGGTTGTGCTCACTGTGTGGAGGTGAGGTGGGGACAACCCGCAGCCTGTGTGTGATTGGTCTGGGACCATGGGCAGAAGGGGCTATGGACATTTCCCTCGATACAAGCATGCTGTCTAGGCAGAAAACAAGGGCAGGGCAGGGCAGCAGACGACTGGCCTGCACAGCTCCCATACGTAAGTCTTCTGAGCTTACCCTGCACACTGGCTGTTCTGCACGACGTTTCTGCATACAGCAGCGCACAATGCTACCATCTCCCTTCTTTCTCCTTCCCTAGGAAACAATGGCACAGGAAATGGGAACACAACTGCGCCTCCGGAGGGTTCAGGTAAGGAGAAGAAGAAGTCAGTCAGCAGTCCGTTAGCCCCTTGTGTGTGCAGATGGGAGGAAGTCAGTCCCCGAGAGCTGTGCGGGTCCCTAGCGGGAGGGTCTCGTTGCCCTGCATGAGCTTGCCATACTCCCAGAATCACTGAAACGTCCAGGTTGGAAAAGACCCCCAGCATCCCCAGCTCCAACCCATAGCCCTGCTCTACAAGATCCGCCTTGAACCATATCCCCAAGCACCACATCTAGTCGACCCTTAAACACACCCTTAGCAACTGACTCCCTGGGCAGTTCATTCCGGTGCCTGACAACTCTCTCTCTGGAAAACCTTGTCCTGATGTCCAGTCTAAGCCTACCCAGTCTCAGCTTGAGGCCATTGCCCCTTGTTCTCTCTCCACTTCTCTGTTAGAAGAGACCAGCAGCAGCCTCTCCACTGCGTCCCTTCAGGTAGCTGTAGACAGCAAGCAGGTCTCCCCTCCGCCTCCTCTTTTTCAAACTAAACCGCCCCGGCTGCCTCATAAGATTTCTTCTCTAGGCCCTTCCCCAGCTTCCTTGCCCTCCTCTGCACCCACTCCAGCACCTCCACATCTCTCTTGTGCTGCAGCGCCCAAACTGAAGAGACTGCTCCACATGTGGCCTCGCCAAAGCCCAGTACAAGGGGACAATCGTTCCGTGCTCCTGCTGGCCACAGCATTTTTAGTACAAGCCAGGATGCCCTTGGCCTCCTGGGCTGCCCGGGCACGCTGCTGGCTCCTATTCAGCTGCCTGTCTCTTAGAACCTCCAGACCCCTTTCTGCCAGGCAGCTCTCCAGCCACACTGCCCCAAGCCTGTAGCGTTGCTTGGGGTTCTTGTGACCCAAGAGCAGGAGCTGGCATGTGGCCTCACTGATACTCATCCCATTAACGTTGGCCCAGTGATCTAGCCCGTCCAAGCCCCTCTGAAGGGCCTCTATGCCCTCAAGCAAATCAAATGCCTGTCCCATGGCAGACAAAATCCAGAGGAAGGCAGTGAAGCCTCTCCACTCTTCCCTTTCTCCCTGCTGGCCTTAGCTGCAAGCAGAACGTGTGGGCAGAGCTTTGCAGAGGCTGCCCTTCTCCTGCTTGCTGCCTTTGCCTCCCACACCAGTGCCAGGTGCTAGAGGATGCGCGTAGAGGAGGTGCCTAGAGCCCAGCCTCTGAACGCTCCCTTCTCGGAGTTGCTTCCCTGGCCTGCTTGCAGCATCTGTGGGGAGGGAGCTGTGGCACACAGCATCCGTGGGGCTGGGTGCCAGGGCACCACTGAGCCGTGTGTGCCAGGCATCCTTCACATCAGGCCGAGTCCCTGAGTCCCTGCGTGGTGCCAGGGAGCACCAGGCGAGAGCTGCAAAGCTTCTGGCAGTGTCGCCCTGAGGGGCACGCTCCTACCTGCCCATTCAGCTCTTCCTCCACTGGAGAGGGCCTTGGATGATCACATCCATCCTGCCAGTTGCCTACTGTCCCATCAGACCTGCCCACTATCGAGACCCGTGGCCTGGCCTGAGACCCTCTTCTGGGAGATGGTGGGGTGAAGGCCATTGTGGTGCAGGGAGGGTGTGCTGGCTGTGCACAGCGTGAGGGCACCCCTCGAGCTGCTCGGAAGCTCTGGCTTTGTTGTGGTGCTGTCTTGGGCAGGGGGAGGGAGCTTTGCTGCAGGCAGACGGGCCTGACAACGGCTCAGCTGGTTGTGCTCACTGTGTGGAGGTGAGGTGGGGACAACCCGCAGCCTGTGTGTGATTGGTCTGGGACCATGGGCAGAAGGGGCTATGGACATTTCCCTCGATACGAGCATGCTGTCTAGGCAGAAAACAAGGGCAGGGCAGGGCAGCCGACGATTGGCCTGCCTCAGCTCCCATACGTAACTCTTCTGAGCTTACCCTGCACACTGGCTGTTCTGCACGACGTTTCTGTGCACAGCAGCGCACAATGCTATCATCTGCCTTCTTTCTCCTTCCCTAGGAAACAATGGCACAGGAAATGGGAACACAACTGCGCCTCCGGAGGGTTCAGGTAAGGAGAAGAAGCAGTCAGTCAGCAGTCCGTTAGCCCCTTGTGTGTGCAGATGGGAGGAAGTCAGTCCCCGAGAGCTGTGCGAGTCCCAGCGGGAGGGTCTCGTTGCCCTGCATGAGCTTGCCATACTCCCAGAATCACTGAAACGTCCAGGTTGGAAAAGACCCCCAGCATCCCCAGCTCCAACCCATAGCCCTGCTCTACAAGATCCGCCTTGAACCATATTCCCAAGCACCACATCTAGTCGACCCTTAAACACACCCTTAGCAACTGCCTGCCCTGGGCAGTTCATTCCGGTGCCTGACAACTCTCTCTCTGGAAAACCTTGTCCTGATGTCCAGTCTAAGCCTACCCAGTCTCAGCTTGAGGCCATTGCCCCTTGTTCTCTCTCCACTTCTCTGTGAGAAGAGACCAGCAGCAGCCTCTCCCCAGTGTGCCTTCAGGTAGCTGTAGACAGCAAGCAGGTCTCCCCTCCGCCTCCTCTTTTTCAAACTAAACCGCCCCGGCTGCCTCATAAGATTTCTTCTCTAGGCCCTTCCCCAGCTTCCTTGCCCTCCTCTGCACCCACTCCAGCACCTCCACATCTCTCTTGTGCTGCAGCGCCCAAACTGAAGAGACTGCTCCACATGTGGCCTCGCCAAAGCCCAGTACAAGGGGACAATTGTTCCGTGCTCCTGCTGGCCACAGCATTTTTAGTACAAGCCTGGATGCCCTTGGCCTCCTGGGCTGCCTGGGCACGCTGCTGGCTCCTATTCGGCTGCCTGTCTCTTAGAACCTCCAGACCCCTTTCTGCCAGGCAGCTCTCCAGCCACACTGCCCCAAGCCTGTAGCGTTGCTTGGGGTTCTTGTGACCCAAGAGCAGGAGCTGGCATGTGGCCTCACTGATACTCATCCCATTAACGCTGGCCCAGTGATCTAGCCCCTCCAAGCCCCTCTGAAGGGCCTCTCTGCCCTCACGCAAATCATATGCCTGTCCCATGGCAGACAAAATCCAGAGGAAGGCAGTGAAGTCCTCTCCACTCTTCCCTTTTCTCCCTGCTGGCCTTAGCTGCAAGCAGAACGTGTGGGCAGAGCTTTGCGGAGGCTGCCCTTCTCCTGCTTGCTGCCTTTGCCTCCCACACCAGTGCCAGGTGCTAGAGGATGCGCGTAGAGGAGGTGCCCAGAGCCCAGCCTCTGAACGCTCCCTTCTCGGAGTTGCTTCCCTGGCTGCTCGCAGCATCTGCGGGGAGGGAGCTGTGGCACACAGCATCCGTGGGGCTGGGTGCCAGGGCACCATTGAGCCGTGTGTGCCATGCATCCTTCACATCAGGCCGAGTCCCTGAGTCCCTGCGTGGTGCCAGGGAGCACCAGGCGAGAGCTGCAAAGCTTCTGGCAGTGTCGCCCTGAGGGGCACGCTCCTACCTGCCCATTCAGCTCTTCCTCCACTGGAGAGGGCCTTGGATGATCACATCCATCCTGCCAGTTGCCTACTGTCCCATCAGACCTGCCCGCTATCGAGACCCGTGGCCTGGCCTGAGACCCTCTTCTGGCAGATGGTGGGGTGAAGGCCATTGTGGCGCAGGGAGGGTGTGCTGGCTGTGCACAGCGTGAGGGCACCCCTCGAGCTGCTCGGAAGCTCTGGCTTTGTTGTGGTGCTGTCTTGGGCAGGGGGAGGGAGCTTTGCTGCAGGCAGACGGGCCTGACAACGGCTCAGCCGGTTGTGCTCACTGTGTGGAGGTGAGGTGGGGACAACCCGCAGCCTGTGTGTGATTGGTCTGGGACCATGGGCAGAAGGGGCTATGGACATTTCCCTCGATACGAGCATGCTGTCTAGGCAGAAAACAAGGGCAGGGCAGGGCAGCAGACGACTGGCCTGCTCAGCTCCCATACGTAACTCTTCTGAGCTTACCCTGCACACTGGCTGTTCTGCACGACGTTTCTGTGCACAGCAGCGCACAATGCTATCATCTGCTTCTTTCTCCTTCCCTAGGAAACAATGGCACAGGAAATGGGAACACAACTGCGCCTCCGGAGGGTTCAGGTAAGGAGAAGAAGCAGTCAGTCAGCAGTCCGTTAGCCCCTTGTGTGTGCAGATGGGAGGAAGTCAGTCCCCGAGAGCTGTGCGGGTCCCAGCGGGAGGGTCTCGTTGCCCTGCATGAGCTTGCCATACTCCCAGAATCACTGAAACGTCCAGGTTGGAAAAGACCCCCAGCATCCCCAGCTCCAACCCATAGCCCTGCTCTACAAGATCCGCCTTGAACCATATTCCCAAGCACCACATCTAGTCAACCCTTAAACACACCCTTAGCAACTGACTCCCTGGGCAGTTCATTCCGGTGCCTGACAACTCTCTCTCTGGAAAACCTTGTCCTGATGTCCAGTCTAAGCCTACCCAGTCTCAGCTTGAGGCCATTGCCCCTTGTTCTCTCTCCACTTCTCTGTGAGAAGAGACCAGCAGCAGCCTCTCCACTGCGTCCCTTCAGGTAGCTGTAGACAGCAAGCAGGTCTCCCCTCCGCCTCCTCTTTTTCAAACTAAACCGCCCCGGCTGCCTCATAAGATTTCTTCTCTAGGCCCTTCCCCAGCTTCCTTGCCCTCCTCTGCACCCACTCCAGCACCTCCACATCTCTCTTGTGCTGCAGCGCCCAAACTGAAGAGACTGCTCCACATGTGGCCTCGCCAAAGCCCAATACAAGGGGACAATCGTTCCGTGCTCCTGCTGGCCACAGCATTTTTAGTACAAGCCAGGATGCCCTTGGCCTCCTGGGCTGCCCGGGCACGCTGCTGGCTCCTATTCAGCTGCCTGTCTCTTAGAACCTCCAGACCCCTTTCTGCCAGGCAGCTCTCCAGCCACACTGCCCCAAGCCTGTAGCGTTGCTTGGGGTTCTTGTGACCCAGGAGCAGGAGCTGGCATGTGGCCTCACTGATACTCATCCCATTAACGTTGGCCCAGTGATCTAGCCTGTCCAAGCCCCTCTGAAGGGCCTCTATGCCCTCAAGCAAATCAAATGCCTGTCCCATGGCAGACAAAATCCAGAGGAAGGCAGTGAAGCCTCTCCACTCTTCCCTTTCTCCCTGCTGGCCTTAGCTGCAAGCAGAACGTGTGGGCAGAGCTTTGCAGAGGCTGCCCTTCTCCTGCTTGCTGCCTTTGCCTCCCACACCAGTGCCAGGTGCTAGAGGATGCGCGTAGAGGAGGTGCCTAGAGCCCAGCCTCTGAACGCTCCCTTCTCGGAGTTGCTTCCCTGGCCGCTTGCAGCATCTGTGGGGAGGGAGCTGTGGCACACAGCATCCGTGGGGCTGGGTGCCAGGGCACCACTGAGCCGTGTGTGCCAGACATCCTTCACATCAGGCCGTGTCCCTGAGTCCCTGCGTGGTGCCAGGGAGCGCCAGGCCAGAGCTGCAAAGCTTCTGGTAGTGTCGCCCTGAGGGGCACGCTCCTACCTGCCCATTCAGCTCTTCCTCCACTGGAGAGGCCTTGGATGATCACATCCATCCTGCCAGTTGCCTACTGTCCCATCACACCTGACCACTATCAGGACCCATGGCCTGGCCTGAGAGCCTCTTATGGCAGATGGTGGGGTGAAGGCCATTGTGGTGCCGGGAGGGTGTGCTGGCTGTGCACAGCGTGAGGGCACCCCTCGAGCTGCTCGGAAGCTCTGGCTTTGTTGTGGTGCTGTCTTGGGCAGGGGGAGGGAGCTTTGCTGCAGGCAGACGGGCCTGACCATAGCTCAGCTGGCTGTACTCACTGAGTGGAGGTGAGGTGGGGACAACCCGCTGCCTGTGTGTGATTGGTCTGGGACCATGGGCAGAAGGGGCTATGGACATTTCCCTCGATACGAGCATGCTGTCTAGGCAGAAAACAAGGGCAGGGCAGGGCAGCCGACGATTGGCCTGCTCAGCTCCCATACGTAACTCTTCTGAGCTTACCCTGCACACTGGCTGTTCTGCACGACATTTCTGCACACAGCAGCGCACAATGCTACCATATCCCTTCTTTCTCCTTCCCTAGGAAACAATGGCACAGGAAATGGGAACACAACTGCGCCTCCGGAGGGTTCAGGTAAGGAGAAGAAGCAGTCAGTCAGCAGTCCGTTAGCCCCTTGTGCACACAGATGGGAGGAAGTCAGTCCCCGAGAGCTGTGCGGGTCCTAGCGGGAGGGTCTCGTTGCCCTGCATGGGCTTGCCATACTCCCAGAATCACTGAAACGTCCAGGTTGGAAAAGACCCCCAGCATCCCCAGCTCCAACCCGTAGCCCTGCTCTACAAGATCCGCCTTGAACCATATTCCCAAGCACCACATCTAGTCGACCCTTAAACACACCCTTAGCAACTGCCTGCCTCCCTGGGCAGTTCATTCCGGTGCCTGACAACTCTCTCTCTGGAAAACCTTGTCCTGATGTCCAGTCTAAGCCTACCCAGTCTCAGCTTGAGGCCATTGCCCCTTGTTCTCTCTCCACTTCTCTGTGAGAAGAGACCAGCAGCAGCCTCTCCACTGCGTCCCTTCAGGTAGCTGTAGACAGCAAGCAGGTCTCCCCTCCGCCTCCTCTTTTTCAAACTAAACCGCCCTGGCTGCCTCATAAGATTTCTTCTCTAGGCCCTTCCCCAGCTTCCTTGCCCTCCTCTGCACCCACTCCAGCACCTCCACATCTCTCTTGTGCTGCAGCGCCCAAACTGAAGAGACTGCTCCAGGTGTGGCCTCGACAAAGCCCAGTACAAGGGGACAATCGTTCCGTGCTCCTGCTGGCCACAGCATTTTTAGTACAAGCCAGGATGCCCTTGGCCTCCTGGGCTGCCCGGGCACGCTGCTGGCTCCTATTCAGCTGCCTGTCTCTTAGAACCTCCAGACCCCTTTCTGCCAGGCAGCTCTCCAGCCACACTGCCCCAAGCCTGTAGCGTTGCTTGGGGTTCTTGTGACCCAAGAGCAGGAGCTGGCATGTGGCCTCACTGATACTCATCCCATTAACGCTGGCCCAGTGATCTAGCCCCTCCAAGCCCCTCTGAAGGGCCTCTCTGCCCTCACGCAAATCATATGCCTGTCCCATGGCAGACAAAATCCAGAGGAAGGCAGTGAAGTCTCTCCACTTTTCCCTTTTCTCCCTGCGGGCCTTAGCTGCAAGCAGAACGTGTGGGCAGAGCTTTGCGGAGGCTGCCTTTCTCCTGCTTGCTGCCTTTGCCTCCCACACCAGTGCCAGGTGCTAGAGGATGCGCGTAGAGGAGGTGCCCAGAGCCCAGCCTCTGAACGCTCCCTTCTCGGAGTTGCTTCCTTGGATGCTTGCAGCATCTGCGGGGAGGGAGCTGTGGCACACAGCATCCGTGGGGCTGGGTGCCAGGGCACCACTGAGCCATGCGTGCCAGGCATCCTTCACATCAGTCCGAGTCCCTGAGTCCCTGCGTGGTGCCAGGGAGCACCAGGCGAGAGCTGCAAAGCTTCTGGCAGTGTCGCCCTGAGGGGCACGCTCCTACCTGCCCATTCAGCTCTTCCTCCACTGGAGAGGGCTTGGATGATCACATCCATCCTGCCAGTTGCCTACTGTCCCATCAGACCTGCCCGCTATCGAGACCCGTGGCCTGGCCTGAGACCCTCTTCTGGGAGATGGTGGGGTGAAGGCCATTGTGGTGCAGGGAGGGTGTGCTGGCTGTGCACAGCGTGAGGGCACCCCTCGAGCTGCTCGGAAGCTCTGGCTTTGTTGTGGTGCTGTCTTGGGCAGGGGGAGGGAGCTTTGCTGCAGGCAGACGGGCCTGACAACGGCTCAGCTGGTTGTGCTCACTGTGTGGAGGTGAGGTGGGGACAACCCGCAGCCTGTGTGTGATTGGTCTGGGACCATGGGCAGAAGGGGCTATGGACATTTCCCTCGATACAAGCATGCTGTCTAGGCAGAAAACAAGGGCAGGGCAGGGCAGCAGACGACTGGCCTGCTCAGCTCCCATACGTAACTCTTCTGAGCTTACCCTGCACACTGGCTGTTCTGCACGACGTTTCTGTGCACAGCAGCGCACAATGCTATCATCTGCTTCTTTCTCCTTCCCTAGGAAACAATGGCACAGGAAATGGGAACACAACTGCGCCTCCGGAGGGTTCAGGTAAGGAGAAGAAGCAGTCAGTCAGCAGTCCGTTAGCCCCTTGTGTGTGCAGATGGGAGGAAGTCAGTCCCCGAGAGCTGTGCGGGTCCCAGCGGGAGGGTCTCGTTGCCCTGCATGAGCTTGCCATACTCCCAGAATCACTGAAACGTCCAGGTTGGAAAAGACCCCCAGCATCCCCAGCTCCAACCCATAGCCCTGCTCTACAAGATCCGCCTTGAACCATATTCCCAAGCACCACATCTAGTCGACCCTTAAACACACCCTTAGCAACTGACTCCCTGGGCAGTTCATTCCGGTGCCTGACAACTCTCTCTCTGGAAAACCTTGTCCTGATGTCCAGTCTAAGCCTACCCAGTCTCAGCTTGAGGCCATTGCCCCTTGTTCTCTCTCCACTTCTCTGTGAGAAGAGACCAGCAGCAGCCTCTCCACTGCGTCCCTTCAGGTAGCTGTAGACAGCAAGCAGGTCTCCCCTCCGCCTCCTCTTTTTCAAACTAAACCGCCCCGGCTGCCTCATAAGATTTCTTCTCTAGGCCCTTCCCCAGCTTCCTTGCCCTCCTCTGCACCCACTCCAGCACCTCCACATCTCTCTTGTGCTGCAGCGCCCAAACTGAAGAGACTGCTCCACATGTGGCCTCGCCAAAGCCCAATACAAGGGGACAATCGTTCCGTGCTCCTGCTGGCCACAGCATTTTTAGTACAAGCCAGGATGCCCTTGGCCTCCTGGGCTGCCCGGGCACGCTGCTGGCTCCTATTCAGCTGCCTGTCTCTTAGAACCTCCAGACCCCTTTCTGCCAGGCAGCTCTCCAGCCACACTGCCCCAAGCCTGTAGCGTTGCTTGGGGTTCTTGTGACCCAGGAGCAGGAGCTGGCATGTGGCCTCACTGATACTCATCCCATTAACGTTGGCCCAGTGATCTAGCCTGTCCAAGCCCCTCTGAAGGGCCTCTATGCCCTCAAGCAAATCAAATGCCTGTCCCATGGCAGACAAAATCCAGAGGAAGGCAGTGAAGCCTCTCCACTCTTCCCTTTCTCCCTGCTGGCCTTAGCTGCAAGCAGAACGTGTGGGCAGAGCTTTGCAGAGGCTGCCCTTCTCCTGCTTGCTGCCTTTGCCTCCCACACCAGTGCCAGGTGCTAGAGGATGCGCGTAGAGGAGGTGCCTAGAGCCCAGCCTCTGAACGCTCCCTTCTCGGAGTTGCTTCCCTGGCCGCTTGCAGCATCTGTGGGGAGGGAGCTGTGGCACACAGCATCCGTGGGGCTGGGTGCCAGGGCACCACTGAGCCGTGTGTGCCAGACATCCTTCACATCAGGCCGTGTCCCTGAGTCCCTGCGTGGTGCCAGGGAGCGCCAGGCCAGAGCTGCAAAGCTTCTGGTAGTGTCGCCCTGAGGGGCACGCTCCTACCTGCCCATTCAGCTCTTCCTCCACTGGAGAGGCCTTGGATGATCACATCCATCCTGCCAGTTGCCTACTGTCCCATCACACCTGACCACTATCAGGACCCATGGCCTGGCCTGAGAGCCTCTTATGGCAGATGGTGGGGTGAAGGCCATTGTGGTGCCGGGAGGGTGTGCTGGCTGTGCACAGCGTGAGGGCACCCCTCGAGCTGCTCGGAAGCTCTGGCTTTGTTGTGGTGCTGTCTTGGGCAGGGGGAGGGAGCTTTGCTGCAGGCAGACGGGCCTGACCATAGCTCAGCTGGCTGTACTCACTGAGTGGAGGTGAGGTGGGGACAACCCGCTGCCTGTGTGTGATTGGTCTGGGACCATGGGCAGAAGGGGCTATGGACATTTCCCTCGATACGAGCATGCTGTCTAGGCAGAAAACAAGGGCAGGGCAGGGCAGCCGACGATTGGCCTGCTCAGCTCCCATACGTAACTCTTCTGAGCTTACCCTGCACACTGGCTGTTCTGCACGACATTTCTGCACACAGCAGCGCACAATGCTACCATATCCCTTCTTTCTCCTTCCCTAGGAAACAATGGCACAGGAAATGGGAACACAACTGCGCCTCCGGAGGGTTCAGGTAAGGAGAAGAAGCAGTCAGTCAGCAGTCCGTTAGCCCCTTGTGCACACAGATGGGAGGAAGTCAGTCCCCGAGAGCTGTGCGGGTCCTAGCGGGAGGGTCTCGTTGCCCTGCATGGGCTTGCCATACTCCCAGAATCACTGAAACGTCCAGGTTGGAAAAGACCCCCAGCATCCCCAGCTCCAACCCGTAGCCCTGCTCTACAAGATCCGCCTTGAACCATATTCCCAAGCACCACATCTAGTCGACCCTTAAACACACCCTTAGCAACTGCCTGCCTCCCTGGGCAGTTCATTCCGGTGCCTGACAACTCTCTCTCTGGAAAACCTTGTCCTGATGTCCAGTCTAAGCCTACCCAGTCTCAGCTTGAGGCCATTGCCCCTTGTTCTCTCTCCACTTCTCTGTGAGAAGAGACCAGCAGCAGCCTCTCCACTGCGTCCCTTCAGGTAGCTGTAGACAGCAAGCAGGTCTCCCCTCCGCCTCCTCTTTTTCAAACTAAACCGCCCTGGCTGCCTCATAAGATTTCTTCTCTAGGCCCTTCCCCAGCTTCCTTGCCCTCCTCTGCACCCACTCCAGCACCTCCACATCTCTCTTGTGCTGCAGCGCCCAAACTGAAGAGACTGCTCCAGGTGTGGCCTCGACAAAGCCCAGTACAAGGGGACAATCGTTCCGTGCTCCTGCTGGCCACAGCATTTTTAGTACAAGCCAGGATGCCCTTGGCCTCCTGGGCTGCCCGGGCACGCTGCTGGCTCCTATTCAGCTGCCTGTCTCTTAGAACCTCCAGACCCCTTTCTGCCAGGCAGCTCTCCAGCCACACTGCCCCAAGCCTGTAGCGTTGCTTGGGGTTCTTGTGACCCAAGAGCAGGAGCTGGCATGTGGCCTCACTGATACTCATCCCATTAACGCTGGCCCAGTGATCTAGCCCCTCCAAGCCCCTCTGAAGGGCCTCTCTGCCCTCACGCAAATCATATGCCTGTCCCATGGCAGACAAAATCCAGAGGAAGGCAGTGAAGTCTCTCCACTTTTCCCTTTTCTCCCTGCGGGCCTTAGCTGCAAGCAGAACGTGTGGGCAGAGCTTTGCGGAGGCTGCCTTTCTCCTGCTTGCTGCCTTTGCCTCCCACACCAGTGCCAGGTGCTAGAGGATGCGCGTAGAGGAGGTGCCCAGAGCCCAGCCTCTGAACGCTCCCTTCTCGGAGTTGCTTCCTTGGCTGCTTGCAGCATCTGCGGGGAGGGAGCTGTGGCACACAGCATCCGTGGGGCTGGGTGCCAGGGCACCACTGAGCCATGCGTGCCAGGCATCCTTCACATCAGTCCGAGTCCCTGAGTCCCTGCGTGGTGCCAGGGAGCACCAGGCGAGAGCTGCAAAGCTTCTGGCAGTGTCGCCCTGAGGGGCACGCTCCTACCTGCCCATTCAGCTCTTCCTCCACTGGAGAGGGCTTGGATGATCACATCCATCCTGCCAGTTGCCTACTGTCCCATCAGACCTGCCCGCTATCGAGACCCGTGGCCTGGCCTGAGACCCTCTTCTGGGAGATGGTGGGGTGAAGGCCATTGTGGTGCAGGGAGGGTGTGCTGGCTGTGCACAGCGTGAGGGCACCCCTCGAGCTGCTCGGAAGCTCTGGCTTTGTTGTGGTGCTGTCTTGGGCAGGGGGAGGGAGCTTTGCTGCAGGCAGACGGGCCTGACAACGGCTCAGCTGGTTGTGCTCACTGTGTGGAGGTGAGGTGGGGACAACCCGCAGCCTGTGTGTGATTGGTCTGGGACCATGGGCAGAAGGGGCTATGGACATTTCCCTCGATACAAGCATGCTGTCTAGGCAGAAAACAAGGGCAGGGCAGGGCAGCAGACGACTGGCCTGCTCAGCTCCCATACGTAACTCTTCTGAGCTTACCCTGCACACTGGCTGTTCTGCACGACGTTTCTGTGCACAGCAGCGCACAATGCTATCATCTGCTTCTTTCTCCTTCCCTAGGAAACAATGGCACAGGAAATGGGAACACAACTGCGCCTCCGGAGGGTTCAGGTAAGGAGAAGAAGCAGTCAGTCAGCAGTCCGTTAGCCCCTTGTGTGTGCAGATGGGAGGAAGTCAGTCCCCGAGAGCTGTGCGGGTCCCAGCGGGAGGGTCTCGTTGCCCTGCATGAGCTTGCCATACTCCCAGAATCACTGAAACGTCCAGGTTGGAAAAGACCCCCAGCATCCCCAGCTCCAACCCATAGCCCTGCTCTACAAGATCCGCCTTGAACCATATCCCCAAGCACCACATCTAGTCGACCCTTAAACACACCCTTAGCAACTGACTCCCTGGGCAGTTCATTCCGGTGCCTGACAACTCTCTCTCTGGAAAACCTTGTCCTGATGTCCAGTCTAAGCCTACCCAGTCTCAGCTTGAGGCCATTGCCCCTTGTTCTCTCTCCACTTCTCTGTGAGAAGAGACCAGCAGCAGCCTCTCCACTGCGTCCCTTCAGGTAGCTGTAGACAGCAAGCAGGTCTCCCCTCCGCCTCCTCTTTTTCAAACTAAACCGCCCCGGCTGCCTCATAAGATTTCTTCTCTAGGCCCTTCCCCAGCTTCCTTGCCCTCCTCTGCACCCACTCCAGCACCTCCACATCTCTCTTGTGCTGCAGCGCCCAAACTGAAGAGACTGCTCCACATGTGGCCTCGCCAAAGCCCAGTACAAGGGGACAATCGTTCCGTGCTCCTGCTGGCCACAGCATTTTTAGTACAAGCCAGGATGCCCTTGGCCTCCTGGGCTGCCCGGGCAAGCTGCTGGCTCCAATTCAGCTGCCTGTCTCTTAGAACCTCCAGACCCCTTTCTGCCAGGCAGCTCTCCAGCCACACTGCCCCAAGCCTGTAGCGTTGCTTGGGGTTCTTGTGACCCAAGAGCAGGAGCTGGCATGTGGCCTCACTGATACTCATCCCATTAACGTTGGCCCAGTGATCTAGCCCGTCCAAGCCCCTCTGAAGGGCCTCTATGCCCTCAAGCAAATCAAATGCCTGTCCCATGGCAGACAAAATCCAGAGGAAGGCAGTGAAGCCTCTCCACTCTTCCCTTTCTCCCTGCTGGCCTTAGCTGCAAGCAGAACGTGTGGGCAGAGCTTTGCAGAGGCTGCCCTTCTCCTGCTTGCTGCCTTTGCCTCCCACACCAGTGCCAGGTGCTAGAGGATGCGCGTAGAGGAGGTGCCTAGAGCCCAGCCTCTGAACGCTCCCTTCTCGGAGTTGCTTCCCTGGCCGCTTGCAGCATCTGTGGGGAGGGAGCTGTGGCACACAGCATCCGTGGGGCTGGGTGCCAGGGCACCACTGAGCCGTGTGTGCCAGACATCCTTCACATCAGGCCGAGTCCCTGAGTCCCTGCGTGGTGCCAGGGAGCGCCAGGCCAGAGCTGCAAAGCTTCTGGTAGTGTCGCCCTGAGGGGCACGCTCCTACCTGCCCATTCAGCTCTTCCTCCACTGGAGAGGCCTTGGATGATCACATCCATCCTGCCAGTTGCCTACTGTCCCATCACACCTGACCACTATCAGGACCCATGGCCTGGCCTGAGAGCCTCTTATGGCAGATGGTGGGGTGAAGGCCATTGTGGTGCCGGGAGGGTGTGCTGGCTGTGCACAGCGTGAGGGCACCCCTCGAGCTGCTCGGAAGCTCTGGCTTTGTTGTGGTGCTGTCTTGGGCAGGGGGAGGGAGCTTTGCTGCAGGCAGACGGGCCTGACCATAGCTCAGCTGGCTGTACTCACTGAGTGGAGGTGAGGTGGGGACAACCCGCTGCCTGTGTGTGATTGGTCTGGGACCATGGGCAGAAGGGGCTATGGACATTTCCCTCGATACGAGCATGCTGTCTAGGCAGAAAACAAGGGCAGGGCAGGGCAGCCGACGATTGGCCTGCTCAGCTCCCATACGTAACTCTTCTGAGCTTACCCTGCACACTGGCTGTTCTGCACGACATTTCTGCACACAGCAGCGCACAATGCTACCATATCCCTTCTTTCTCCTTCCCTAGGAAACAATGGCACAGGAAATGGGAACACAACTGCGCCTCCGGAGGGTTCAGGTAAGGAGAAGAAGCAGTCAGTCAGCAGTCCGTTAGCCCCTTGTGCACACAGATGGGAGGAAGTCAGTCCCCGAGAGCTGTGCGGGTCCTAGCGGGAGGGTCTCGTTGCCCTGCATGGGCTTGCCATACTCCCAGAATCACTGAAACGTCCAGGTTGGAAAAGACCCCCAGCATCCCCAGCTCCAACCCATAGCCCTGCTCTACAAGATCCGCCTTGAACCATATTCCCAAGCACCACATCTAGTCGACCCTTAAACACACCCTTAGCAACTGCCTGCCTCCCTGGGCAGTTCATTCCGGTGCCTGACAACTCTCTCTCTGGAAAACCTTGTCCTGATGTCCAGTCTAAGCCTACCCAGTCTCAGCTTGAGGCCATTGCCCCTTGTTCTCTCTCCACTTCTCTGTGAGAAGAGACCAGCAGCAGCCTCTCCACTGCGTCCCTTCAGGTAGCTGTAGACAGCAAGCAGGTCTCCCCTCCGCCTCCTCTTTTTCAAACTAAACCGCCCTGGCTGCCTCATAAGATTTCTTCTCTAGGCCCTTCCCCAGCTTCCTTGCCCTCCTCTGCACCCACTCCAGCACCTCCACATCTCTCTTGTGCTGCAGCGCCCAAACTGAAGAGACTGCTCCAGGTGTGGCCTCGACAAAGCCCAGTACAAGGGGACAATCGTTCCGTGCTCCTGCTGGCCACAGCATTTTTAGTACAAGCCAGGATGCCCTTGGCCTCCTGGGCTGCCTGGGCACGCTGCTGGCTCCTATTCAGCTGCCTGTCTCTTAGAACCTCCAGACCCCTTTCTGCCAGGCAGCTCTCCAGCCACACTGCCCCAAGCCTGTAGCGTTGCTTGGGGTTCTTGTGACCCAAGAGCAGGAGCTGGCATGTGGCCTCACTGATACTCATCCCATTAACGCTGGCCCAGTGATCTAGCCCCTCCAAGCCGCTCTGAAGGGCCTCTCTGCCCTCACGAAAATCATATGCCTGTCCCATGGCAGACAAAATCCAGAGGAAGGCAGTGAAGCCTCTCCACTCTTCCCTTTCTCCCTGCGGGCCTTAGCTGCAAGCAGAACGTGTGGGCAGAGCTTTGCGGAGGCTGCCCTTCTCCTGCTTGCTGCCTTTGCCTCCCACACCAGTGCCAGGTGCTAGAGGATGCGCGTAGAGGAGGTGCCCAGAGCCCAGCCTCTGAACGCTCCCTTCTCGGAGTTGCTTCCCTGGCTGCTCGCAGCATCTGCGGGGAGGGAGCTGTGGCACACAGCATCCGTGGGGCTGGGTGCCAGGGCACCACTGAGCCATGCGTGCCAGGCATCCTTCACATCAGTCCGAGTCCCTGAGTCCCTGCGTGGTGCCAGGGAGCACCAGGCGAGAGCTGCAAAGCTTCTGGCAGTGTCGCCCTGAGGGGCACGCTCCTACCTGCCCATTCAGCTCTTCCTCCACTGGAGAGGGCTTGGATGATCACATCCATCCTGCCAGTTGCCTACTGTCCCATCAGACCTGCCCGCTATCGAGACCCGTGGCCTGGCCTGAGACCCTCTTCTGGCAGATGGTGGGGAGAAGGCCATTGTGGTGCAGGGGCGAGTGTGCTGGCTGTGCACAGCGTGAGGGCACCCCTCGAGCTGCTTGGAAGCTCTGGCTTTGTTGTGGTGCTGTCTTGGGCAGGGGGAGGGAGCTTTGCTGCAGGCAGACGGGCCTAACAACAGCTCAGCTGGTTGTGCTCACTGTGTGGAGGTGAGGTGGGGACAACCCGCAGCCTGTGTGTGATTGGTCTGGGACCATGGG
The DNA here is from genome assembly GCF_015220805.1 of Pogoniulus pusillus. Classification (NCBI taxonomy): domain Eukaryota; kingdom Metazoa; phylum Chordata; class Aves; order Piciformes; family Lybiidae; genus Pogoniulus; species Pogoniulus pusillus. The sequence continues at coordinate 13,277,538 of NC_087265.1, forward strand.
CAGAAGGGGCTATGGACATTTCCCTCGATACGAGCATGCTGTCTAGGCAGAAAACAAGGGCAGGGCAGGGCAGCCGACGACTGGCCTGCTCAGCTCCCATACGTAACTCTTCTGAGCTTACCCTGCACACTGGCTGTTGTGCATGACGTTTCTGCACACAGCAGCGCACAATGCTACCATATCCCTTCTTTCTCCTTCCCTAGGAAACAATGGCACAGGAAATGGGAACACAACTGCGCCTCCGGAGGGTTCAGGTAAGGAGAAGAAGCAGTCAGTCAGCAGTCCGTTAGCCCCTTGTGTGTGCAGATGGGAGGAAGTCAGTCCCCGAGAGCTGTGCGGGTCCCAGCGGGAGGGTCTCGTTGCCCTGCATGAGCTTGCCGTACTCCCAGAATCACTGAAACGTCCAGGTTGGAAAAGACCCCCAGCATCCCCAGCTCCAACCCATAGCCCTGCTCTACAAGATCCGCCTTGAACCATATTCCCAAGCACCACATCTAGTCGACCCTTAAACACACCCTTAGCAACTGACTCCCTGGGCAGTTCATTCCGGTGCCTGACAACTCTCTCTCTGGAAAACCTTGTCCTGATGTCCAGTCTAAGCCTACCCAGTCTCAGCTTGAGGCCATTGCCCCTTGTTCTCTCTCCACTTCTCTGTGAGAAGAGACCAGCAGCAGCCTCTCCACTGCGTCCCTTCAGGTAGCTGTAGACAGCAAGCAGGTCTCCCCTCCGCCTCCTCTTTTTCAAACTAAACCGCCCCGGCTGCCTCATAAGATTTCTTCTCTAGGCCCTTCCCCAGCTTCCTTGCCCTCCTCTGCACCCACTCCAGCACCTCCACATCTCTCTTGTGCTGCAGCGCCCAAACTGAAGAGACTGCTCCACATGTGGCCTCGCCAAAGCCCAGTACAAGGGGACAATTGTTCCGTGCTCCTGCTGGCCACAGCATTTTTAGTACAAGCCTGGATGCCCTTGGCCTCCTGGGCTGCCTGGGCATGCTGCTGGCTCCTATTCGGCTGCCTGTCTCTTAGAACCTCCAGACCCCTTTCTGCCAGGCAGCTCTCCAGCCACACTGCCCCAAGCCTGTAGCGTTGCTTGGGGTTCTTGTGACCCAAGAGCAGGAGCTGGCATGTGGCCTCACTGATACTCATCCCATTAACGCTGGCCCAGTGATCTAGCCCGTCCAAGCCGCTCTGAAGGGCCTCTCTGCCCTCACGAAAATCATATGCCTGTCCCATGGCAGACAAAATCCAGAGGAAGGCAGTGAAGCCTCTCCACTCTTCCTTTTCTCCCTGCTGGCCTTAGCTGCAAGCAGAACGTGTGGGCAGAGCTTTGCGGAGGCTGCCCTTCTCCTGCTTGCTGCCTTTGCCTCCCACACCAGTGCCAGGTGCTAGAGGATGCGCGTAGAGGAGGTGCCCAGAGCCCAGCCTCTGAACGCTCCCTTCTCGGAGTTGCTTCCCTGGCTGCTCGCAGCATCTGCGGGGAGGGAGCTGTGGCACACAGCATCCGTGGGGCTGGGTGCCAGGGGACCATTGAGCCGTGTGTGCCATGCATCCTTCACATCAGGCCGAGTCCCTGTGTGGTGCCAGGGAGCACCAGGCGAGAGCTGCAAAGCCTCTGGCAGTGTCGCTCTGAGGGGCACGCTCCTACCTGCCCATTCAGCTCTTCCTGCACTGGAGAGGCCTTGGATGATCACATCCATCCTGCCAGTTGCCTACTGTCCCATCAGACCTGCCCACTATCGAGACCCGTGGCCTGGCCTGAGACCCTCTTCTGGCAGATGGTGGGGTGAAGGCCATTGTGGCGCAGGGAGGGTGTGCTGGCTGTGCACAGCGTGAGGGCACCCCTCGAGCTGCTCGGAAGCTCTGGCTTTGTTGTGGTGCTGTCTTGGGCAGGGGGAGGGAGCTTTGCTGCAGGCAGACGGGCCTGACAACGGCTCAGCTGGTTGTGCTCACTGTGTGGAGGTGAGGTGGGGACAACTCGCAGCCTGTGTGTGATTGCTCTGGGACCATGGGCAGAAGGGGCTATGGACATTTCCCTCGATACAAGCATGCTGTGTAGGCAGAAAACAAGGGCAGGGCAGGGCAGCCGACGATTGGCCTCCTCTGCTCCCATACGTAACTCTTCTGTGCTTACCCTGCACACTGGCTGTTCTGCACGACGTTTCTGTGCACAGCAGCGCACAATGCTATCATCTGCTTCTTTCTCCTTCCCTAGGAAACAATGGCACAGGAAATGGGAACACAACTGCGCCTCCGGAGGGTTCAGGTAAGGAGAAGAAGCAGTCAGTCAGCAGTCCGTTAGCCCCTTGTGTGTGCAGATGGGAGGAAGTCAGTCCCCGAGAGCTGTGCGGGTCCCAGCGGGAGGGTCTCGTTGCCCTGCATGAGCTTGCCGTACTCCCAGAATCACTGAAACGTCCAGGTTGGAAAAGACCCCCAGCATCCCCAGCTCCAACCCATAGCCCTGCTCTACAAGATCCGCCTTGAACCATATTCCCAAGCACCACATCTAGTCGACCCTTAAACACACCCTTAGCAACTGACTCCCTGGGCAGTTCATTCCGGTGCCTGACAACTCTCTCTCTGGAAAACCTTGTCCTGATGTCCAGTCTAAGCCTACCCAGTCTCAGCTTGAGGCCATTGCCCCTTGTTCTCTCTCCACTTCTCTGTGAGAAGAGACCAGCAGCAGCCTCTCCACTGCGTCCCTTCAGGTAGCTGTAGACAGCAAGCAGGTCTCCCGTCCACCTGCTCTTTTTCAAACTAAACCGCCCCGGCTGCCTCATAAGATTTCTTCTCTAGGCCCTTCCCCAGCTTCCTTGCCCTCCTCTGCACCCACTCCAGCACCTCCACATCTCTCTTGTGCTGCAGCGCCCAAACTGAAGAGACTGCTCCAGGTGTGGCCTCGCCAAAGCCCAGTACAAGGGGACAATCGTTCCGTGCTCCTGCTGGCCACAGCATTTTTAGTACAAGCCAGGATGCCCTTGGCCTCCTGGGCTGCCTGGGCACGCTGCTGGCTCCTATTCAGCTGCCTGTCTCTTAGAACCTCCAGACCCCTTTCTGCCAGGCAGCTCTCCAGCCACACTGCCCCAAGCCTGTAGCGTTGCTTGGGGTTCTTGTGACCCAAGAGCAGGAGCTGGCATGTGGCCTCACTGATACTCATCCTATTAACGTTGGCCCAGTGATCTAGCCCGTCCAAGCCGCTCTGAAGGGCCTCTCTGCCGTCACGCAAATCATATGCCTGTCCCATGGCAGACAAAATCCAGAGGAAGGCAGTGAAGCCTCTCCACTCTTCCTTTTCTCCCTGCTGGCCTTAGCTGCAAGCAGAACGTGTGGGCAGAGCTTTGCAGAGGCTGCCCTTCTCCTGCTTGCTGCCTTTGCCTCCCACACCAGTGCCAGGTGCTAGAGGATGCGCGTAGAGGAGTTGCCCTGAGCCCAGCCTCTGAACGCTCACTTCTCGGAGTTGCTTCCCTGGCTGCTTGCAGCATCTGCGGGGAGGGAGCTGTGGCACACAGCATCCGTGGGGCTGGGTGCCAGGGCACCACTGAGCCGTGTGTGCCAGGCATCCTTCACATCAGGCCGAGTCCCTGCGTGGTACCAGGGAGCACCAGGCGAGAGCTGCAAAGCCTCTGGCAGTGTCGCTCTGAGGGGCACGCTCCTACCTGCCCATTCAGCTCTTCCTCCACTGGAGAGGCCTTGGATGATCACATCCATCCTGCCAGTTGCCTACTGTCCCATCAGACCTGCCCACTATCGAGACCCGTGGCCTGGCCTGAGACCCTCTTCTGGGAGATGGTGGGGTGAAGGCCATTGTGGCGCAGGGAGGGTGTGCTGGCTGTGCACAGCGTGAGGGCACCCCTCGAGCTGCTCGGAAGCTCTGGCTTTGTTGTGGTGCTGTCTTGGGCAGGGGGAGGGAGCTTTGCTGCAGGCAGACGGGCCTGACAACGGCTCAGCTGGTTGTGCTCACTGTGTGGAGGTGAGGTGGGGACAACCCGCAGCCTGTGTGTGATTGGTCTGGGACCATGGGCAGAAGGGGCTATGGACATTTCCCTCGATACAAGCATGCTGTCTAGGCAGAAAACAAGGGCAGGGCAGGGCAGCCGACAATTGGCCTCCTCTGCTCCCATACGTAACTCTTCTGAGCTTACCCTGCACACTGGCTGTTCTGCACGACGTTTCTGTGCACAGCAGCGCACAATGCTATCATCTGCTTCTTTCTCCTTCCCTAGGAAACAATGGCACAGGAAATGGGAACACAACTGCGCCTCCGGAGGGTTCAGGTAAGGAGAAGAAGCAGTCAGTCAGCAGTCCGTTAGCCCCTTGTGCACACAGATGGGAGGAAGTCAGTCCCCGAGAGCTGTGCGGGTCCTAGCGGGAGGGTCTCGTTGCCCTGCATGGGCTTGCCATACTCCCAGAATCACTGAAACGTCCAGGTTGGAAAAGACCCCCAGCATCCCCAGCTCCAACCCGTAGCCCTGCTCTACAAGATCCGCCTTGAACCATATTCCCAAGCACCACATCTAGTCGACCCTTAAACACACCCTTAGCAACTGCCTGCCTCCCTGGGCAGTTCATTCCGGTGCCTGACAACTCTCTCTCTGGAAAACCTTGTCCTGATGTCCAGTCTAAGCCTACCCAGTCTCAGCTTGAGGCCATTGCCCCTTGTTCTCTCTCCACTTCTCTGTGAGAAGAGACCAGCAGCAGCCTCTCCACTGCGTCCCTTCAGGTAGCTGTAGACAGCAAGCAGGTCTCCCCTCCGCCTCCTCTTTTTCAAACTAAACCGCCCTGGCTGCCTCATAAGATTTCTTCTCTAGGCCCTTCCCCAGCTTCCTTGCCCTCCTCTGCACCCACTCCAGCACCTCCACATCTCTCTTGTGCTGCAGCGCCCAAACTGAAGAGACTGCTCCAGGTGTGGCCTCGACAAAGCCCAGTACAAGGGGACAATCGTTCCGTGCTCCTGCTGGCCACAGCATTTTTAGTACAAGCCAGGATGCCCTTGGCCTCCTGGGCTGCCTGGGCACGCTGCTGGCTCCTATTCAGCTGCCTGTCTCTTAGAACCTCCAGACCCCTTTCTGCCAGGCAGCTCTCCAGCCACACTGCCCCAAGCCTGTAGCGTTGCTTGGGGTTCTTGTGACCCAAGAGCAGGAGCTGGCATGTGGCCTCACTGATACTCATCCCATTAACGCTGGCCCAGTGATCTAGCCCCTCCAAGCCCCTCTGAAGGGCCTCTCTGCCCTCACGCAAATCATATGCCTGTCCCATGGCAGACAAAATCCAGAGGAAGGCAGTGAAGTCTCTCCACTTTTCCCTTTTCTCCCTGCGGGCCTTAGCTGCAAGCAGAACGTGTGGGCAGAGCTTTGCGGAGGCTGCCTTTCTCCTGCTTGCTGCCTTTGCCTCCCACACCAGTGCCAGGTGCTAGAGGATGCGCGTAGAGGAGGTGCCCAGAGCCCAGCCTCTGAACGCTCCCTTCTCGGAGTTGCTTCCTTGGCTGCTTGCAGCATCTGCGGGGAGGGAGCTGTGGCACACAGCATCCGTGGGGCTGGGTGCCAGGGCACCACTGAGCCGTGCGTGCCAGGCATCCTTCACATCAGTCCGAGTCCCTGAGTCCCTGCGTGGTGCCAGGGAGCACCAGGCGAGAGCTGCAAAGCTTCTGGCAGTGTCGCCCTGAGGGGCACGCTCCTACCTGCCCATTCAGCTCTTCCTCCACTGGAGAGGGCTTGGATGATCACATCCATCCTGCCAGTTGCCTACTGTCCCATCAGACCTGCCCGCTATCGAGACCCGTGGCCTGGCCTGAGACCCTCTTCTGGCAGATGGTGGGGAGAAGGCCATTGTGGCGCAGGGGCGAGTGTGCTGGCTGTGCACAGCTTGAGGGCACCCCTCGAGCTGCTCGGAAGCTCTGGCTTTGTTGTGGTGCTGTCTTGGGCAGGGGGAGGGAGCTTTGCTGCAGGCAGACGGGCCTGACAACGGCTCAGCTGGTTGTGCTCACTGTGTGGAGGTGAGGTGGGGACAACCCGCTGCCTGTGTGTGATTGGTCTGGGACCATGGGCAGAAGGGGCTATGGACATTTCCCTCGATACAAGCATGCTGTCTAGGCAGAAAACAAGGGCAGGGCAGGGCAGCAGACGACTGGCCTGCTCAGCTCCCATACGTAACTCTTCTGAGCTTACCCTGCACACTGGCTGTTCTGCACGACGTTTCTGTGCACAGCAGCGCACAATGCTATCATCTGCTTCTTTCTCCTTCCCTAGGAAACAATGGCACAGGAAATGGGAACACAACTGCGCCTCCGGAGGGTTCAGGTAAGGAGAAGAAGCAGTCAGTCAGCAGTCCGTTAGCCCCTTGTGTGTGCAGATGGGAGGAAGTCAGTCCCCGAGAGCTGTGCGGGTCCCAGCGGGAGGGTCTCGTTGCCCTGCATGAGCTTGCCGTACTCCCAGAATCACTGAAATGTCCAGGTTGGAAAAGACCCCCAGCATCCCCAGCTCCAACCCATAGCCCTGCTCTACAAGATCCGCCTTGAACCATATTCCCAAGCACCACATCTAGTCGACCCTTAAACACACCCTTAGCAACTGACTCCCTGGGCAGTTCATTCCGGTGCCTGACAACTCTCTCTCTGGAAAACCTTGTCCTGATGTCCAGTCTAAGCCTACCCAGTCTCAGCTTGAGGCCATTGCCCCTTGTTCTCTCTCCACTTCTCTGTGAGAAGAGACCAGCAGCAGCCTCTCCACTGCGTCCCTTCAGGTAGCTGTAGACAGCAAGCAGGTCTCCCCTCCGCCTCCTCTTTTTCAAACTAAACCGCCCCGGCTGCCTCATAAGATTTCTTCTCTAGGCCCTTCCCCAGCTTCCTTGCCCTCCTCTGCACCCACTCCAGCACCTCCACATCTCTCTTGTGCTGCAGCGCCCAAACTGAAGAGACTGCTCCACATGTGGCCTCGCCAAAGCCCAGTACAAGGGGACAATTGTTCCGTGCTCCTGCTGGCCACAGCATTTTTAGTACAAGCCTGGATGCCCTTGGCCTCCTGGGCTGCCTGGGCACGCTGCTGGCTCCTATTCGGCTGCCTGTCTCTTAGAACCTCCAGACCCCTTTCTGCCAGGCAGCTCTCCAGCCACACTGCCCCAAGCCTGTAGCGTTGCTTGGGGTTCTTGTGACCCAAGAGCAGGAGCTGGCATGTGGCCTCACTGATACTCATCCCATTAACGCTGGCCCAGTGATCTAGCCCGTCCAAGCCGCTCTGAAGGGCCTCTCTGCCCTCACGAAAATCATATGCCTGTCCCATGGCAGACAAAATCCAGAGGAAGGCAGTGAAGCCTCTCCACTCTTCCTTTTCTCCCTGCTGGCCTTAGCTGCAAGCAGAACGTGTGGGCAGAGCTTTGCGGAGGCTGCCCTTCTCCTGCTTGCTGCCTTTGCCTCCCACACCAGTGCCAGGTGCTAGAGGATGCGCGTAGAGGAGGTGCCCAGAGCCCAGCCTCTGAACGCTCCCTTCTCGGAGTTGCTTCCCTGGCTGCTCGCAGCATCTGCGGGGAGGGAGCTGTGGCACACAGCATCCGTGGGGCTGGGTGCCAGGGGACCATTGAGCTGTGTGTGCCATGCATCCTTCACATCAGGCCGAGTCCCTGTGTGGTGCCAGGGAGCACCAGGCGAGAGCTGCAAAGCCTCTGGCAGTGTCGCTCTGAGGGGCACGCTCCTACCTGCCCATTCAGCTCTTCCTCCACTGGAGAGGCCTTGGATGATCACATCCATCCTGCCAGTTGCCTACTGTCCCATCAGACCTGCCCACTATCGAGACCCGTGGCCTGGCCTGAGACCCTCTTCTGGCAGATGGTGGGGTGAAGGCCATTGTGGCGCAGGGAGGGTGTGCTGGCTGTGCACAGCGTGAGGGCACCCCTCGAGCTGCTCGGAAGCTCTGGCTTTGTTGTGGTGCTGTCTTGGGCAGGGGGAGGGAGCTTTGCTGCAGGCAGACGGGCCTGACAACGGCTCAGCTGGTTGTGCTCACTGTGTGGAGGTGAGGTGGGGACAACCCGCAGCCTGTGTGTGATTGGTCTGGGACCATGGGCAGAAGGGGCTATGGACATTTCCCTCGATACAAGCATGCTGTCTAGGCAGAAAACAAGGGCAGGGCAGGGCAGCCGACGATTGGCCTCCTCTGCTCCCATACGTAACTCTTCTGAGCTTACCCTGCACACTGGCTGTTCTGCACGACGTTTCTGTGCACAGCAGCGCACAATGCTACCATATCCCTTCTTTCTCCTTCCCTAGGAAACAATGGCACAGGAAATGGGAACACAACTGCGCCTCCGGAGGGTTCAGGTAAGGAGAAGAAGCAGTCAGTCAGCAGTCCGTTAGCCCCTTGTGTGTGCAGACGGGAGGAAGTCAGTCCCCGAGAGCTGTGCGGGTCCCAGCGGGAGGGTCTCGTTGCCCTGCATGAGCTTGCCGTACTCCCAGAATCACTGAAACGTCCAGGTTGGAAAAGACCCCCAGCATCCCCAGCTCCAACCCATAGCCCTGCTCTACAAGATCCGCCTTGAACCATATTCCCAAGCACCACATCTAGTCGACCCTTAAACACACCCTTAGCAACTGACTCCCTGGGCAGTTCATTCCGGTGCCTGACAACTCTCTCTCTGGAAAACCTTGTCCTGATGTCCAGTCTAAGCCTACCCAGTCTCAGCTTGAGGCCATTGCCCCTTGTTCTCTCTCCACTTCTCTGTGAGAAGAGACCAGCAGCAGCCTCTCCACTGCGTCCCTTCAGGTAGCTGTAGACAGCAAGCAGGTCTCCCCTCCGCCTCCTCTTTTTCAAACTAAACCGCCCCGGCTGCCTCATAAGATTTCTTCTCTAGGCCCTTCCCCAGCTTCCTTGCCCTCCTCTGCACCCACTCCAGCACCTCCACATCTCTCTTGTGCTGCAGCGCCCAAACTGAAGAGACTGCTCCAGGTGTGGCCTCGCCAAAGCCCAGTACAAGGGGACAATTGTTCCGTGCTCCTGCTGGCCACAGCATTTTTAGTACAAGCCTGGATGCCCTTGGCCTCCTGGGCTGCCTGGGCACGCTGCTGGCTCCTATTCGGCTGCCTGTCTCTTAGAACCTCCAGACCCCTTTCTGCCAGGCAGCTCTCCAGCCACACTGCCCCAAGCCTGTAGCATTGCTTGGGGTTCTTGTGACCCAAGAGCAGGAGCTGGCATGTGGTCTCACTGATACTCATCCCATTAACGCTGGCCCAGTGATCTAGCCCGTCCAAGCCGCTCTGAAGGGCCTCTCTGCCCTCACGAAAATCATATGCCTGTCCCATGGCAGACAAAATCCAGAGGAAGGCAGTGAAGCCTCTCCACTCTTCCTTTTCTCCCTGCTGGCCTTAGCTGCAAGCAGAACGTGTGGGCAGAGCTTTGCGGAGGCTGCCCTTCTCCTGCTTGCTGCCTTTGCCTCCCACACCAGTGCCAGGTGCTAGAGGATGCGCGTAGAGGAGGTGCCCAGAGCCCAGCCTCTGAACGCTCCCTTCTCGGAGTTGCTTCCCTGGCTGCTCGCAGCATCTGCGGGGAGGGAGCTGTGGCACACAGCATCCGTGGGGCTGGGTGCCAGGGGACCATTGAGCCGTGTGTGCCATGCATCCTTCACATCAGGCCGAGTCCCTGCGTGGTGCCAGGGAGCACCAGGCGAGAGCTGCAAAGCTTCTGGCAGTGTCGCTCTGAGGGGCACGCTCCTACCTGCCCTTTCAGCTCTTCCTCCACTGGAGAGGGCTTGGATGATCACATCCATCCTGCCAGTTGCCTACTGTCCCATCAGACCTGCCCACTATCGAGACCCGTGGCCTGGCCTGAGACCCTCTTCTGGCAGATGGTGGGGTGAAGGCCATTGTGGCGCAGGGAGGGTGTGCTGGCTGTGCACAGCGTGAGGGCACCCCTCGAGCTGCTCGGAAGCTCTGGCTTTGTTGTGGTGCTGTCTTGGGCAGGGGGAGGGAGCTTTGCTGCAGGCAGACGGGCCTGACAACGGCTCAGCTGGTTGTGCTCACTGTGTGGAGGTGAGGTGGGGACAACCCGCAGCCTGTGTGTGATTGGTCTGGGACCATGGGCAGAAGGGGCTATGGACATTTCCCTCGATACAAGCATGCTGTGTAGGCAGAAAACAAGGGCAGGGCAGGGCAGCCGACGATTGGCCTCCTCTGCTCCCATACGTAACTCTTCTGAGCTTACCCTGCACACTGGCTGTTCTGCACGACGTTTCTGTGCACAGCAGCGCACAATGCTATCATCTGCTTCTTTCTCCTTCCCTAGGAAACAATGGCACAGGAAATGGGAACACAACTGCGCCTCCGGAGGGTTCAGGTAAGGAGAAGAAGCAGTCAGTCAGCAGTCCGTTAGCCCCTTGTGTGTGCAGATGGGAGGAAGTCAGTCCCCGAGAGCTGTGCGAGTCCCAGCGGGAGGGTCTCGTTGCCCTGCATGAGCTTGCCGTACTCCCAGAATCACTGAAACGTCCAGGTTGGAAAAGACCCCCAGCATCCCCAGCTCCAACCCATAGCCCTGCTCTACAAGATCCGCCTTGAACCATATTCCCAAGCACCACATCTAGTCGACCCTTAAACACACCCTTAGCAACTGACTCCCTGGGCAGTTCATTCCGGTGCCTGACAACTCTCTCTCTGGAAAACCTTGTCCTGATGTCCAGTCTAAGCCTACCCAGTCTCAGCTTGAGGCCATTGCCCCTTGTTCTCTCTCCACTTCTCTGTGAGAAGAGACCAGCAGCAGCCTCTCCACTGCGTCCCTTCAGGAAGCTGTAGACAGCAAGCAGGTCTCCCCACCGCCTCCTCTTTTTCAAACTAAACCGCCCCGGCTGCCTCATAAGATTTCTTCTCTAGGCCCTTCCCCAGCTTCCTTGCCCTCCTCTGCACCCACTCCAGCACCTCCACATCTCTCTTGTGCTGCAGCGCCCAAACTGAAGAGACTGCTCCAGGTGTGGCCTCGCCAAAGCCCAGTACAAGGGGACAATCGTTCCGTGCTCCTGCTGGCCACAGCATTTTTAGTACAAGCCAGGATGCCCTTGGCCTCCTGGGCTGCCTGGGCACGCTGCTGGCTCCTATTCAGCTGCCTGTCTCTTAGAACCTCCAGACCCCTTTCTGCCAGGCACCTCTCCAGAAACACTGCCCCAAGCCTGTAGCGTTGCTTGGGGTTCTTGTGACCCAAGAGCAGGAGCTGGCATGTGGCCTCACTGATACTCATCCCATTAACGCTGGCCCAGTGATCTAGCCCCTCCAAGCCCCTCTGAAGGGCCTCTCTGCCGTCACGCAAATCATATGCCTGTCCCATGGCAGACAAAATCCAGAGGAAGGCAGTGAAGCCTCTCCACTCTTCCCTTTCTCCCTGCGGGCCTTAGCTGCAAGCAGAACGTGTGGGCAGAGCTTTGCGGAGGCTGCCCTTCTCCTGCTTGCTGCCTTTGCCTCCCACACCAGTGCCAGGTGCTAGAGGATGCGCGTAGAGGAGGTGCCCAGAGCCCAGCCTCTGAACGCTCCCTTCTCGGAGTTGCTTCCTTGGCTGCTTGCAGCATCTGCGGGGAGGGAGCTGTGGCACACAGCATCCGTGGGGCTGGGTGCCAGGGCACCACTGAGCCGTGCGTGCCAGGCATCCTTCACATCAGGCCGAGTCCCTGAGACCCTGCGTGGTGCCAGGGAGCACCAGGGGAGAGCTGCAAAGCTTCTGGCAGTGTCGCCCTGAGTGGCACGCTCCTACCTGCCCATTCAGCTCTTCCTCCACTGGAGAGGGCTTGGATGATCACATCCATCCTGCCAGTTGCCTACTGTCCCATCAGACCTGCCCGCTATCGAGACCCGTGGCCTGGCCTGAGAGCCTCTTCTGGCAGATGGTGGGGAGAAGGCCATTGTGGCGCAGGGGCGAGTGTGCTGGCCGTGCACAGCGTGAGGGCACCCCTCGAGCTGCTCGGAAGCTCTGGCTTTGTTGTGGTGCTGTCTTGGGCAGGGGGAGGGAGCTTTGCTGCAGGCAGACGGGCCTGACAACGGCTCAGCTGGTTGTGCTCACTGTGTGGAGGTGAGGTGGGGACAACCCGCAGCCTGTGTGTGATTGGTCTGGGACCATGGGCAGAAGGGGCTATGGACATTTCCCTCGATACGAGCATGCTGTCTAGGCAGAAAACAAGGGCAGGGCAGGGCAGTCGACGATTGGCCTGCTCAGCTCCCATACGTAGCTCCTCTGAAATTACCCTGCACACTGGCTGTTCTGCATGACGTTTCTGTGCACTGCAGCGCACCTTGCTACCATCTGCTTCTTTCTCCTTCCCTAGGAAACAATGGCACAGGAAATGGGAACACAACTGTGCCTCCGGAGGGTTCAGGTAAGGTTGAAAATCTGTCTGGCTCTGATGTTGGCAGTCTGAAGTAACTTAGTTGTAGAAATTTGCACGGGGTTTAAGCGAAGCATCTTGTTGTCCTATATGGGATTTTCTCAAGATGAAGGTGGTGATGCCTTGCTTTTGTCTCTGGTGACCCTATAAGGAAGGAGAAATTTGTGGTAAGGTGTTGCAGAGTCTCCCCTTTTTAGTCCTTTTTGCTGCCTTTGCCACCCACACCTGTGCTTTGTATTTCCCGGACCTTCATACAGAGATCACGTTTTTAATGGTTTCCTCAGAAAAGTGTTCCTGATGATTTTTGGCTCTTGGTCATACAGTTAGTAGACACCAAGTTTTATGAATGCCAGCTACTTGTGATGGGTGCCTTTGTATCATTTGTTTTTCGGAGTCGTCCATGATTACGCAGGTCCTTATCACACTGCGGAGTCACTTAGCATCTCGCTCATGGTGTTTCTGCCTTCCGCTCTTACCTGCTGGTCTTTACTAAATGTGTAGTTTTGGCATGATTCCAGTTGTGACATTTCTCTCTAGTTGTGATTTCTTCTTTCTGAATTGGAGTTTTCCTTCAGGAAGGAACTGTGAAATCACAATATGTGGGGACGAGGTCTTTACCCATTGAAATTTCATTACATATTTTCTCTTCCATGGTTTTTGGTTTGAAAGAGAGTTGCAAGTTTTTGTCCCATTATAGAGATATTCTATGCTTCTTCTTTGAAAATGTGCTTATAGAGTTATGTGAAAGAAATCAGATAGGGTTTAAAACCAAATAATTATGACTTGGGCAAGAATTGTAACTGCTATCCTATATATACTGTATATTGAAATCTAACTGTTATGTATTGGTATCAAAATATATACTGTAAAGTCTTTATGGACTATATAATTACTTAGACAAAGTGTAATAGTGACCATTTTAGGCAAAGACCATACCCTATAACAAAAGTTCTTTGTTGACACTGCAACAAATTGCTGAGCAGCATAATTTGTTATCTCCTTGAGGAATGCATATGACGGAGATTAATTAGGAAGCTTCATACCACAACCATATGTCTGTGGTAAAGGACCTTATCACAAGACTGTATTATAACACCAGGGCAGCATTAAAGACATGCAGGCTATTGTATTCTGCTTTTCTTCTGGCTTTGTCACTGGTTTTGGCAACCCTCAATAGACTCTGTTTGTTTGACTTGGTTTTAGTTGTGTTAAGTAGGGCTAAATTGTGAATGCTCTGTATGACAGAGAATGAATTCCAGCCTCACTCTGTGTCCTCGCTGCGATATCCTGCTGGATTCTATGCAGGAAACAGACTATGCAGATATAAATGAAGTAAGATATAGACATGTGCCTCTATAGTCTATAAAATGTACCAGGTATTTTCCTTTAGCAGGAGTATATATGAACTATTTAATATGCAAAGTATTTTATGCACAAACTGGCTATCAGAATTTCTTATAAATCCTGATGTCACTACCTTTCATCTTTTTACCAGGTGACTTTTGTTATGGAGACCCTTGTGGAAGCAAATTAGCTAAATGTGTTTCTTTAGCTACTCGTTTTAACTGCCTATGCCAATACGGATTCTACTATAGCAACAAGGATTGTCACAGAGGTGAGTTGCAAAACAGCTGTTTGTATTTTTAGTTGCCTCATGAAAAATTGCTTAGGTGAGGGTTTTTCTCACATATCCCTTGTTCTCCAGTTATAACTGAAAACATAATCACTCTGGGAAACTGCCTGATGAATAATGCCTTACTTCGCAGTCAGTCACTACTACAATGACCTAGATTGTTATCTCACACAACAGTAACAGCCAAAGAAGTTAATGTGCTAGGAACAGCAGGCAAATTCTCTGTCAGGGGTGCTGGAGATTAAAATGAGTGAAAGCAGGAAAAAATGCAAGTGTAAATTTAGCGTCAGGTATTAATAACTGGGATTTAAAAAGGCCCAAACCCATCAAGACTTCTGAACAATTGACTTGTTTTTCCCTATCACTAAACACTCATCACAGCCCTGTTGAAATGCATCTCTGAGGGGATGCTAAAATCCAAGTGTGCAAGCAAATGGGTGCCAGCAAGCAGGATTCTGAAACTTCCTTGTGAGACCAAAGACTGAATTGCTTTCTCACATTATGCTCAGCCATGTTAGTGCCTGTGAATTTAGAGACTTTAGTACAGGTATCTTCTCACTAAATGCTGTCACACTTCAGATGGAGGCTTTTGTTAGCTTCAGGCCATGCTTATGGTTTAATTTAATTCAGTTCCATAATTTGGCTGGTCTGGCTGACCTCAGGATCTCAACCACTTCCCAGGTAGCTGTGATACATCCCCCACTGCAGCTGAATTGCGTGAACAAGTATTTTTCTACTAATTGCTCCAGTATAGCAAAAATTATACTGAATGATTTCTGCATTGTATTTCCCCATCTCTGAAGACTAGAGAACTTGAAGGTGAAACCTTAAATGCTTTCTAATTAGCTAATATTCTCTGTTTTCATTTCAGGGGAAGTATTCCCAGGGGTCATTACAGTGACAAGAGCTTACAGCGACAGTGTTCAAATTGTAAATTCCACAGAGTACAACAATCTGTTCATGCTTATAACAAACTTTGTAAGTGATAATGTTGAAGAGTTTTCTATATATTTAAAGCTATCCTGAATGTCCTGCAGACACAGTAACTACACTCTGCCTTTAATGTAGAGCCTTCAACTTCTTTTGAAGAATGCTTTACACTGATTTAGACTTACTCATAAAAAATTTGGATTTTGCCTTCAGATGAGTATATCCATGGCTTTTGCTGAAGGGAAGGGATGTACCTGAAATAAGCTATACCTGCATTTTTTGTGTTACTTTTATTCTGGGAAGTTTTCATATAAATTTCTCTGTGTTGTATAAGGTTAACACTCCAGGGGGAGTAAACCCTGAACCTGACTCTAGGTGATGGTTAGCCCACTCCCCCTTCCTGTCCCATAAAAGCAGGGGGCCTTCTTGTTCCTCTCTCTTTCTCTCTCTCTCTCTGCCTCATTCTCTTAATCTCTCTGCACCCACTCGATACCTCTCTGCATCTCCCTGTCTCGATCATGCCACCATTACCAATGGGCTCAGTCAGTAGGGCATGAGACTCTTAATCTCAGGGTCATGGGTTTGAGCCCCAGGTTGGGCGCCAAATAAATTGTCTCAGTTCTAATTTAAATTTCCAGAGACTCAGATAAATTTGATAGAACCAATAACAATTTGTAGAGTGCCCTTCCCTCTCCCCCCTCCTTTCCCAAAAGAAAGGAATTAGAAGTAGAGAGAGAGGAAAGGTAAGCAAACTCAAAGAAATGAATCTCACTCAATTTCAGTATCACAGTATCACCAAGGTTGGAAGAGACCTCACAGATCATCAAGTCCAACCCTTTACCACAGTGCCCAAGGCTAGACCATGGCACTAAGTGCCACATCCAACCTTGCCTTGAACTGCCCCAGGGATGACGACTCCACCACCTCCCCAGGCAGCCCATTCCAGTGCCCAATGACTCTCTCAGTGAAGAACTTTCTCCTCACCTCGAGCCTAAATTTCCCCTGGTGCAGCCTGAGGCTGTGTCCTCTCGTTCTGGAGCTGGCCACCTGAGAGAAGAGAGCAACCTCCTCCTGGCCACAACCACCCCTCAGGTAGTTGTAGACAGCAATAAGGTCACCCCTGAGCCTCCTCCTCTCCAGGCTAAACAACCCCAGCTCCCTCAGCCTCTCCTCGTAGGGCTTGTGCTCGAGGCCTCTCCCCAGCCTTGTCGCCCTTCTCTGGACACGCTCGAGCATCTCAGTGTCCTTCCTAAACTGGGGGGCCCAGAACTGAACGCAGTACTCGAGGTGTGGTCTGACCAGTGCAGAGTACAGGGGCAGAATGACCTCCCTGCTCCTGCTGACCACACCATTCCTGATGCAGGCCAGGATGCCACTGGCTCTCTTGGCCACCTGGGCACACTGCTGGCTCATGTTCAGGCGGGTATCAATCAGTACCCCCAGATCCCTCTCTGTCTGGCTGTTCTCCAGCCACTCCGACCCCAGCCTGTATCTCTGCATGGGGTTGTTGTGGCCAAAAAAGAAAAAGTTTAACAATAACTTAAAAGAGGTATCTGAGGTAGGGAAGTTACAAAGTTATAGGGAAGGGAAAGCAAAATACAAAAGGTATAAATACAACCCGCATTTGTGATGGTGGCTTTGTCTGCCTCGTGGGTGATGGCCATGTGGTAAAACAGCTGGTAATGGTGGTATGATCGAGGCAGGGAGATGCAGAGAGGTGCCGAGTGGGTGCAGAGATGAAGAGAATGAGGCAGAGAGAGAGAGAAAGAGAGAGAGGAACAGGAAGTCCCCCTGCTTTTATGGGACAGGAAGAGGGAGTGGGCTAACCATCATCTAGAGTCAGGTTAAGGGTTTACTCTCCCTGGAGTGTTAACCCTATACATGTGTCTTTCACCATTCTCTCTCCAGAAACTGTAGGCTGAGTGAAGTTTTCCAGCCCATTTAATTTTTGACTTCCACTGTTTGCTGAGGTCTCAGTAATTACTCAGTGGTATGAATGAAAATGAACCTCTCCTCTCCTCAAACCACAGCCCTTAGCACTACATCTGTGTGTCTTTTAAACATCTCCAGGGACAGTGATTTATAACAGGGGCTTCAGACAGCTCCCTGGGGAGTCTATTCCAATTCTTAATAATTTTTTTTCAGTGAAATTTCTTCTAATGCCCAATATAAACCTCCCACAGTGTAACTTGAGATCATTTCCTCTTGTCCTGTCACTTGTTACTAGGCAGAAGAGACCATCATCCACCTCACTACAGCCTCCTTGCAGTTAGTTGGAGAGAGCAATAAGGTCTTCTCTCAGCTTCCTTCTCTCCAGATTAAACAACTCCAGTTTCCTACTCCTCATAAGAACTGTTCTCCAGATCTTCATTGCTCTTCTCCAGAACCCTCCTTAGCACATATGATGAGGAAAAGCAGTGACTTTTGTACTGACCTCATCCGGCTGTCAGTGCTTGTATTATTGTTGTGTTTCTCCCCACAAGATTAAGCTTTGGCGATTCCACTTTCCTGCATTTTAGAGACATAGGCCATCTGTGAGGAAGTCTACTTCTCCTTGTTCCTTCTAATCATATGTAGCTTGGTACCATGGAGATGTCCTTCTGAACTATGAGTCTGCAAGGAGTATTTGAAGCTATCCAGCCAGTCAGTCTCAGTATTCTGCCTGACGTTTATTTTGTTTTTCCATTCATCCACTGCTCTCCCATATTCCCTGTTCTACAGTACCTTCCCACCACTTCTGCAATACCTTGCATGGTGGATGTAACAAATCAGCTTGCTTTGATTGTGACTCTAGTAGCATTTTAAAGCTTGGACCTCAGTGGTTCATGTGATTTTGGTCTAAGTTTTTCCTTGCCTTTAACACCCGTTCATTTATCTTCTGTAGTTTGAGAATGCCTTCAGAGATTTCAAAACCTATCAACAGACTGTCATCCTGAAAATTCAGTAAGTTTGCCAGTTTGAATTTTACATGGTACATGCTTCCCACATGCTGCATTTTAATGTTTCCCATGGAATACCCAGGTCAAGAAAGGACATGGGATTTGTTCAGCTTCTTGTTAAAGAATGACACTCTTTACAGATTTTTTTACTTTTCTGGGATGCAGTTGCCATTTTCACCCCATGAATTTCCATTATATCTGTGAGGTGGTCTGGCTGAGGCACCTCCACAGTGGATATCCCCCTTCTAGCACCATGAAGGATGTAGGACTGTGCTGTAACTAGCAGTCCCTGTAATATCTGACATGTCTCTGAAATTATAACAGTTAACTCTGAGGTTCCTGCCTTCAGAAGCAGGTCCAGCTTAGAGTCCCATTTTAAGACAGATTCATTACAGAAGGTCACTGCATCTCATTGCACATTTGCTGGTTCCTCCTGATGGCAGGCAGAGAAAAGATGTTATTGAATGGGCTGTGGTGACTGCAGCTGTAGTCATAGAGCCCTTCTGATCCAAGTGGACTCTGGAAGATGCTCCTCTCTTCCCATGCCTGCTACAGGTTACTGTCCCCAGAGCTCTGCTAGCTTCTCTAGGAGTGCTCCCTAAGCCATAGCAAGAAAAACCTGCCATGCCAGCACACACAGCTCTGTAGCCCTCTCAACCCCATGGATGAAGCAGTAGTTCTAGCAGAGTTGCAAGAGCAATACCTTCCAGCAAAGCAGTTCTGACAAACATGAGGCACTCTGACATCTTAAGGCACTACATTGATCTGAGGTCCCTTCCAACCTAAACCATTCTATGATCCTGAATACCTGAGGTGTGGGTGTCAAGTGAATGGGGCCAATCTGGTTTTGGTGATCAGCAGACAAGGAGCAATGGCTATAAAATGGAACATAAAAGGTTTCACCTCAACATGAGGAGAAAGTTCTTTAAAGTCAGGGTGGCAGAGCACAGGAACAGGCTGCCCAGAGAAGTTGTGGAGTTTTCTCTGAAGACTTTCAAAACCCACCTGCATGCATTCCTATGTGAACTGCCCCAGGTGATCCTGCCTTGGCAGAGAGGTTGGACTCAACAATCTCTGGACGTCTCTTCCAACCTCTAAAGTTTTGTTATTTTGCTGTTGTTATCCTATCACTTAAAAGATATTTGTGTGCCTATCCCAGCAGCATGAAGTTCAGATGAAGAGCAGGGTAGTCATTGCTGTTCTCCACCTCATCCCAGGGAGACTGTTGTCCATCAGAACTCAACCCGACTACCATGAAGTTAGCATAGATACCTCTACACTGTGAACAGACCCTTCTGAATTCACTGCAGTTGTGCCCTGAATTATCCTCACTATGCTTCAGGAGGTCTTCTCCCTGTCATTCCTACATGACGCCACAGGCATGCATATAAAAGTTAGAGTCTAACAGATGAGGGCCTTCACACTGCAGCCAGCTTGAAGTTAGACCAGTTTAAAAGAAAGTCTGTTGTGGGCAAACAACAAACAAAGGAGTGATGCTCTTAGTATCACATCCAACAGCCTCTGCTTACTAGCCACCTATTTACATCTGTATCTACTTGAAAGATGGCCACTAAAGTATTCCTGAGCAAGGCTCAAAACTCATTTTTAGGTGTCTTGACAAGTACTTACACTATGGGATGAAAGAAGGTAGGGGAGAGAGGAGATTTTGGCAGAAATCATCTCCAGTCTTTCCATCTAGCATGCTATCCATATGGATTATACAAGACTTTAAAATGGTGCTATCTGTACTTTTCAGACTTCCAGAAGCCAGAGCTCCTTCAGTGAGTGTAACAGTGACAAACCTGTTCAGAGAGAACTCAAATGTGACCAATGTGACAGTTCAGGATGCAGTAGATAAGGCAGCAGAAAATTTGTCTGATATCGAGGATTACAAAGGTATGTAATTTCTTATTGTGGAAGTCAATGCTTAGTAGAAACAGAGGTTTCTATGGCTGAAGAGCATTCTGTGTTCTACGTTTAGAACATTCCTGTGTGCAGCAAAGCCCATCAAAGCATATCCCTTGTTCATTTTAAGGAGCTGAATGTTCAATCTTAGGTAATATTGAAGCCTCAATCATTCAGTGTTAGACTTTTTTGTTTGTTTGTTTTCTTAAGGCTTTCTACTTTCTGTGCAAAGAAGAGAGGGGAAATACTTATTCCCAAGGAAGCAACAGCATGTTGATACTAACCTGTTGAGCGTTATAGCCCGAGTTTGGTCTCTGTACTCCTGTGTTCTAGTCCTAAATTTGAGAGGGAAATAGGAAAAAAAAAGCCTTAGTAATCACACCTCTCTACTTCATGCCACTCTTTGAAGTTTGTAAACCATTCCCATCATTTGGACATGGATCTAAAGAGCAACATGCTGGGCACACTAACAGTGCTCATGAAACGAGCTGTATGCCCATAGTTATTTATATCTATGTGGAACTGTAATGAGATCTGGGCCTCACAGTTTAGCTGTAGGGGGGAAACAGAGGAATAGTGCTGGAGGGTTTTGTTTGGTTGTTTGGTTTGGGTTCTTTTTAAGGTGAGTCAGAAAGTCAGTGCTCAGAATATGAACTTTTGGGTAGAATTTCCCTCTTTGTAGACTGAAGGGCAGGAAGGTTTGGAGGCAGTTACAGGATGCTGAGAAACAGAAGATCAGAAGATATAGTGTGAATGAGACCTTGTAAAGAGCATGGGAAAAGAAAGGGCTGGTCCAAATGCCAGCAGTATTGATGCCCCAAAAGGGCATCTTGAAAGGTGTTTTGTTTTTTTTTTTTTTGTTCAGAATTGCAAAATAGTTTGTTTATGATTTACTGAGCATTTCCTTGACTGTTTCTCTTTTAAAGGTGCAAGCTATTGCTCTGCTTTTAATTGTGATAGTCAAACCACTGAATGCAAAGAAATGATGTTCCCAGAGTGTATATGCAAAACTAATTTCACAAAGACAGAATGGGATGATCGTTCTTGTTCGGGTAAGAAAATGTCTACTTTATTTATCCCTGAAAGGATGACCTGGTTAATGCCTCTCTCAGACCCTTTTGCAAACGTGCTGACCTCTAAAAATCAGAGAATGTGTGTCTTATTAAGAAAGCCATAGAAACACATTCTCACATTTCACTTTAAATGTATCCATAATCCTGTTCCAGCCAAAAAAAAAAAAAAAAAAAAAAAACTAAAGCCTGAGAAAACTATCACTGAAACCAGTTAGTGGGCAACTCTTTAAATGCATTGTTAGACTCTTTGTGAGAACTGAAACCTAAATAGGTAAAAGATGGAACAAACTGAATCCTGTATTCACAGCTTTCACTGCTAGGACATCCGAAAATAACTTCTGCATGTTACCTGGAGGCAGCTACGGGGACACTGACAGAACTGGAGGTCTCACTATGCACAATGATAAACTTCTGTGCCTTGTTGGTAGTTCAAGGATTGCACTACCTTCATTAGTTAGGTTTTTGTAGGAAGAATAATTTATGCAATCTTTAAGAACTGTTAGTTGTCTGGATTGTATTTGCTTTCTGGTTTTGAACCTTTTAATAAGTACTCTGTTTATATTTTTAGCTACTCTCCACAGCCCCCAAACTTTCTTCTTACATAACCTAACATTCTCACACAGCAGTAAAAAAGTCTGAGATGTGCAACTGTAAGAAAAAAAAAAATACTGCAAACACTCATGATACCGTTATAAAAGCTGACTACAATAAAAGCCAGCGAGATGTGTAGATTTCTGTGAGCCCTAAACTGTCTAAACCTGATCCAGCTTTAGATCAGTTGCAATACAAATCACATGTTGTGAGATCAAGCTGCAGGTCATTGCCTGCCTCTGTAAGATGCAGCCTATCCAGATTTTCATTCTGATGAAGCTGGATGGTTTAAAACAAAGACCATTTACTTCTGTTTTTTCTGCTTTTGTAGTTCAGTTTCTGTTCTACTTAGGGATAGCCCCCAAAAGCCATTCTGGTACTCTAAAGCATAGCAAAGCTGTGTGTGTTTACACTGCAATAAAGCAAAAAATCATGGGGAAATTTTTCCAATGCTGATGCTTTTGGGGCTGTCTTCATTCTATGTTTTTTTTTTCCCTCTGAAAATACAGACTGCAAAGACTGTTCTGAAGTAGACAAGAAGTACTGTGTAAAAGAAAAAGGGGTTCCAACATGCAAATGCTTTCCTAACTTTAAAAAGATGGAGGATGGAACGTGTGTAGCGTGAGTACTCAGCTTTTTCTTGCTTTCTTGTGTTCTATGCGAAGGTAGAAGAACACAGAGTCACCCTCAGTCTAGAAGCACAGGCTGCAGCTATGTGAATCCAGAGAGGTGTCTAAGGTGGTTAGCAGGTGAATAATGTCTTGTGGTGTCACAAGTTATGATGTTTTAACTGCCTGGCATTAGCAGTTGGTGTACACTCATAATACCTCAGAGGAAAGTCAAGGAGATCCAAGGCAGCTATGGGTCAGTGAAGAGGACAAACCACTTCATTCTTAGTTTGTGGATTACCCACATATGCATAAAATATTCCTTCAGAGTAATTGAGCTATGTGAATTGTATGCTGAAATGTTTAGTAAGCCACTGACGTTGAAGCAAGACTGGCCTCAAACTCCTGCAAAGTTTCCACTGATATCAGTGGGGACTCTGTTTTCTGATAACTTTCAGGCCTGTATTATTTGACCTTGATTTTCTCTCTGTGGGTATTTCTGTCAGCTCAGGATCAGAACAGAACAGTGTAGTCTGCTAGTGAAGCTGGTCAAGTGACTGGTTGTGCTCTGCTCCCATGGATAAGCAGAGACTTCACTCCCCATACCCATGAATTCAGCATTTTTTGGGTAGTTATTGCTGCTATACACTGAACACAGAATTCTTACCATAAAGTCTATGTATTTTAAATACATGAAACTGATATGGGAGGAAGATAAAGAGCTGCCAGTGCTCACAGACCTTACAGTGAGACTCTTTTGACAGTGGGTAGCAATTCCAAGAATCTGAGAAGTGTAGGGCTTAGCTCTCTGGAGAAATTATGCCCTTTCAACATTTTTTAAGCCTAAGAACCTGAAGTTTTAAGTGTCCATCTCACCAGTCAATTTGAAACTCTCAGATTGTTTTACCTTAACAATGAAACTAAGTAAATCAAGATTAAGATAGCATTAAAGAGGAGACCTGTAACAAACAGACCTTGTGGAGAAATTGCTGATAAAACTTGGAAATATGCTATTATTTGGTGATCTTCTACTTAGTGAAATTTTCTTTTCTTTCTGTTCTCTTTCCCCCACCCCCCCTTCATGTAGTTGTTCAGTGGGCTTCTCTGGGGAGGAATGCAAAAACGGTAAGTGAAACAGTCTCTGGCTTTTAATTCTAGCACAGAATTGCTTGACACAAAAAAAAAACCCAAAAACCCACAAAAACAACAAACCACAAAAACACCAAAACGCAAACAAGTAGCAGCCTTTAGGAGTGCTACTGTCCTGAACTGACAGCAGTAAAAAGATGGGGAGGGAAGTGAATTTTCACTGTTGCCTGGAGTTAAAAGTCTTTCTTGAAACTTGAATCGCCATTCGGAGAGACTCCGGCGCTTGCACTACTGCTTTCGGGCACACGGGAGGCTGCCCCCGGGCACGGCGCCTGGAGAAAGGGCGGGAGGGGCGGCAGGGGCGGCTCCCTCACGAGCCGTACGCGAGGCACTGACGCAGCCGGGGGCGTGGCCGCGGTTGCGCGCGAGGTACAAAGGCGGCAGAGCCAGCAGCGGAGCGTCGTGTGGGGAGGCAGCAGCTGCGAGGCACAGTCCCGGCGAGCCAGCAGCGGAGCGTCGTGTGGGGAGGCAGCAGCTGCGAGGCACAGTCCCGGCGAGCCAGCAGCGGAGCGTCGTGCGGGGAGGCAGCGGCTGTTGGACACCGTCCTGGTGAGCCAGCAGCGGAGTGCTGTGCGGGGAGGCATCGGCTGCGAGACACCATCCTGGCGAGCCAGCAGCGGAGCGTCCTGTGGGGAGGCATCGGCTGCGAGACACCGTCCTGGCGAGCCAGCAGCGGAGCGTCGTGTGGGGAGGTGGCGGCTGCGAGACACCATCCTGGCGAGCCAGCAGCGCAGCGCCATGCGGGGAGGCAGTGGCTGCGAGACACCATCCTGGCGAGCCAGCAGCGGAGCGTCGTGTGGGGAGGCAGTGGCTGCGAGACACCATCCTGGCGAGCCAGCAGCGGAGCATCGTGTGGGGAGGTGGCGGCTGCGAGACACCATCCTGGCGAGCCAGCAGCGGAGCGTCGTGCGGGGAGGCAGTGGCTGCGAGACACCGTCCTGGCGAGCCAGCAGCGGAGCATCGTGTGGGGAGGTGGCGGCTGCGAGACACCATCCTGGCGAGCCAGCAGCGGAGCGTCGTGTGGGGAGGCAGTGGCTGCGAGACACCATCCTGGCGAGCCAGCAGCGGAGCGTCGTGTGGGGAGGTGGCGGCTGCAAGACACCATCCTGGCGAGCCAGCAGCGCAGCGTTGTGCGAAGGGGCAATGGCTGTTTCATGCCATCTTGGCAAGCAATATCAGCATGTTGAGATGTTTCTTGGGTTTGGGTGGGTTGTTTGTTTTTAAACCCCAGCCCCACTAACAAGCAAAAAACCCAAGAAGGTGACATAGACCTCCTGATCAGGAAGGTGAATCAAATGATGCCATTTACAAACAGGAGAAGCTTCACGATCACAGACCCTGGTCCTCATGGAGGACTTCAACCACCCTGACATCTCTTGGAAGGACAACACAGCAGAGCACCAGCAATCTAAGAGATTCTGGGGATGCATTGATGATACCCTTCCTCCAAGTGGTAGAGGAACCCACAAGAAAAGGTGCTATTCTGGACCCAGTCCTCCCCAACAAGGAGCTGGTCAGTGAAGTGAATCCTTGGCTGCAGTGACCATGAAATGGTGGAGTTTAAGATCCTCAAGGCATCAAGGAGGGTTCATAGCAAACTCAGTGCTCTGGACTTCAGAAGAGCAGATTTCAACCTCTTCTGGGATGTCCTTGGCAGGGTGCCAAGAAAGAACTCTGGAAGGAAGAGGGGCCCAGGAAAGCTGGTCAGTGTTCAAGGATTATCTCCTCCAGGCCCAAGAGCAATGCATCCCCAAAAAGAGGAAGGTAGGAAAGGATGCCAGGAGGGATGCCATCCAGAAGGACCTGGACAGGCTGGAGATGTGGGCCCAGGCCAACCTCATGAAATTCAACAAGGGACAGGGACAGGACTTGGTTTTTATTATTTGCTGGGAGTTTTAAACTGGTTTTCTTGTTTAATTGATTTTGTTTTGTTGTTGTTTTTTTTCCAGATAGTGAACTCATCCTTATAATAGTGGGTACAGTGCTTGGAGCTATTGTCCTGAGTTTGTTGATAGCTATATCCATTGTTTCAGTAAGGTAAGATTATTTCTTAAAATTGAACAGAAGCTGCATTGATGCACACTCATAGAGAGCTTTAAGCAGAAATTTAAAGAGGGGCAGGGCTGTAAACGTGTTCGCCTGCCTGGTGGGGCAGACAAGTTCCTTTAAGCCATGTAGCCATTAGAATTTGGGTTTGCCAGTATGCTTTTCCCCAAAGTATTTGTTCTCTTGCTGTAACTTCAGCTATGAATGCTTCATCCAAGTCTTCAAAATACACACCTGACCCATTTGTACTAATCCTGCCCTGGCCAGTGCTGATACAGAATCCATATGAGACTGAAGAAGGATGCTGATATCAGAAGACTGCATGGCCCAAATTCTGACCCTCGGAAGCTTTTCCTGTTGCAACACACTTCAGCTCAAAGCCTTTCAGCTCAATACGGGTGGCATTTCCAGCCAAGCATCTCTTTAAAGCTTCCTATTTCTGGTGTACTGGCAAATTACCAACTGCAGTTGCACCTCCTCACTTTTCTCTACACAATAAATGTAGAAACACTTAAGTGGCTCCTCTGCCTTTGCTCTCAGCGCTGCCTAGGTGAAGATGCCTAGAAGACTGCCCATAGCAGGCATAGGCTGCCAGCAGGTACACAAGCTGGCACTGGGCATGTATGCAACATATGAACTTATGATCTCAGACAATTCAAATGCACCCTTTGAGTGTCCAGATTTGGCTGCAGGCATGAGGGCAGCTTTTCTTAATTGGGCCTAATGATTCCTCATTTCTTCCTCTGAATAATCAGAGTTCAAGGTGGTTAAGAAAACTCCTTTAGGAACTAGTTGAAAAGAGGCCAAATTCCTCCTCTGTCTATCCTAGGACTTTAGCCCCATTTGTGACAAAATGTGCCAAATGCTGTACTCTGACATATATTAAAAGGCTTTTGCAATAGGTATGTTAGAAAAATCTGTTACATGTTTCAGAACTGGACTGAACATTAAAAGCAAGGTGGGAGTGAATAACTCCATGAGTTGGACTTACTGAGTAAGTAAGGCACACTAAAAGCTCTTTTAAAACAACCTCTGTTCTTTCATTTCCTCTGAAGGGCCAAACACAAAGAAGACCCAGAGAAGAAGACTCTCATAAACTCAGAATATTCCAACCCAAATACTTCTGGAGGTAGACCAACCATGATGTTCCCCAGAGTGCAGACCACTTCTGGCCACTCTAATCCAGGATATCAGCCAAACAACCCATATGAGACCCATTCCACAAAGAGAGGTCGCTTTGCGGAGAGGGATTATGATGATTTGGTAAGTGCTTCACACAGGCCTTCAGAAAATGTGGGCTACATTGCTGGAGTTTGAACTCACTCTGTCTGTCCTGCCTTGACCTAGGAGGCCAGAGGGGTAAAAAGGCAACTGAACAACTGTAGCTGTAGCTTAAAAAAAATATGCTTAATGCTGAACTCATGAAGACCTTCCTAAAGGCCTGGTATTCAGCCTAGGATCACAGAAGGGATATGTGAAAAGCGAGGGTGAAAACATCAGTTTGGCTGCCATCAATCTGCTGTTCTTTCTGCACCGGCAAACACATCCTTCAGCACAGGCCTGCATGCAAGTGCTACAGGCTGCTACAGCCTGTGCTGCTTTTTAGGCCAGTTGTGGTGTCATTAGGTGCTGCAATGGGTAATGGATACAAGTTACTCCTGGGGAGATTCCAGTTGGAATCCAGAAACAAAAGAACATCCACAGCTATCTTTAGCAGGCACAGCTGGCCAAAGTGTCAGCATCCTCCCACCCCCTCTTCCATTGCCTAGCCCACTGTCAGAGCCACTGCAGCTGCTGCAACATGGCAAGGGGATAAGTTGCCATGATAAAGCTAATGCTGCTTCTGCATTGGTATAGCCCAGGGGAGCCTGATCATTGGAGATGTCATCAGCTGGAAGGTGTGTCCTGAAAAACCTGCCTGCTTTACTCTTGAACTCTGCAAGGCAGCTGTGGAGGGAGCATGGGCTTGAAATGGGCTATGCTGTGATACAGTTGATTTGCTGGATTCTGCATGCATCAAGTTAATAGGGAAGCACATTTTCTGTTCACAGCTCATTTAAATGACATTTTACCTCCGCCTCTGTGGTGCAAGAAACTACTCTTGTTTAGGGAGGAAAATAATTTTATTATATTAATGCATTTTGCAGAGTTGAGACCTGAACTGTGATAGAAGCCATCCAGAAATTTCATGTTTAAAAACTCCCTGCTTTTAAAAAGCTGTCAATTAAGAGAAGAAGCACATCTGTTTCGTTAGTCAATTGATTAGATTCACATGGATGTGGGCATTTCTAACTTTCTAAAGATACCAGCTTCTCACCTTGCTTGGTTTTCCTGGAGGGATGGTGTTTCACAAAGAGAGGACTATCATGTGCAGTGTGCTGAATGCTGAATGGTTCTGAGAAGGGAGCTTTATGACACAGAGCTACTCTTTATTTCTTTTCTTGTCCAAATTCTATAAAATGTCACAGGAACCTGAGGGCTTCAGGATGCAGAACAGATATTAAGCAAGCAGAGCAGTAGAAGGATGGACAATCACCACGACAAAGGATCAGACCAAATTGTTTCACAGCCTCTCACCAATGCAGCTACTTCAGCAGAAGAGACAAGAAGTCCATAACCCCAGATTCTCTGAAGACTTTCTAAAGGAAAAAGATCCCTGCATGAAAGAGATCATGGGCAACTCTCTGAAATAGGGGGAAAATGAAGCAAAGGGTAGGGAGAAGAAAAAAACTTTTGCAAGAACTAACTAGCTCCAATAAACAATAGACTTCTTTTAGGAGATCAGAGTGTAGACAAGATACCTGCTGTCTTTAAATCCTTCTGAAAGATGGCCCAGACAATATGTGCTATGCTGAAAAATGTCCATATCCAGAGCTTTGTCTGTATTTGTGCTTGCTCTTTCAGCTACAGGCAACCTACATGGCTTGGGGTGATCAAAACTGTTCTTCATGAGAACCTAATCTGTTTCTCTACACTATATATGATACAATCTTTTCCCCTTTCTCAGTGTCCCAATATTTCCTACCTGAAAGCATTCTCTTCAGCCCTCTGCTGACATGTGTTGTTGCAGAATGCTGTTTACCTTGCCGCGGGAACGTGGTCAAGGCCCCACAGATCAATGTGATCAAGGCGATGCCACATGGACTCCAGATGATTCAATGTGAATTATGCCAGCGACCTTTACTGATCATTTTGGCTCTCAATATATACCCTCAGGGCCACAAGGCACATGCCTACACATTAGCATAATTAGTCAAGGACAACCCACTCCATCAGTATAAACCACGCCTTGTTTTCCTCATGAACGAGGTGTCCATTATCCTTTCTGGGATAAGTTAGCCAGCAGCTGGTGGGAACCAAGGTCAGCATCTGCCTGCTTTTATCCTTCTTCACTTTGCATTCCTGCAATGTGTGAGGCAATAGTACTGCCTGACTTTTCGTGCAGCCTTCCTTCCCAATATATATAGTGACAAGAAACAACGTCTTCAACCAAACACTCGCTGCTGTCCTCTAGCTTGGACAACTAGGCTGATTTGATATTCTCAGCTCCTGTGAAAAACATTAATTGTGGGCTTGGTTTGTTTTCCCCCTATTTCAATTCTTTATGTTTTGTCTGAATGGTCTTCAGGTGATTTTTTACTTTTGTTTTTTTTCTTTTCTCTCCCTCTCTTTTTTTTTTTACATACACTCAATAAATCTGCCTCTAAAAGAACCTACATTTTACTGGAATTTACTGACTGTGCCTTATCTAATGGCTAGTATTAACATTTCCTTATATATTATATATATGCATAAATATGTACATATATTTATAGATTAAATTCATTTAAAGCATTGTTGAATTCCATGTTATATTTAGCGTTTTGGCTTTTATATATGCAGATTCACTTTGCTATTAAACATTCCTGTTTCTCAATACTAAGGTTTTCCTCTCTTGCTGCCTGGTGGTGTTGTTTTTTCTTTACAATTCCAGATGCTAGTTTATATTAAAACTTGTGCTGAGTTCAGGTGTAAACGTGCACAGACTGTATCAGCACCCAGCTGTCACTCAGAGGTTCCAATCACAAACATTATTGAGTCTTAATGAAGCTAAAAAGTTTGTTGTTACAATGCTGACAGCAATTTTGTGTGGTGAAAACTGGGTAGTTATTGCAGCAGTGCTTTGAAAACGTTGGACATGGTGTTCTCTGTGAGGGCAGCTGTGTGTATCTGGGACTCTTAATGTCATGCAGCTAAAATAACATAAAATTGGGGTTTGGCTTAAATTGTTTCTGAATAAGGCAAGACAATGCCCTGAGCCCAGTGAGGTGTTAGGAAGCAGGCATTTTTTTTCTTTAGCAGCAGGGGATTGCTCAATCTCAGTGTACCAAAGGCAGTAAAACTCAGGGCATCTCTGCTTACATCTCATACAGTTTCACCATTTTTCTAAGAAGTTATTAGCATATTCATATTAATGGCACTCACTACATATGTAAGTCTGCACATATGCTCATTATATGCTGTGGGGGTCTCCTAGTGGTTGCTTGGGGCATCCCTCCTTTTCCTCCTTATAGCCTTCAGCTGACCAACTTCTTAGTGCATGCTCTTTAGGCTGTCTGATATGGTTGATGAGACAGACTGAACGCAGAGTCTGTCTAAACCAGTTTGCTCCTCCTAACTTCTTTCTCAAACCCACAGTTACAATTTCTTACTGTTTACCCAGTTTATTTCTTGTGGAAACTAAGAATCATTCATTCTATGAGAATTATATATTCCTCGATATTCCTGTGTTAGCACAGTATCAAAAGGACAAGTCTGGGGGCCAGCAGTAGAGTGCACTGTGTGTGACTGTAGAGGATACTGGGATGGGCACACAGATGTGTTGTTCTAGTACTCTCTGGGATCAAAACCAGCTCCCACTTGTCAGACACGTGATTGAAAACTGGGGACTAAACAGTCCTCATCTTTCTCATCTGGCTTCTCCAGCAAAAGAAGGCAAGCCTTGCTTTGTATGGACTGCCTGAAATAAGCCATAGTTTAGAAGTAGCCAGGTGAAAAAAATAACAGAAGGCTGGAAGGGACCTCAAAAGATCATCCAGTCCAACCCCCCGGCCAGAACAGGATCACCTGTACCAGATCACACAGGTATGCATCCAGGCAGGTACAATTTTCTCTCTATTATTTTCCTGAGATTTCACTGTTTCTTTCTTCCAGTAGACCCTTGTCTTTTTTGCTGTTGTGATTTGG
Source organism: Pogoniulus pusillus (assembly GCF_015220805.1). NCBI lineage: Eukaryota > Metazoa > Chordata > Aves > Piciformes > Lybiidae > Pogoniulus > Pogoniulus pusillus. The sequence goes on from NC_087265.1 coordinate 13,307,973, forward strand.
CTGCACAGCATTTACTATTGGCTGGTGTCTGGAGGACACCTGGCCTTACTCACCTTCCACTGGCTCTGTGCATCTCAACCTGCGCAAGATGATCTTCGCTCTATCTGAGCAGGGATGGCTGGGTTTAGATACTCACTATTCCTTATTCGAAGGTTGGTAGAGATTGGGTCGTATTTTCTTGACTTTTTTCTTCTGAGAATATGTAACTGTAAGGAGCAAAACAAAGCACAGTGGCTACCCTTAGCACAAAATGCAGAGAGGCCCTGACATTCCTCCAGCTAGAAAAGCCCTACAAAGGAGACAACCTCCCTTCCCCAACAGTATCATTCAGGTATGATGTTCTCACGCCTGCCTTCTTTTTCTTTGAGACCTGCCTGTCTCCACCATTCCAGGAGTGAAGGGGATGCTCCCTGTTTCTAATCTCTCTGCTAAGCCCTTTCCTTTCCCCCTTTCCCCTGTTTTTTTCTGCACAGGATAAGACACTGAAGGGCATGTAAGATAGAGACAGAAGTAATGGCAAAAAGTCATCAAGCTCAGTGTAGACTTCTAGTTTGTTCAGCTTGCTGTTCTTGCTTGGATACTTTTCCCCTTCTTTGCGT